>NW_027041963.1:0-388253 GCF_035927965.1 Recurvomyces mirabilis | reverse complement strand
TCGAATCACAAGCGGTTGCGTGATGCTACGTAGTCTGCCTGACGCAGCTTCGATGCTTTTGAGAATTCCATATCACGATCTTCGAGCATGTATGGGCATGCGAGCTGCGTGGTCAGGGCCTGCCAAGAGGCTCATGCCGACAACTCACTATTCGAATGTGTATGTGTTGTTGCTTGTAAGCTCACAACATGTGTGAGGGGCTACAAAAAGGTCGCGCTGCCGGTTTCGAGAACTCAACTGCTACACAAACATCCTGCAGGCTTACAACCTCACAATTCATCACTTGCTTGTAGTTAACCTGGTCTGTGAGCCCAAGAAGTGATAAGTGCAACTCTACAAGATCACGAAAGACGCAGCAATTCCGGCTTGGCTCAGCACCACAGGTCTCTCTTCAGGAGATTATCTCGCTGGTTCGCAGCGGTTGAGTGAGTGTTGCTACAAGACGTGTGACGGTAAAGAGACTTCTAATGAAGCCTTTCAAAGTCACCATAGACGCCCTCCAAAATGCGCTTACTCGCCACGGCTATCGTTCTTGCTGGAACATTGATCAGCTCCGTGGCGTCAGGTATGTCGCACGCTCCTCGACCTATGCTGTACTAACCCTTGCACAGCGCCATGGGCACCAAGTCCACTGAACCAACTAGGCTTCAAGTCTGACTGGGCATCCCTCGCCCATACGTCTTGCCATGGACGGATCCGCAACATCACTCTGCAACGAGGTAATGGTATATTACTCTGTGGCTATCCGAATCTCCAGGATTGTACAATCATCCAGCATCCGTCATCAGAATGCCGTAAGCAAACAATGGAGATTGAGTCTGATAGTACTGACATGGCTTCAGATTCCATTACGACTGATCACCTCCCGCAGTGGAATTCGCTCGATACAGGACAGTGGAATTGCTACGCATACAAGTCAGTCACCTATCAAAACGCGGTAAACATGCAGTACTGACCTTGTGCCTAGAGACCATAAATGTCAGAAGAAGTTCGAGGAGCCTACAGGACTTCTGCCACGTCACTCAATAGACATCTATGGGTCTCACAACATCGAGTTCGCGACTCCGAGGTGTTATGGGTCTGAGCAAGTTCCCGCCGACAGTGAAAGGCGCTCTGTCGAGCCAACACCATGTGCATCAACGGCATCAAGCGATGAGAACGTACGATACGGGCTTGCCGAACGGAAGGGTGGTGGTCGGGGAGGGCATGGTGGAGGCGGAGGTAGCTTGCGTAGCGCTCATCATTGGTACTGGTACGGTGATGATGGTGAAGGATATCCATACGCCAAGCATCCCCATTGGAGGACGATTTACAAGCGCTCGTTTCTGGGGCGCAGCGGTGGCGGAAATAGTGGTGGCGGACACGCTTCCACCAACCCTAGCAGATCATCAACCTCGCCATCCAGCAAGTCAGTCTCGGGCAAATGGGGCTCGACTAGCTGGTTCAGTCGATCGGGCGCAAATCGGGGCGGATCACCAAGTGCATCAACGTCGTCGGGTCCAGGGTCACACCCTCCTCAGAAATCAGCTAAGGCCGTCAAAGCTCTTTGGACTGCAAATGCTAACGGAGTAGACGTTGTTGGACTCCTGCTCTGCGAAACCTCCAACAAAAGAGAATGCTTAGAGATTCGGCAACCCTCCCACCAATGCCGTCAGTAAGGTTGCTCCCTTTTCGAGAATCGAGCTGACTGACGTTCATCGTAGGCTCTCTTCCGGTGCGGTATTTGGGGTATAAATGGAAGATTGCATTAACGGCAAACGTACTATGCACACCTTTTGCGTCAGTATGCCCAACTACATACATTCATATTGATGCTGAATTAGTGACAGGGACACGGGTTGCGATAAGCCGATCAGAGGTCTCAGCCTGCCATATCAAGCCAGTCGCTATTCGCGCCGTACCTTTTCATTTGGCAGTTTCTATTGCAGACAACTTTCTCCTAGCAAACAAAGCCATGCTGAAGCTGGCAACGCAACCCATCAGAATGGTTCGCCACATGCTGGCATATCTACTCCCGATCCAGCACCAGTCACTGCACAGCAAGGACAACCCTACAGTACGGGAGGAGATGGATATTCTGGAGCGCAACCTGGTGGTCAGAGTGGATACAGCAGGTTTGGTTCAAACAATGGCATGTTGGGGTCGCCATATAATGCTGGTGGTCAGGACAGCTACAATCAGGGCTATGGCTCGAGTCCTCCTTACACTGCTCCAGGATCAACGTATGGTCAATCAGCTGGCTATGATAGCCCTGGCGAGCCTGCTGGGTTCGATGGACAGGCTCAGCAACAAGGAGCGTATCCAGATTCTGAGGACCGCTCTGGAGGTTTACGCAGTTCTGGCACAAGTGACGATGATCAAGCCCAGAATTCGAACAATGAGTACCAAAAGAGTCCTGGAAAGGGAGTTCAGAGCGCGAATTCCGAGGATATTGACTACCAGGGCTCGGTTTCAGGCATGGGCGGTAAAGACAGGTACGATGAGCATGAAGCCGAAGGCACATCCCAACATCCAGGATCTGATGCGGGCGCTGCCGAAGCTCCAAGTGGCAAGAAGGGGTATGATGATTATGAAGATGAAGGTACATCTCAGGATTTGGGCTCAAATTCAGGCTCTGGTAAAGGCTCTGGTAAAGGCTCTGGTGGTGGTGAGTACGATGAACATGATAAGACTGTTTCCTCTGAGGCCCAGGATGAAGAAAGTGGTTCCGGGCGCAATGATCTGAAATCTGAAGCTGATGCAAGTAATATGGGAGAGGAGGAAGATCAGCGGGACAGCGACAGACGTCGGCCCTCCAATGCTAGTCTACAATCGGCTAATGGTGACGACTCTGGTTACGACACCCAGAGTGAGGAAGATGGGAAGGCGCATGGCGATAGCCAGAGCTATCGGTCTTCGACTACGGAACAAAGGAAGAGGACTGTGCACCAGCGCAGTAAATCGCGGGACCTCCACAGTGTCACACCCGGAGGTGATGAGCCATCAAAGCGTGAGTCTTACCACGTTCCCATCAAAGCCGGCGTGACGACACTTACAACATACGTCAAACGGCCCTCGCCTACGACAAACGTAGATGCTGGCACGCCGAGCGCTGTGATCGCGACCGTCAATTTTGCCACGCCTCCAAATGACATCACACCATTGGAAGCTGTGGCCAGAGCCGCCGAGGTAGACAGTCGTGATCACGATGGGGGGGCCTCAACGCACAACGACCCACGATTGAACAAGAAACGAGAACCGTTGGCAAGCTACGGCCAGACCGACCCCAACTCCAACACTCTAGCCGCTGGCTCAAATGGTAATACGTACCCGCAAGGAGATTTTACTGGAGGTTCAGGAACCAATCCGAACACTAAAGTGAAGACTCCATATGGTTCCGCTGAAAGCAATGACCAAATCAACAGCAATACGGGACGGCCATCTTACAGTCAGCCTGGTTACAACCACGCGCCTGCTCAGAACTCTGGGTCACAGTCGGGCAACAAGAACGCCCCTTACCAGACTGACATGAATCAGAGGAACATGTACAATGATGGTAGTGAGATCGGCCCAGGGACTGGAAGTGGGACCAGCGGACAGGCAATATATGGTGACACTGGCAGCGGTCGAGGCGGAAACGTGCAGCCAGCCTCAAATAGCGGCCCGGACAGTCGCTATGGCAGCTCGACGGACAATCTTGGGACCAACGGACAAGGGTCACGGCCTTACACTAAGCAAGGTGGCATGCACAGTGATGATCAGGACGGCGGAGCGACCGGTGAAGACGATGAAGCCGGTGAAGATGGTGAGAATGGCGAGAACGGTGGGAACGATCCATATGGCCAATCTGGTCAAGCTCCACCATATCAAGGTTCTCGTCTGGGCTACTCTGGTGTGCCCAACTCTGGCGGAGATTCGAGATACGGTACCGGCAAGGAAGAGTGTGATGAAACGCAATATCCCGGAAGCTGCGACTCGTCGTCCGCAAGTCCTTACGCTACCGATCCTGATATCTCACAGCTCCGTAATAATCTTCCTGGTAGTTTGCCAAGCATCCTTAAGCTAAGCAATCCTTTCGGGAAATCTGGAGGCAAGACAACTGATCCGGAGACACCTGAACTCAATGAGAAGCCTGCACAACCGAGCCCACCTTTGAATCCAGCTCCGAATGGCAACAGCGGTGGGGACACTCATGGCGTAACAGGGCAGCCTGCACCGATTTCTCCTCCGGTGGCCAGTCCAACATCACCCACAGCGGAGCCCCCAAAATCAACCCCATCCGCCTTAGATCCACCACCCCCACCAACGCCCTCCCAAACTGGTCCGACTCCCACAGATCCTGTGGAGCAAGCGAAGGAGTCAACGGAGTCTCAAATAGCGAAGGAGAGTCAAGCTGCGGCGACGTCACCCAAGACGTGTAAGCGGAGAAACAAGTCGAAGAGTAAGAAGCCTAGCAGTGGTGACGACCCGGAAGGGGGAGGTTCAGGATCGTCTGGTGGGAAGTCTGGAAAGTGTTGATGAGTCTCTTTCGAAATGCTTCTGCGTTCTTCTTGCTTTTCTGTAGACTGTATGGGCTTTGGAGAGAGGGCCTGCGCATTTTTTGGACTTGGAGGTGTCACCCATGACTGATGGAAGATTTGCCTTTGCTCTGTTGGCTTTCTTGAATTTGTTGTCGTTTGGTAACACACCTGCTCTGGCCGCAACCAAGAAAGGGCTACGATCACATGGGATGCTTGTCAACTGCTACTTAGCTTCCACATGCGTGATCTACGATCTTGCCATATTGCCTGCCACAATTCTGTACACTAAATCTCCTGTACCAAAGTCTCTCGAGCAATCATTCCGACCCTTCAGCAAAGTCTGCCGCCTCCAGGATGAGAAGCATATCAATTCTTCACCTGGTGCTCCTCTCCATTGCTTCACTGCTGGCGGCAACAATTGGCCGCACCTACTCTACCAATTCTCAGGCAGCCGGAGCTTGTGAGAGCAACTGTCAAAGGTCCACCCATACAAGCAAAACCTCGATCATAGGCTACGCGAGACAGCCTCTCGAGGTCAGAGCCATTCACGAAACAAGCACGGGTATCTTTGGCCAATGAGTCCTTGATTCGATTGGGTCCCGACTATAGGACTGGGGATACTAGGAAGGATCTTGTAGGTCTTGTGGTGCCTATCAAGGTATACAGCATGTGATTTCAGCAACGAGTCCGATTTCATGGCTGACATGTGAGTTTCAGGGTGGTCTAAGATGCCCTCTTGTGGAGGCAGCCAAGGTAACGCCAGGTTTTGTCGGAGAAGAAGGGTATCTCTGCTATGGGTTGCTGGTACAGCCCACAAAAGAGATGTGTGCTATGCCTAGTTCATGTTGTACATTCGTTACTTGTTCATACTGTCGATTCATCCATACCTTACTCCGAGGCAACAGGCTTCGGACCTCAGTCCGGCGGTCGACGACTCCATCTTCTCCAATCTCCGGGCGCTGATCAGTCTCCTTAACCCATCGCACTGCTCGCCCGCCTTCATGATAATGCGCAGGTGTGTCAGTCCTAACCGTGCCGATTTCGACTTCCATCGCAGACAGATCTGGCATCAGGTAAGAGATCAGGGAAATGTTCTGCCTTCTTCGAGCTTTGGAGTGAAAATTCGGCACAGCGTCTGACCTCACGCTTCCAACTTCTCCATCGAGATGGATTGCTTTTCCTATATAACCACATCACGCTGCGAGTGCACTCACTACCTTTCTCGCACAGACTGTGACATTGAAATCCTAGATTGTTGTCTTTACATTCCACGGCCTCCAAGATGGCAGTCAACATAACCAAAACCAGCGCCGAGTACCTACAAGCCGTGGTAGACATGGGCAGCAATGGAATCCGCTTCTCAATATCAAGTTTACAGCCTCCAACAGCTCGCATCATGCCAACACTGTATCAACACCGAGAAGCAATCTCTCTGTACGATGCCCAATGGAAACCCGGCAATCCTGAACGACAAACAATTGACGACAATACCATCGCAGCTGTAGTTGCCTCCTTCGCTGCCTTCAAACGGACATGTGTAGACTTTGAAGTGCCAACTACTAATATTACCGTGCTGGCCACAGAGGCTACACGAACGGCGCCGAACTCAGAGGAGTTTCGAGATCGTATCAAGGAGGCTGTCGGCTGGGATGTCATCATGCTGGCGAAGGAGGATGAAGGCCGAGTAGGCGCCATGGGCGTTGCAAGCTCTCTGCCTACTGTCTCTGGCCTAGTAATGGACCTCGGCGGTGGTAGCACTCAGCTTAGCTGGCTTATCAAGGACGCGAACTCTGACGAAGTGAGGATGCCGAATAACGGTTCGATCAGCATGCCGTATGGTGCGGCAGCTATGACACGTCGCCTGGCAGAAGCTGAGAAAGCAGGTACCACGGCCGAGCTCAAGGCAGAGGTGCAGAAAGCTGTCAAGGACGCCTATGCTAACCTCAACGTGCCTACTGAACTGCAAGAGACTGCAAGAAGCCACGGAGGCTTCACACTCTACCTCTCCGGTGGCGGCTTCAGAGGTTGGGGCTACGTCTTGATGTCCCAGCACAACATCACACCATACCTGATCCCAGTCATCAATGGATTCAAAGCAGATCGTCAGCAGTTTCTTGGTACAGAGGCGGTCAAAGAGGCAGCCGCTGCAACACTGACCGAAACCGACGATGCAGCAGAGATCTTTCGTGTATCCGATCGACGAGCCTCTCAGGTCCCAGCTGTGGCGTTCCTGGTCAGCGCATTAGCCCAGACATTGCCGGACATCAAGGAAGTGCGATTTTGCCAGGGTGGGGTGCGGGAAGGTCATCTCTTCACCAAGCTTTTGAAGGAAGTGAGGGCCCAGCATCCCCTCGTCGTGGCGACAGAGCCGTATGATACGGCCAATACTTCCGGTGCAATCACCAAGCTTCTCCTCTCCGCGTTGCCTAAGCCAGATGGGCGACAGAATCAGCGCGACGTCTACAGCGACGTCTTCACCTCACAGCTTCTCGATGCCTTCGCGAACCTGATATACTACCACAGCTCGCACAGTAAGGATCTTCAAGCCTCTTCTGCGATCAGATCAACGACGACAGGGATCTTGGCAAGTGTGCACGGCGTGTTGCATGAGAACCGAACGTTTCTAGCACTTTTGCTCTGTCAGCGATGGGGTGGTAATGTTCCACCCTCGGATTCGACATTCAAGAAAGGTCTGGAGGCGATGGTCGAGTCACCCTACACGCTGTGGTGGATCAACTACCTTGGTTCAATAGCTTCGCTCATTGCTTCTGTCTACCCGGCCGGTGTCAGTGAGCATAATGCTGGGAGGGTAGGCTTCGATGCAGCGTGGGACGAAAGCGGGAAAGGTGAGGCGGAGATTAAATTGCAAGTTGTCTTTGCCAAGGATGTGCGGGCGGTAGGGTTCGAAAAGGAAGTGCACGGGGTGGAGAAGGTGGGTAAGAAGAAGAGGTGGGTTGGTGGCAGGGACGGTGTCGGGTACAAGATTGCTATTGAGTTGAGAGACGATGCTGCGTAGTTTGTCGATCCATCATGGACGGGTTCCTTTGAGGCGTGTGTTCGACAACCCCTCACGGTCGACGTAGCACGGCATCATGCCCCTCAGGTCGGCCAGGCACTGGAGGTATTCTGGCTAGAGGTGCATATTTGCGCACCTGTGTCCGAGACAGTCGCACGACCTGCCTGGAAGCACACAATAGAGACTGCCGAGGTGGATGGTCAGTCAGACTACGCGACACCGCATATGCGGTTCCCTCTCGTGTGTCAGGCTTTCCCAGCCACGAGAAGGTGCTGTAGAACGTGAAATCGCTTCCCCTCATCATCGTGACGAAGGGATAATGGCAAAGCAGAGCCCGTGTATGCACATGTCGTTATACAGTCCTATAGGGATTGAACACGTCCGCTTCCTCAGCCTTGCAAGAAGCCGTGCATATGCCGAGTTAGCCAGTGGCGCAATCTCGTTGTCAATTAAATTTGACGAGACCGTTAGATTGACGAAAACCTTGCAGGCCGTTGGGGAGCAGTGATCAAGCCGTACATATTGCTTCTGGGGGCCAGCCTCATGGCGTGTCGTCGCTGCGACTGTGAGACCGTAGATGTATAATGATATGAGCCCAAAGCATTGAACCTGAGAAGAGCTGCATGTTATAGCTACAGCTCATGCATATCGTCAGCGTCAGTACCTAGATCGGACGGACACAAAAATAGTCATTCTGCGGAAGTCTGTGTCTGAGAGTGGTATAGCTACCGGCAATTTACTGCTCCGAGTTACCCGATACGGTAATTGAGCTGATCGCCAGCCACATAGTCTAAGCCAAGAAAAGTCATAGCGTAAGGAACATGCGCAGCAGTGAACTCAGCCTGGAGCTGGTGCAAAAGCTTCCCAGAGTACAGAGCGCCTTTGTGATGGTACTATTGTAGCTGTTGTCCGGCAGCGACTACCTCATCGCAGCCGCTCAATATCTCTTGTCTAATTTCCCTTTCGACACATCCCATAGTTGCGCTGAGACTCGACAAGCTATAACTATGCACATGCGATAGCAACGTATTCACCGGCATTGCGCACACGACACGAGAATGCGGCCGGCGAGCGTTGGCGGATATGCGACACCATTACCACTACTACATTATGCGACAATAATCTTAATCCTGGCGCCGGCGGCGACATGGGGACAAGCGGTGTTCTTGCAGCCGGCGAGCAATGCGCTGACGGCGCTGGGAGCGACGGAGCAGTACAATGCGGGAGAGGATGTGAGGATAGCATGGGCGAGTAGTTTCGAGTACACGAACTTGAAGGTTTGGCAGACGGCAGGCGATGGGACGTTATTTGGGCAGACGTTGGCTTGTAAGTATCGTCTCTTGCGTGTGTGTCAATGAGAGATGAGGTATATTGACGTTGCTGTCTAGCAAATTATACAACGGATCAGACGAGCTACACATGGCCTGCGACAAATGTCGTTCAAGCGTCGGATGCTGGACCATTACGTTTCGAGCTCTCGGACGGATCTGGGACGTGTGAGACTGACTGTTCGACGGACAGTACGCAGTTCTCTGTTGCACAGACTTTACAGAGTACTAGCTCGAGTTCAGGGTCGTCAGCGACATCCATCTCTTCCTCATCCGCGACTGCTGCCGGCACCACATCAGCTATCTCTTCGGCGGCAAGCTTGACTCCCGCGTCTTCATCGGACATCGGCGCCGCCACGGCATCCAGCGATTCTGCCAACAATGGCGTTAATGGAACACAGGATCGACATCATAACAACGACCTCGCGATAGGACTCGGAGTCGGGCTCGGTATTGGTCTGCCGTTACTTGCCGTCCTCCTTGTATTATGCTTCTGCTTCCGACGACGTCGCAAGCGAAGTGCAAACAGTATGCCTCGTGGCCAGCACCCTACCATTTCCAGGCCAATGCAGCAGCAAAGTCTCCGTGACTCGGATCAACAACCCATCATCCCTCCAATCCCAGCTCCGGTAGTATTTCCGGACCACCAGAGTCAAACGACGCACCGACATAGCGGTACCACTGTTAACAGCGTGGCGGAATCCTACCACGGTCCGTTTGAGTTCGAAGGACAAGATGGACGCGACTTCGACACCAAGAGTGTAGTCAGCGAGTACGATCAGCGGAGTGGCAGATGGGGAACACCGACTGGCCGTAGGAGTGCCAGCGGCAGTACACGGACCGCGACACCCAGCAATCATGGTCGAAGCAGACTCCGGAGCATCGACGAGCAGATGCCTCCGCGAATGGTGACTCCGCCACAGTGGCCACTGCGGTCATAGCCTCTTGGCAACTCTTTTGGCGGATACAGCGCGTTGCTTTTCCCCTGTCCATAACGAACATAAATGATACCCTTTCCCTTTGTCAAAGCATGGTCACGTTGGTCGCATGAACTCCCTCACATCCCACACCAATACTCTCTCGTCCCAAGCACAGGTCGTACACCATCCTTCGGCACCAAATAGACACCAGTCTACGCCCATGGCGAACTCGGTATGCGCATCCATACGGCCAATCTCCCTCCCAAACCCAGCGCCATTGCCGCCTTTCTCCACATTACTTCCGTCCGTCCAAACACGACAGCTCATATCATAACTCGCACTCAGCAGGACATCGCTGAGATGCGGGCTCCAGCTCACCTTCCTGACAGCATACTCGTGTCCTGTCAATAGATTGACAGGTCCAGCAGGTGATCGTAGATCGAACGTCCTTATCACGGAATCCACCCCAGCAGTAGCAAGCACCGAATCCCGATACTTGTTCCAGTCATGCGTCAGACACTCCGTCGGCCCAACACTTCCCTGCCCATACCCCGGTGCTGGCACCTTCGGCGGGGCATGGATGGGTATAGCAAGCGTCATATGATTCTGCGCACTCGCCTTGGTTCTGAGATCGTAGACCCGCAAATGGCTGTCGCGACTGACACAAGTCACTATATCCGGATGATGTGGACTGAATTGTGCGCTGTAGACACAACTATGCACCGGCAGAGTCATCAGACTCTCCTTCCTCTCCGGCGCCCATATCTTGACCGTACCATCCCACGAATTGCTCAAGAACCGACTCTTGTCCACCAATCCCCAATGCACACTAAACACCTCCCGGCCATGTTCCTGCCAGCCCGCTACGGGGAACTCACCAACGCCGATGTCGAAGAGCTTGATACTGCCATCGCCGCCGGCGGTCAGGATCTGATTCTCATGCTGTTCGCTCCAGGCGGTGTCGAAGAGACAATCTTGCGTTTCGAAGTACTTTTCTACTTGGATCCCGTTGGCGGTGAGGTTGAGGATGTAGAGGCGGCCGTTGCCTACGAGGCCGAAGTTGGCGCCGGCGGAGACGGCGAGGCGGGAGTCGAAGAAGGGGGAGTATTTGGTTGCGTAGGGGTTGAAGCCTTGGGTGCGGAATTCGATCATGGTTGGTGGTGTAATGCCGTCGTGGCGGAATCAGTCGCTTATCGTCATAATGTACATGTTGAAGGGGTGATCAAGGCCGTCATGTCATAATCGTAGTGACAGTCCTGTCGAGGACATGGACGTGATGCAAGATGATCTTGAGTTCACCAGAGCCGAGGCGTGGGGCTTCCACATGCCACTTGCGTCACAGCCACTTCTCGCGGATACGTGGTGCGCGCAATAATCAGCCAGAACATGTCGAACTGACGTTAGCAGTACATCCACCCTGGAAAATCCTATCAAACCATGGCAGAAGACTCCATCTCCGCCTCCGCCAAAGGCGCAACCTTCATGGTCCTCCTCCAGGTCGGCAGCCGCGCCATCACATTCGCCCTCAACCAGATCCTCTTACGCTTCCTGTCGCCGAAGATCCTAGGCGTGGCGGTCTACCTCGAACTCTACATCCACAGCTCACTCTACTTCTCCCGCGAATCGCTACGTATAGCCACCCAGAGACGCTCCGATGGTGTACAGGCCGCAGTCAATATCTCCTACCTCGCTATTGTAGCTGGACTACCGGTTGGAGCACTAATGACGGAGCTGTTGTTACGGAGCAACTACCCGAATGTGCCATACCTGACGACTTCCTTGAGAATCAGCCAGCTGACGGCTGTGATCGAGCTTCTGTCTGAGCCGGCTTTCGTGGCTGTACAGCAGAATATGTTGTACAAGACTCGAGCAGCCGCAGAAGCGACGGCGGTCATTGTGAAGACCTTCGTTACAGCTGGCCTTGTCTTCTGGGCTCAAGGTCAAGGGCAGGAGCTGGGTGTCCTGCCGTTCGCAGCTGGCGAGCTGGCATACTCGACTTCCCTTACCATCGTGTATCTGACCCAGACAGCACCAGTAGCACGTTTGAAGGGCTTTTCGCTCTTCCCGAAGTGGGTGCAAACGAGGTGTGTTTCCATGTACCAGCCAAAGTAAGTGAATTCCGCTCATCCTCTTCTTTTCAGTACGAGACAGTATGCCTTCTCTCTACTCTCTAAGCCTCTGCTCTACCTATCTGCATCACTATACCTACAGACGGCCATCAAGTGGGCACTTACTGAAGGTGACAAGCTTTTGGTGGGCTTCTTCGCTACGCTAGAGGACCAAGGTATCTATGCCGTCTCTGCTAATTATGGAGGGCTCATTGCTCGGATGCTCTTTCGACCCGTCGAAGATAGTTCGAGAAACCTGTTTGCTAAGTTGTGCTCTGATACCAAATCGAAGAGCGACTCAGACGATGAGAAGACGGCGACCAAGCACAATAACGGCAATGTCAAGCAAGCGTCGACCATACTCCGCGATATTCTCCGCATCTACTCGATCGCCTCCCTCATCACCTTCGCCGTCGGTCCCACAGCCGCGCCGCTACTTCTGCAAGTGGTCGCAGGCAACAAGTGGACCGACTCGGGCGCTGGCGAAGTTCTAGCGACGTACTGCTACTGCATCCCTCTCCTCGCCATCAACGGGGTCAGTGAAGCCTTCGTCTCCGCCACCGCGAGTCCGGCAGAGCTGCAAAGGCAGAGCTTCTGGATGGGCGCTTTCACTGTCGGGTTTGGCCTTAGTGCATTTGTGTTCCTGAGGGTGCTCGAGATGGGTGCTCAGGGATTGGTACTCGCGAATTGCGTGAATATGGCTTTGAGGATCGTCTTCAATCTCAGCTTTGCTACGCATTTTTTCGAGCGGCAAGGCGTGGAGTTCAAGCTAAGGGATATCTTGCCGAATCTATATGCCGGAGGTGCCACGGCTGTCGTCCCGAGTCTGCTGGCGCGGACTCAGGGCTTACTAGGACGATATGGAATCTTGGGGGATCTCGTCCGGGTAGGAGCCATTGGCGCTGTTTTCGCAGCTTTCACGTGAGTTTCAGTGGATGATGATGTGCTCATCGATATTTGCTGACTCTTGCTTGTAGCATGGCAACCGAGCGAGACTTTCTAATTGACTGTTACCGACGATTCAGACATTGAGTCACGGCGGGGTGGGTGTTCATATCGTAGCACGGGCAACATCAGCCGGGTAGCTCTAGAGAAGGTTGTTTAGATGAGCCCGATACGATAGAACCGTTGCGGCCGCCCTCGACGCGTCCGGGTGGTTTCTTCGTCGCGTGGTTATTACATCATCGTATCGAAGCGCGTCCAGGAGGCGTGAGACCCGTGGCTTGCGCTGGATGTGAGACTGGATATCTGGTGAGACAGGGAGACGTCGTCGCTTTACCTGCGGGTTTACCACATTGATCAGATGTATGAGTGCTCGCCGGTGATAGAACAATAGACGGTGCTGTCCCAACTACCGATCTGGTTCATCGTTCGCATGGCCATGATGTCAACGCGTGGTGAACAATTGCTTGTCTTCTTGGTTGCATATCATCGGCCGTGATCTCCGCCCGTTGCCGTGGTCAACTAATTTTAATCGCTGCAAAGACGTTGGTACCTGACAGCTCCATAGCCAATCACGAAACATCTCATTTCGGCAGAAGGCACACGGGCCTCTTTGCAGCATCAACTCCCTACCCGTTGTTCTCACTTCCTCCTCGCCAGCAAACACGCTCCTCCACTGGTATCGTTGCTTTCACACTCACTTGTCTGCGATTGTGCTGGTCCGTCGCCCTTCGTTAACCGACGGATACTCTTACGACGCTGCAATAGCTGTCGCTGGCACTCACACTCCTTCACTCCCTCACATCAACACTCCCTAAGCGACACACATTCCACGGGTATCGAGCACTGGAAGCGCCCGCATTCCTCACATTGCCGCCGTCGACAGACACTCACATCATCACTACAGCTATACGATCGAAAGCCTCGAAGGCACACGACGTACAGACACCAGTCGATAAAATGGGAATCCACCATGAAGGCTCACACGGACGCGTCTTCCGTGGCCTTGACGCCAACAACCACGAACACAAGCGCGACAGCCATGGCGACTTCATCAAGTGGAACGTGCCTGACCATGTGAAGGCCGCCGCTCGCCCAGCTGACGCCGGCACGCTCGACCTCGCACAGAAGGAGGTTGCTCAGAAGGATGTCGCTAGTGTCGCGACCTTGACATCGGTCGTCTACGAGACGCTCTCGGCCGATTTCGATGGCCCGATCGCCGGATACACCACCCTCGCCCCAGTTGCTCCTTCTACCACTGCTGCAGCTGCCAGCCTCACCAACTCCAACGAGGCCGCTTATGCATCTGCTAAAGCTGCCGCATCTGCTGGTGTTTCCAGCGGCTCAGCCTCCGCGACCATCACGCAGTTCTCCACTGCAACTCTCGTCCCAACCAGCAGTCAGGCCACCACGGCCGTGTCTACCGACGATGATGGCAGCGGCAACAAGTCTCGCTTCTTGAATGCACCCCCAAGCGCCGTTATTTCTACATCAGTCGGTGCTGCTGCTCTTGCTGGCACACCCCTCGCCGCTACTCACACTGGCGCCGGCGTCATTGCTGGCACTCCCATCTCCGCTACCCACAACGGTGACAGCTCGAACGCTGGCATGACTGGCGGCGCCAAAGCTGGCCTCGCCTTCAGTATTATCCTTGGTCTCGCTCTTTTCGGCGGCCTCATCTTCTTCTGTCTGCGCCGACGCAAGAACCGTGAGGCCCACCAGGAGATCACCAACGAGAAGCGCGTTAGTAACAGCAGCTCCTTCTTCGGTGGCAATGCCATGTCGGAGAAGCGTGCTTCTGCCTCTAGCACCCGTTCTGCTCCATCTGCCGCCACTGCCCCACGTCTCAGCCTTCGCCCGGTCACTCAATTCCTGCCTAACCTTGGTAGCAAGAACACTGCTGGTGACCATCTCGGTGACTCCGCCGCCATGTTCGAGAAGCCCAAGAGCATGTGGGAGCGCCGTTCCCAAAATGCGCAGAACCCCTTCGATGACAACAACAGCATGTCCGAGAAGCGCCCCGAGTCTCCTCCAACCAACCCATTCGAGGAGCCAGAAGGTGAAAAATCTGCCCACGTCCAGAGCGACTCCGTCTCCGAGCTTGGTACCGCAGCGGCTGTCGCTGTTGCTGGTGGCGCTGCATCTCCTCCTGCCCAGAACAACGTTCACCGCGTGCAACTCGACTTCAAGCCAAGCATGGAAGATGAGCTTGAGCTGAAGTCTGGTCAGCTCGTTCGCATGCTCCATGCTTACGATGATGGCTGGGTAAGTTCTCAACTATACACACACTTTAAAGCTTCTTACTGACTTTCGACCAGGCTCTCTGTGTCCGCATGGACCGCTCCCAACAGGGTGTCGTGCCACGCACCTGCCTCTCCAAGCTCCCTGTCAAGCCACGCCCACAAGGCCCACCTCAGGGCTCCAACGGCCACCCAATCACTCCTCTCAGCGGCCAGGGCATGGCTCCCCGCCCACTCACCCCCAACAGCCCTGAGCGCTCCGGCAGCAATGCCGACGCCTCCGCCGCTGTCCCAGCTCGCAAGCCAGTCCCCGGCCAAGCGATGTAAGCCCACCAAGCCTTACCGACATCAAATCTTCTATCAAAACCTTTGACGACTTAACGCTTGGTTTGCTTGCGACGAATTCTGGGGCCAGCTTACACATATCCACACTTACTATGGCGGGGAGGGAGTTTGCTGGAGTTTCTTTACAAATCTGCTGCTGCTGTGTTGCAAGCGGGCTGGTCAGATCACTCTGACACTACATTCTTTTCTACGCGTGTCCGGGGCACAGCAACTTCCCGGCTCTGGCACGCTGCAATTGAGGGACTCATCGGGTCTTTCCTTCTTCCGCTTCTGTACATTATGCAAGCGAGCCAAGTCGTTGATTATGTGCATAATGTCTGCTCTGGAAGTGGGACGAGGGGTGAGCTTGCTTGCTAGCTTAAGGGGAGGAGAGGCTTGAGTTGGGCCGCTGCTGGTCAGTGGGCGGTTCATGGGTGATGGAGGTGTGCGATACGGAGGGATGCGAGGAAGTGATACTGGTGTATATGTAGCCTTTTTATCTGCGATTGCTTTGGGGTATTCCAATGGAATTGAAAATGTTTATATCCGCTTCTCAGTCTCTGCATGGGTAACGTGATCGCGTGTGAGGTTCGTAGCCTATGGTAAGCTGCATCCGGCGAACAACAGAATACAAACAATGAGAATATGGCGAACAAGACCTTTATAGCCAGCATGTGTAGTCCATGCTATTCATGATGGAGCTAACTCATCTTGTGAATGTGTTGAAAGGGTGGACGGTCGAAGATGGCATTTGGTGATCCGTCACAGGCGGTCCAAGCGGCTGCCGGTTCATCACTTTCACGTGTTTCTGCTTCCAGTGACGATTCTCAAGACACTCTGATACTGACACAGACAGAGTATCTCGATAGACCTTGGCTGATAAGACATCTGCGTCGCCTCAATGAGATTGGGAAGCCTCGACTGTACGGGCAGCAGCTTTCTGCATTGGCAAGCCATGTCGAGCAGCAGCTGAAGCCGTACCTTGGTCGACTCTTAATAGACGTTCTTGAAGATATCGCGCCCATACTTGCAGCTACTCTCATCCAAGCCAGATTCCCACACAGTCTTTCCTATATCACGGGCATGGCGCAGACACCGTTGCTTGGACAGTACCTGGTACAGATCAATGGCTTCATATCAGCCCGCAACGAAACGAGCTTGGCGGACTGGATCGCCCTTGAGCCCCCTTTCAACCAACATTACCAGGACATGGTCAAGGAGCTGCAGGCGGCCTACCCGCGAGGTAGTGACGATGCGTTGGAGCAGAGGTGTACGGCTGCGCTCAAGGCGGCTGTGGAAGGGGATGATGGTAGCCCTTGGACGAGCTTCGTAAAGTTCATGGTGCAATATCTGGCATACCTTAGAAATGTCAGTGCGGAAGCGAGTCGGTACCTGGAGACGTATGAGTTGTTGTCAGAGTTGCAGCAGAGGGCCAATAGTGCGCTGTCGCATGCCACGCTGGGACATTTGATCTTGCCTACGGTGGTCATGAATGCGAAACTGGTGTGCAGGCTGGCTATCGGACTAGACAAGCAGCCGGAGCTGATAGCACATCTACGGCGATCAGGACCCGGAGCTGGGGGAGGAGACGAAGGAGGTGGGAGGGAAACACTTCCGGAACGTGCGGCGAACATCTTGCGACAGGCGTTTGTGACATGCCTCAACGATCGGGTCTCTGGTCTAAATGCGCAAGGAAAGCCAGAAGGCAAGAAGAAGGGCATCTACAATATCGCGAATCTGTGCTTGAAGATCCTCTTCCAATGCCGGAAGACGAGGAATGCGACGCAGATCTTCGAGAACATCTACAACCTTTCGCCACCGTTGTCTGCGTACCCGAAACGGCAGCGTGTCACCTATCTGTACTATCTTGGACGCTTTTTGTTTCAGAACAGCCACTTCTATCGTGCTCAGCTGGCATTGCAGCATGCGTACGATGAGTCCCCTGCGCGACCAGAATGTGCTAGACAGAGACGGCATATTCTGGTATACCTGATCGCGAGCAACATCATTCTCGGCCGCTTCCCATCACAAGAGCTTCTAAGTCGACCAGAGGCTCACGGTCTGTCTGATCGCTTTTTACCGATATGCATGGCCATTCAGCGAGGAAATCTGGCCGCTTTCAGACAGCATCTCGATCTAGACGGGCCACACGCGGAATGGTTTCTACATTTCCGTATCCTGCTGCAGTTGCAAAACAGGTGCGAGGTCCTCGTCTGGCGAAGTCTAGTCAGGCGGACTTTCCTTCTGGTGGGTTTCAGGCCGACAGACACAACGGGTAACAAGGCATCGACTCTCAATATCGATCACCTCGTGTCAGCTTTCCAGTGGCTCGAGGACGCATCTCGAGCTCAGAAGGGTGGGGAGGATTACACAGACCCGGACTTCGAGGATGTCGAGTACGATGACGGCGGATTCAGGATCGATATCACCGCCGTCGAATCGAGACTCGCTTCTCTCATTGATCAGGGCTTACTGTCAGGTTTCATCTCGCATCGACTGCAGAAATTCGCCATTACGGGGACGAAGTCGAAGGGTGGGGATGCTGTGGCTGCTGGGTTTCCACAGGTCTGGGATGTGTTGAGATTGAAGACCGAGAGGGCTGGGACGGATGATGTTCCTGGGTGGAAGAAGGAGGTGGTTGGTGGGTTTGGTGGGGGGCAGAGGCCGGGGCCGGGGATGGTGTTTAATTTGAGTGGGCTGCGGCCGGTTGGTGCTGTGGGGTGAATGAGAGGCTGTCTGTCTCGATAGCTCGGACGTGGGCTATTCTTGAGTGTTGTACCCAAGGATGAAGCGAAATGAAGACATCAATGATACAAACGTGTGGGGCTGTTCACGATTGCTCGCTTCGTCGCCAAGCGTAAGCAAGCACGACGCGGAAGCTTACGCTCTCCTTGCACTCGCCATAGGTTCCATGGTTGATCTTGCGCGTAGCGTTGGCAGAGTCTCGTTTTGCATCGGATCGCTACTTGAGGCCACTGCATATGAGGACGATGCAAAGCACCAGTCTACACTTTGTGTCAATTCACAACGTTGATACTGGACCACACATGCTTTCAACCCGGAACGAGCGCAAGGCTGAACTGCTAAGACGAGATTGATAGTGCTTAGATGAGTATGGTATGCCACTCTGAAGAAGATTGTCATATTCCATATCCCTGCCGCTCTACACCTGACTCTTGTCCATTCAAAGCGCAAGCAACTGGGCCCGCAAAAGGCGAAAGAGACGCAACACAACCTTTTTCGATCGGTACGCTTTCTGGGCATCGGCTTACTACAACGTGTACCTGCGCCTACCCGGATTCTCCCCACAGATATTCGTGGTACAACCACGGCTACCATGCCGTGAATACATAGAAGCTTCAGCATTCCCCGGAACTGCAGCATCTCGCTTCGCAATTTCTCTACCACGGGACGAATCTGACAGATCAAGGACTGTCAGCTTACCGTCCTTCAAATCACCATATTCAACGACTCCAAGGTGACACGACCACCCTTTGATGGGCGCTTTCAGGCCACCCTGTTTCGTCTATCCGATGGCCTGCAACGTCTTCGGCCATTTGCTTGTTCATCCGGTCAGCTCGCTGATTTGATCTGATCGGCACATTTTGGTGCTGAGAATGTAAGCAGTATGGATGCAATGGGTGGCCTAGACTGTGTGACCAGCTGGTGAACTTCTGCTCGCTGCATGCGCAAGTGCAGTTCGTAGAAAAGGTACAAGGAGATGCCATAGGCACACAACACAGCTCTCCTATCCTCAAACGTCACCTTGAGATCCATCTTTACTCTTCTCACATACAGCTATATCTCATATCATAGATTCTCTCTTTTCGAAGTACTCAGTGAAGATGTACTTCTCCACGACCATTGCCGGCGTCATCGCCTTCACAGCTGCTGCCTTCGCCACTGCGATCGAGGACCGCGACTCCTGCGTTTCCCAATGGGAGGCTGAGCAGGTCGTGAACAAGATCATCTCCGTCTTCGGCCATCAAGCCGGTGCCAGCCAGACTGCCAACGCTCGGCTCGCCGAGAACTTCGTGGAGCACTCCGACTCCATTCATGCTCTTGAAGGTAAACCGGGAAAGCATACTATCCCCTATTCTTCTAAAGAAATGCCGGATCGCTGACCCGTTGCGTCTAGATCACCGGCGACGGCGCCACCGCGAACAAGCAGCAATGGAGTGCCGGGATCCTGGGCGAGCCTCCAACCGTGGATATCGATACCCTCTTCGTTGGCGTTACGGGCTGCAACAAGACTGTTTGGTACTGGCAGTTCAATCAAGTCGCTCGTGCCATCTATCGTGTGCGGGGCTTCAACTTGTTTCACGTTGAACAGGCAGTGCCAGATTTCCGAGCTGGATCTGGAGTTTAATTCTATTGCTTGGGGTTCGGATGATGACGAGTTGCCTTGTAGCTCTACTGCCAAGGCTTAGAGGAGACGAGCGAAGGGGGGAGAGGGTGGAAAAAAGGGTGGTGGGTGTTGGGCGGATTAGTCGAGATATGCTATTGATTTTTTTGACTAGCCAGGTGGAGAAAGTGATGCTAGATGGATGGATTCATGGAGTGTTCATTGTATCAGATTTCGTCAACTATGTAGATACCGCTCGGCAGGTCCGGCCGCAAAGGCAGAGTCCTCCCTCCTCTATCCAAGCTGTTTATGACTTGAGCAAGCGTCGATGATTTTCCATCTGCACACCCTTCCGGACCCTATCTGTTACCAGTATACACATGGGACCATGGAAGAACCAGCCAGTGTCGCCCTCAACCCTCACCCGGCACTCTGCTCGCCATATTCAACCCCATCCGCTCCCTCCTCGGCCTCGCCACCGCCCCAACCCATCTCCTCCGCAGATTCCCTCGCCAACCATTCCACATCGATCCGATTACCCATCCCCTCCAGCTCCCGAAGATCGCTCATCGCTTCCCTCTCCCACTGCTCATCGCACCAGCCCGACCCGAGCCAGAATCTCCGATCATGCTCCATCAACTTCTCTCTTACTGCGTCGACTCCACCCTGCGCTCCCTGAGCCGGAGACACTAACGGATGTTGCCACATCGTACCCAAGGGCGTCCAGTCTGATGTAGTCGGTGGCGTGTCGATCAGATACCCGATGCCTGCGGCCAGGCGACGGAACGTGCAAAGAGCTTCCACTTCCTTGCGCAGAGCGGCTTTGAGCGGCATGTAGAGACTGTCAAAGTGAGTGGTGAGATATGAAGTGTCCGTGATACGGCGAGGATAATCCTTGGCCTCCCAGTAAGAACTGCACTCGTACAAACGAACCCCCGGGCCCAACAGGGAAAGCGGTTGCAGGATCCGCTGGCGCTCCCGGTAGGCATAGTGGTCCAGGTCTTCATGCTGACAGAAGTCGATGAAGATGGTCCGGACGTTATGCTTGCCGGCCAGAAAAGTAGAGCACATGAGATAAAGCGTCCGACTATATGCCTTCGCCGACTACATCTGTCCCCCCCCCAGACCCCATCGCGGCGGCTCGAAGCCCTCGAATACCAGGCGGAGGCGGCGGATCTTGAAGGCCCAGGGAGGGAGCGGCAGCACGAGATCCGCATCCATGGGTTTTGCCGAAAGGGGGGAACGGGGTGCACGATCGTTGTCCCATTATTCATGTAGACCGCGGCGGGCTGGATACCAATCCGGATGGGTCTGTGTGTGGCGTAGAAGATCGGGGTGGCTTCGACGTGGACTTGACGGCATGATGTCAAGGTCGCAAGCCGATGGCTGTCGTCCTTGCCTGGGTCCGGCGTTCAAGATGTGCTCGTACACGATGAGGTGGATTTCTTGGCAGCAAAGTCGAAGAGTTTCGGTGTCGTGCGTTGGGCATCTGCTTCCTCTCAAGGCCTTGACAATAATCACTCCTCGTGAGCGGTCGGTCTGTGCTGCTTGCCGCGGGTCTGCGGACGATGCGCCGGTGGCGAGGGGAAGTGAGGACTTTGATTGCGAGGTCCTGGGTGAGTTTGCGGAGGTTCTCCATGGTCCATGAGGTGTAGTCCATGGTTGACAGCTCGTTGCGAAAGGATAGCTGGCATAACGCGGCCAGGTTGGGAAGCTTGCATTTCTGCCTTGACTCCATTGTCTCGCGCAAGAGAATTTTACCTGCCTTCTCCTACCTCGTACGAGACAAGACAACAACAAAGCGCCACACCACACAAGCCCGATATCCTATCGTGTCAGCCAAGAGATAATACTCAAGTAAAGTAGACCAGACCCTCGACTGGAAACAAGCTCCCCCTCACTGCTCCCGCCTCATCCCCCGTCCCAACGTCCACATATTCTCCATCCTCGACCGTCCCAATACATCCCTCGCCAACCCATCCGTCTCACAAACCCGACTCCCCCATTTCCGAAAAACCCTCTGCTTCATCTCCCCCTCCCAGACCAGGACACAGTAATTCTCCCTCAGATCCTTGAGACTCCCATCTTCGTTTAGGGGGGTCAGCCATGCGGCGACTTTACCCTGCTCGGAGGAAGAAGAGGAAGCTTTACTCGTCCCATCGTTCGCCCCCGTGAAAGTACTCGGCCCCGCAGTATTAGAAAGCGGCAGCGTATTCTCCACCCACTTGATCCGCTGCAGCATCAACTTCTTATAAGCTTTAAGGCTATGATCCCCTCCCTCGACAATAATCAAACTCATCGTCGGATTCAACACCACGATCCCCGTGAGCCCATGCTGCTTAGCGTTGATATCAATCTGATACCGATGCTTCCCCGAACTCAAACTCTCGACTTTAAACACCGCGATCCGGATCCCCTTGGCGTCGTCCCCGGCTTGCTGTTGCTTTAATTTCTCCGCTTTTTGGTCTTTGGTCAGGGCGCGCTCACGGTTGTCTTTCTCGTGGTCCATGGCGCGTTGGGCGATTTCCTTATTCACCCTCGCCTCTACAGCAGTAGGGTCCTTGACGGCTTGTTCGCCTAGGACACGCATCATATTACTCTTCTTCACTTTCGGTGGGGGGGGTTCGACGAGCCCGAGGCGGATCTTGGCTTGTTCTTCTTTCATATCCGCCATGCGGCGTTGACGACGCAGTTTCTTCTGTTCTTGCGGCGTGAGCATGAGGGGTTTCGGGGCCGGGAGGAATTTGTCTTGCGGGGGTTGCAGCATCACGGGATGTTGGATTAGGGCGGTGATGACGGTGTCCGGGGTGGAGATCTTGTCGATGAGGTTTTCGTCCCACCATTCTACTTCTGGGGGTGGCGGGACGAGAAAGGCTTTGTCGGACGCCTCTTCGATCTCGGTCTTGCGGGCTTCGGCTGCTATGCGTTTTTTCATTTCTTCGAGCTTGGCTTGTTGGCGGAGGGCGTTGGCTTGGGCCATGAATTTGCCTTTTTGGTTGAATTGGAGCTGTTTGCTTTTTCGGTCGCCTCCTTTGCGGGCGGCGATGGTTGGATCGTAGACTGCCTCCGGGTCCAGCTTCTCTGCATCGTCGTCCGCGGCCAAGTAGGGGTTGATCCTCGGTGCTGATGGTCGTTGTCCAGTCGGCGTCCCTCTCCCCTTCCCAGCAGCAGCACCTGGCGCATTCAGATCCCCCATCAGACTCGGATGCAAGCCAATGCCCAAGCCACCCCTCGCTGCTTTTCCCATATCTTGCCGTGGCGGAGGAGGTGGCGGTGCCGCTCTCTCACCCGGTGCGAGCTGTTGCGCGGCTATCTTCTTCGCCCGCTCACGTGCCTCTGCTATCCTCCTCTCCCGCTCGCTGGGCTCTGCCGGTGGTGGAGGCGTACTGACCTGAGCTGGTGAGGCCGTCTGTGCCTTTTTCGCAGCAAACTTGGCCTTCATCTCGGCGATCTTGCGCGCCGCTTCCGCCCTTCTTGCCTCCACATCGTTGATGGGGGGCGGTGGTGGACCAGGGGCGGGAGAGGCTGACACAGGCGGTGGAGCTGCAGCAGACGCGCCATTGGGTTTCAGTCCGGCGAGTTTGGCCTTGACGGCGGCCATGCGAGCGGCGGCCTCCTGCTTCTTGCGCTCCATCTCCGACATGCCGTTGGTGGTGGTGGTGGATGATGGGGGTGGTGGTGGTGGTGGTGCCGGTGCGGGTGCGGGCGAGCCATTATTTGAGCGGATCCTCTTGGCATCATTGTCGTCGGCGTCTAGTGGGAGCGGGCGTTTGCCTGTCGTGCTGGCCATAGCATAAGTCCTCGTATTGGTGAAGTAATGCTCGTGTGGTTCTGAACCTTCCTAACGCCCTTTGGCTGTACATGACTCGTGAAGATGATGGAGCACCCAGATAAGATAAGATCTCTCTATAACAAAAGTTCTCGTCGTGCTATCCAACATTGAAGACGGAGGTACAGTATGCTATGCATGATGGTATTTTAAAGGTAGTGCATCATGAACACGTCCCAACCAGTCTCCTCCCACCTGGCGTCAGTGGCCTTCCAGCACCTCTCCGCCACCGACATCCACCAACTCTCCGCCCGCCGCATCACCAGCTCCACCACCTTCGACACCCTCCTCAACCCCATCCCCGGCGGCCTCTACACCGCCGAACTCGGCCAGTTCGGCGACAACTCCTGCACCACATGCGGCCTGAAGAACCCCCAATGTCCCGGTCATGCAGGTCACATCGACCTCCCCGTCTGGTGCTACCACCCCACCTTCATGGACCAGACACTACGACTCCTCCGCGCCATGTGTATCTACTGTGGGAGGCTGAGGATGGCGAGGGTGCAGGTGGAGCGGACGCGGTGCAAGCTGAAGCTGGTGGAGTGTGGGCTGTTGAACGAGATGGCCGAGCTGGACGACTTGAGCATCCAGGCCATGTCGAAGAAAGGTGCTGCTGCGGTGAGTGACGATGACGAGAGCTCGGACGACGATGATGTGGATAGTCATGTCAGGAGCGCCATTGCTCGCATGCAGAAGTTCACCCACCAAGCTATCCGGACAGCCAAGGCCAACGGGACACTATTCACCGCCAAGAATGAAGCGACGGAGATGTCGCGGAAAGTCATCATATCCGATTTCATGGGGAAGATCACCCAAGGCAAGAAGTGTAGCAATTGCCAAGGCTTGAATCATAAATATCGCAAGGATCGTCTGGTCAAGATCTTCCGCAAGCCGCTCACGCAGAAGGAGAGCTATGCTATGATTCAGTCTGGACACAAGGCCAAGGATCCGATTGTCGAGATGCAGAAGCGGGTACGAGCCGAGCAGAGTCGCAAGAGGAAGCGGGAGGCGGAGAAGGATGAGGGGATTGCGGATATGGGTGATTCGGACGAGGAGGATGCGGAAGGTGGTGGCGATGATGTGGATATGGATGAGGAGACGGATGAGGAGGTGCAGATCGCTGGAGGTGATATTCTGGATTCTGCTCCCGAAGCAGTACGATCGAAAACCCAACCAGGCGCTGAGCCAGAGCAGGAAGAATATCTGAATCCCGCTCGAGTGCATGCACATCTCGCTCAACTCTTCGAGCGCGAGCAAGAAATCCTCTCCGCAGTCTATGGGCACAAGCGGCGACAACGGCAAAATATAGTGCATGAACCACTCAAAGCAGACATGTTCTTCATGCGCACCATCCTCGTCCCACCGAACCGATATCGCCCCGAAGCTAGACAAGGCAACGACGAGATCGCCGAGGCACAGGAAAATACTCTGTACAAGAACATCTTAACCATCAGTGAAAGCATGGACAATATCCAACGAGAACTCTCGGGCAAAGACCAACCCGAGCAGCCGAGCAGGTATCGACCACGAACGTATGTGGATCTCGAGAATACTTGGGTACAACTGCAAGAGTCTGTCAATAGTCTGATTGACAAGAATCTGGCTCCTGTGCAAGGTGCGGCGGCGAACAGACTTCCGGACGGTATCAAGCAGAAGCTGGAGAAGAAGGAGGGGATGTTCAGGAAGTATATGATGGGTAAACGAGTCAATTTCGCTGCTCGAACCGTCATCTCACCGGACCCGAATATTGAGACGAACGAGATTGGTGTCCCTCCCGTCTTTGCCGTCAAGCTCACTTACCCGGAAGCAGTAACAGAGTGGAACGTGGAAGAACTACAAGAAGCAGTCCGAAATGGTCCCCACGTCTGGCCCGGCGCCGTAGCCATCGAGAGCGAAACCGGCCAAGTCGTGAACCTCGAGCGCAAAAACGCCGAGGAGCGCACAGCCCTCGCCAACCAACTCCTCGCCCTCAGCGCCGGCAGCAGCAACATCCGCGGCACCCGGCCCAAAAAAGTCCACCGCCACCTCAACAACGGCGACATCGTCATCATGAACCGCCAACCCACCCTCCACAAACCCAGCATGATGTGTCACCGCGCCCGCGTCTTACCAGGAGAAAAGACGCTCCGCATGCACTATGCCAACTGCAACACCTACAATGCCGATTTCGACGGGGATGAGATGAACCTCCATTTCCCGCAGAACGAGGTCGCGCGGTCTGAAGCGTTGAACATCGCCGATACCGATCATCAGTACCTCTCCGCTACTGCGGGTAATCCCTTACGAGGTCTGATTCAGGATCATATCAGTATGGGCGTCTGGCTCACGAACCGGGATACTTTTTTCGAGAGGGGCGATTACATGCAGTTGCTTTATGCGGCGTTACGACCTGAATCGGGGCATTGTACGAATGGGCGCATCGAGACGATCCCGCCTGCGGTGTGGAAACCTAAGGCGCTTTGGACCGGGAAACAGGTTGTTACGACTGTGCTTCTGAATATCCAACCGCAGGGGTACGAGGGGATCACGATGATGGGGGTATCCACTACCGCTGCGAAACTCTGGGGCCAGGCCGGTGCGAAGGAAGAGGCGAGCGTGCTCGTGCAGAAGGGGTATCTCTGCCATGGGATTCTGGACAAGAAACAGATTGGGCCTTCCAGTGGCGGGATCGTGAATTGTATCTATGAAGTCTACGGGCATACTTTAGCCGGCCGGTTTTTGAGTATTCTCGGCCGGCTGCTTACGAGGTTGGAGGGGATGCGGGCTTTTTCTTGCGGGGTGGAGGATCTGATTTTCACGCGGGAGGGGGAGGTGGCGAGGAGGGAGGCCCTGGCGGGGGCGGAAACGGTGGGGTTGGTGGCTGCGGCGAAGTATGTGGGACTCGCGGACCAGGGCGCGCAGAGCGGGGATCGGGAGTTGAGGAGGCGGTTGGAGGAAGTGTTGAGGGATGATGGGAAGCAGTTGGGGTTGGACCAGGTGACGAATAATCTGACCAAGGATTTGTCGTCTGCTGTCACGGATGCTTGTTTGCCGACGGGGTTGCGAAAGGCGTTTCCGGCTAATCAGATGCAGACGATGACTTCGTCTGGGGCTAAAGGGAGTAAAGTCAATGCGAACCAGATTTCTTGTAATCTCGGTCAGCAGGTGCTGGAGGGGAGGCGGGTTCCCGTCATGGTTAGTGGGAAAACGCTGCCGTGTTTCAAGCCGTTTGAGAGTTCGGTGAGGGCGGGGGGGTATATTGTCGATCGGTTCTTGACGGGTGTTAGGCCGCAGGAGTATTTCTTCCATGCTATGGCTGGACGGGAGGGATTGATTGATACGGCGGTTAAGACGTCGCGGTCGGGGTATTTGCAGCGGTGTTTGATCAAGGGGATGGAGGGGTTGAGGGTCGAGTATGATACTTCTGTCCGGGATAGCGATGGGAGTGTGATTCAGTTCTTGTATGGCGAGGATGGACTCGATGTGGCCAAGGCGAAGTATTTGGGGGACTTTAGGTTCGAGGCGGAGAATTGTAGGTCTTTGTTCATGGGGTTGGGGGTGAGTGGGGATTTTGAGAGGGTGGTCTGCCCGGAGGCCGTGGAGTGGAATAAGAGTGCTGTTAAGAAGGTCAGGAAGACCGGGAGGATCGATGCGGTGGATCCGGCGCTGAGTGTGTTTTCGCCGAGTCGCTTCGCGGGGAGTATGAGCGAGAGGGTGTATCGCGAGGCGCATGAGTATATGGATAGGAATTCGGATGGGTTGATCCGGGATAAGAAGAAGGAGGTCGTCGGGGCGGTGACGAAGAGGAGTTTCGAGTCGATTTTGAATCTAAGGTATTTGAAGTCGGTGGTTGAGGCGGGGGAGGCGGTGGGGGTCGTGGCGGGGCAATCGGTCGGCGAGCCCTCGACGCAGATGACGTTGAATACATTCCATTTGGCTGGGCATTCGGCTAAGAATGTCACGTTGGGCATTCCGCGGTTGAGGGAGATTGTCATGACGGCTGCTAAGACGATTGCGACGCCGACGATGACGTTGAGGTTGAATGAGGAGATGAGTGTGGAGGAGGGGAAGAAGTTCGCCAAGGGGATCTCGAAGTTGAGTTTGGCCGAGGTCTTGGATAAGGTTACCGCGACGGAGAGGACGGAGAAGGGGGTGGCGTATGGGGAGGCGAAGAAGTATGAGGTGCGATTGGAATTTTTCCCGAGTGAGGAGTATATGAAGGAGTATGCTATCACGGTCGCGGATATTGTGAGCACGATTGAGCTTCGTTTCCTGCCGAGATTGCAGATGCTTACGCGGAAGGAGTTGAAGAAGAGGGGGGATGAGCGGAGTCTGAAGAATGCTGTGAGGAGTGATGCTATGCCTGATATCGGAAAGAGCGCTGGGACGGTGGAGCAGGAGCGAGCGAGGCCTCAAGGGGATGGAGTGGGCGGGGACGATGATAGTGATGGGGAGGGGGACGATGATGCGACGCGGGATAAGACCAAGGGGAACAAACAACAAGCGGGGTATGAGGCTTATGAGGATGATGAGGAGAATGCTATTCAAGCGAGGAACTTACAGAGGGAGGTCGAGGAGCTGGAGACGGAGAGTAGTGCCAGTGAGGATGAGACGTATGGGGGTAGTCCGGAACCTTTTTCTGGGGTGAGAGCGGCGAGTTCGAGTGAGGATGAGAGTGGGGAGGAGGGGATGACGCCCAAGCAGGCGAGGAAGGTGGTTGCGAGGGAGCGGGAGGCGCGGATCAAGGGCGAGAAGAAGACGAATGATGTTACCCGTTTCGCCTTTGACGACGTCAAGGGGGAGACGTGCACTTTCACGTTGGAATACGACTCCACGACCGCCAAGATCCTGATGCTGAACCTCGTCGAGTCCGCCGCGCATTGGGCACTCATCCAATCCGTCCCCGGCGTCAGCGCCGCCATGGTCGACGAACAAGCCACCAAAGACGCCGGCGGAACCCCGATCCTCGCCACGAGCGGCGTCAATATCTCCGCTATGTGGGATTATCAACACATCGTCAACCCCAACCACATCTACACCAACAGCATCTACGACATCCGCCTACACTACGGCGTAGAAGCGGCCCGTAACGCCATCGTCCGCGAACTCCAGTCCATCTTCGGTGGCCACGGCATCAGTGTCGACCCGAGACACTTATTCCTCATCGCCGATTACATGACGCGCGACGGGGGTTATCAGAGTTTTTCCCGCATGGGGTATCGCGGCAATGCGTCGCCGTTTATGAAGATGAGTTTTGAGACTACGGTGGGGTTTTTGCGGGATGCGGTGTTGGAGGGGGATTGGGATGATTTGAGGAATCCGAGTGCGAGGATTGTGGCGGGGAGGTTGGGGAGGATGGGGACGGGGGGGTTTGATGTTTTGATGCCGGTAAGGGGGGAGGGGGAGAAGGTGGGAGGGAGTGGGGATGGGGATGTGGAGATGGGTGATTTGGGTGATTCGTAACGTGGAGGTGTTTGGTGGGTGGGCTGGGCTTGTGTTGTGTTCATGGGATAGCATCGGCGTGGTTGTAGCGTATCGGTCCAGTTTGTATGATTGTAAATGCATGAGTTATACTGAGCTCGGCAAGTCGATTGTGCATAACGAGTCTAGACCAACACCAAAGTAACAGCGCCTCGTTAGATGATCTCGAAGATGAGGATCGAAAGTCGTTTGTTATGCTGTTGTCCAACCAGCTGGCCGCGAGAATTGCTTACCTTGACCAGACAGAGTCTCTCCTCACCGTACCAGATGTTGGCTGGCAACTCCTCAGGTCCATGACCACATTCATTGTATTGATTCCTCAACAAAATGATGCGTACTTCATCCCTCTGGTGCTGGCTGTTCGCGCAGGAGTCGTGGTTCGACACCCTCCTCAGCGTCAAGGCATCACGATCGTCTTCCCTGTTACTTCCTCATCGAAGTCGACGGCAATGCGAACAACGCACACCTTGAGCTTGCTAGCTCTCTCTGCCGCCTTGGTGGCGGCTATTTCTGGCAATCTCGGTAGCAACAGCACCGTCAACGGCAGCGATGCTACAGCACCGATCCAATGCCCGGCGAGCGGCAACTCGACCTACTCCTGCGGCGATACGATCTTCGACATTGACTGTTATACCGATCTCTTCGACCACAATCTTCGCACGGTCTATGCAGCGACCATGAACGATTGTATGGATGCATGCGCCAAGGACGGTCAATGCGTTGCTGTCTCCTACGACGATCCAGGTGCATGCTATCTGTGAGTTTGCCATAGGCTTGGAAGCCATCTTTGAGACGTCAACGAGGCCACACTGACACGCTCTTCCCAGGAAGTATGCAATCGGCCAGCCAATCCCGAACCCACGCATCTGGAGCGCTCGCTCCAACGCCATCGAAGTCATCCCCTCCTGTCCAAACAGCAACCAGACTACGTACAGTCCCAGCAAGGGCAAGTCATACGTCATTGAGTGTGACATCAATCATTACATCAACGACTTCGCGATGGTGTATGCGCCGGATCTGCAAGGATGTATCAATGCGTGTGAGAACAATGCTGCCTGTGCCGATGTGGTCCTGAGTGGGACAGCTTGTTATCTCAAGAACGCTGTTGGTGCAAGCCAGTGGAGGCCTGGTTCTGGTCTTGCTGGGGCAAGGTGCGTTGCTGGATGTCCTGTCCCGACAACGTCTTCAACGTCCAGCCTGGCTACCACAATATTACTTAACAGCTCTCAGGCTGGGATATCTACACAGCTGACTGGCTCTGGCCCTGCGGCGATCCGTACGTCGACCTTGACGTCGTCCGCGAGCTCATTTGTTGCTACGACCTCGCATGCTGACAATTCTACTGTGTCTATTACACCTGCGTCGTTCTCCGCCTCGTCGTCCAACCTCTCGAGCAGGTCGAGCACCACTTCAGTCCCAAGCTCTAGCCACACTACGTACACTTCGAGTAGTCCACACGCGAGCTCGTCCTCCTTCGGGGCTTCAAGCTCTGCACACTCTACCTCTTCTCACCCGGCCACCACGTCAGCAAGCTCACCAGTGTCATCCTCTCGTCCAAGCACTGCTTCTTCAAGCTCAAGCAGCGCTCGCGCAACTAGCTCCTCGTCAACTGCAAGTACCACGATGTCATATGCGAGCTCAATGCCGGCTTCGACGAGCCACTCGCCAGTCAGTGCTCCATCTCACCCAACCACTTCTGCTTCGAGCTCGACACCCTCAACGTCGGGCATGACTGCATCCTCCTCGACCGTGCCAAGCTCTAAGCCTAGCACTTCATCCCGTACCGTTGCTACTCCCTCCCCTTCGAGCGCTTCGTCAACGCATCTGAGCACTTCTATCAGCACTTCTTCTCTTCTAGCCACCATTTCTCCATCGAGCTCACGCCCCGCCACATCCTCGTCGCCCTCCGCTTCTGGCACACGTACCGGGACAACTTTCTCAACATCAACTCTTGCCGCCTCAAGCAACACACAATCTCATATCACGACCAGCTCAGGCTCCGTCACTGCTCCACCCACATGTACCACATGCACAACGTGCGCTTCAACCACCTCCCCACAACCCGACAGCCCGACTCCCATCGAATGTCCCGATAACGCCGGCGACACAGTGAGGGTTGCAGGCCACAATTTCCAGGTCCAATGCTATATTGCATATACCGGCACGCAGGTTGCGAACACATCTTCTGTGAACAGTTTCGCAGATTGCATGTCCCTGTGCCCCAGTGACACATGCAAAGCTGCGGCCTACCTGCCGGATAGTCTGTCATGTACGACGTATGCTGCAGTCGGGAAGGGCAGGTCGGATGCAAATACTTGGTTCGCGCGAGTTCAGTAGGCGGCATGATCCGATATCAGAAGTTTCCCTGGGTGTGGAGTGGAGTCATGCTATTTGCAGCAGCTGTCGATGGAGGCAGATTTTTATATCGATTGATTCGCCGAGAGTCTCAATGTTGCGCGTACATAAGTAGTGATCGGGACTGAGATACTTCTCTGCCACATATTTTGTGGCCCCTTCCAGTATCATTGTGTGACAGTTATACCCCGAATGCGCGAAAGTGCGGCGGCGAGCTCCGACACCCTAATTGCAACGAGTTCGCCGTCATTCAGAGATGATGGCAAACAATGCTCAATCCCTACTGCATTGCCCATAGCAGAGACAATCTGGTTCAGAGATAATCTATTTTGATCAGTTATGAACAGCTTCGGAGCAGTTGGGCAGCTTACGGTTGACTTGTAGTCATCGCCGCAACTTGTTGCATGATGTGTGCAATCGTTCGAGCCTGACCAATCTCAACAATCTGATCTAAACCGCCCAAATCTACACCGGGCTCGTCTTGTGACGGATCATTGACTGCTTCGCGGGCCTGTGGTTTCATAGCTATGAAGCGCTTGCGAGTTGCGTATGGAGATCGCCTGCCATTGAGGTTGACCTGAAATTTCCGTGGAGTGATCGTGCCATACTCGGATGCTTGCATAACATGAGTAGGAAAGTCAATCACGACTTTCTTCGCTTCGGTAGTCAATGATCGTGGCACGTAGTCCTCCATCGCAATGACTTCATCTGCAACTGATAGCCAGTCGCCTAGGCCTCCAATCACGATTACGGCGCTGACGCCGTACTCCCTATACAAAGCTCTCGCTTGAGCTACGAGGGGCGTGATCGGCTCATGCTTGATCAGTGTCTGCATACGCTGGTCTCGGACCAGTAGGTTCGTGGCAGAGGAGTCCTCATCAATGAGCAGGGACTTGCAGCCAGCTTCGAGGGCTTCCTGAATATTGGCGGCCATGGAAGTCGATCCACTGGCATCATCAGTAGAGAAAAGCTTCGTGTTCCTATTACCGGGCAGCGTTGAGATGTAGGGAGTGATGTCAAGGCTTGTCACACTTCGACCATCTTCAGCTCGAATTTTGACGGCGGTAGGATCCGTCACGATGAGCTCTCGCCCGTCCCCTGGAATATGATCATATATGCCGAGCTCAAGTGCTTGCAGCAATGTCGACTTGCCGTGGAAGCCACCGCCAGTCAGCAGCGTAATTCCACGACGAAGACCCATACCAGTGATACTCGTGCCGTCTGCTAGAGGCAATGTGAGCGCTAGATGGCCCGGAGAGACGAATGGCACAGCATTTGAGCCAGTCATGGGTGTGGCGGAAGCTCCTGACGCGCGAGGTAACATCGAGCCATTCGCCACAAAAGCAACGAGGTCATTTGCAGCTAGTTGCTGGCGAAGGTTGCGTTGATTCTCAGCGCATTGGACATGGTGCTGGAGCTTCTGCTCGTCGAGATTGACAAGTAGTAAAGACTGTTTGACGAGCTCTACCAGATTGACCGCCAAAATCCGATGTGCCTCGTTGCCAAGAATCGTACGTCCTGCCGCCGGCAAGCTGGTGGTGAATCTTAGCTCCATCTCATCATCTGCATTGATTAGAGAACTTGTTCGTGGCAGGATCTCTTGGCCAGGCGCGTTGATGTTGAAAGCACCGCCTTTGGGTCCGCTCCAGCCGCTTTTGCCACCACCAACATTCTGATCCAAATGTCTAGCTCGTATCAAGGAAGCGCAGACACGTGTAGTAAAATCGCAGAGCGCAATTCTGCGGATGTCTGATTGCAGGTACTCGTCAGGGAGACCCGTCTTCGCCCATGCCATGATGGCACGGACTCGAGATGGAGATGCATACGGATCGCCTTGAACGTAGTCGATCGATAGGGTAAAAGAAGGCGATGCGTGTTCATACTTGCCAAGTAGTCGTTTGTACGCACCTGTCTTTGTCAGCTACCATCAGATGTCCTTCTCCAACATGTTCCACGATTCAAGATCTACTGGTGTGAGCGAGGGACCGCCTCGACTGGGCGCGAGAGAACTCTGCTGCTCAAGACGACCTACCGTACTGTTGCCCATCAATACCCCTCAGATCCTGCTGCAATCGTTCCCAGCCTGGACCAGAGGCAGAGGAAGACGAAATAGAGAAGGAAGACCCGGCATTTCGAAGAGAAGCTCTCGCCTCGGTTCGCTTGTCCTCTCGCGCGATGAAATGCGCCTCTCCCGCGTCCACTGCGACCTACATGAGAATGTCAGCCTAGATCATTGGCGAGGTCTTGAACGTGTATCGAAGTACCGGACATGGTTTGTGCGTATTCAGTGCTGTTGGGCTAATTTCATTGCTTTTCGCTAGCCTGAGGAAAGTTGAGGACTTCGAAGGGTCCACCTGCGCGGCACTGTATGCCGAGCAGGGCGAGCATGAGATGGTGTCTCGATTCAATACCTTCCCTGTAAATGTCGAATTTATCTCCACTGCCAACATGCCCAGCAGTCTGCCACACCGTGTCCTTATGCGCACAGGAACACGAAGCGATTCCGTGTGCATCCCATCTCATCCCATCCTACCTGCCAGCGTGCAACGTTGTGCAGCCAGAATCGACGCTAGAATGGGCGCTAAAATCGTTCCGCAACGCCACATGACATTTCCCTCCTTCTGATATCGTTCCTTGCTGGCCCCGACCGGCATCTGAACATAGAAGGCAATCTAGAGTTCGATTCGATTGGCTCATCACCCCATCCCACGCATGCGGTCAACCATGAACGTGGGCCCTTACCCTCCACAGCAGCCGGGCAGCGGCGCCTTTGCGTTTAACCACAATAATGCAGCAGCAGCAGCTTATCCTTACCAAGCTTCGTCTTCTCCCTCCTATTACGGCGGCGGCGGCGGCAGCGGCAGTGGATCTTTCACTCCGCGATCGAATGCCAGCCTGAACGCAGGCACGAGTCAAGCTTTCGTGCCGCCGCAGACCGGTTATGGCAATGATAATGGCCAGACTGGAGCGATGGCGTCAACCGCCGCGAATATAATGCATGCACAGAATCTCGTCGGTGAGTCGTCTCTTCCTTTCATGCACGCTGCCATTCTGCAGCCGCCCCTGCCTTATGATTTGACACCCGGCCGTGCCATGTGACCTGCTCCGACCTGCTTTATTACGAACGAATGCGATTTCTCGATCCAGCCCGCAGTAGCTGACAGGCGAGTATGCAGGCCAGCAGTTTCCTTATACTACCACCCCGTACACCCAGTCGATCTCTGCACAAGCACCGACACCATCGGCAATATCACAGCCTATAGCACAGCAGATACTACAGCAGAACCACAGCGCATCACCGCAGCCCCAATCACGAGGCTCGCCTAATGCGGCCGGCCAGCAACAGGTGCAGCAGCCGAAGACGCAGACACCGCCGATAAGACACACAATGGCGGCACCGCCTCTGCCACAATCGCCTGCCACTGTGCAACAACCCGGCACGAGCAGTGCCTCGCCTTCCTCTGCCACACCACAGTCACCGGGCAGCGCGATCAGAGAGCAGCAGCGTGTAGCATTACTATTGGACATCAACGCCGAGCTACTTCAAGAGCTCAACAAACTCATTGCGTCAGGCGCTGGCGGCTTAACGTCCATGAAGCAAGTTAGTGAGCTCAATGCCAATGGTCAGAATGGGGACATGGCCTCGGATGATTTCATGCACGTATTTCGACGATTACAGGCCAACTTGGCATACTTGATGCCGTTAGCGCAGAACGGTGGTAGCAGGGCGGCGAAGGGCCCGGCCACCATGTCTGCGCCGCCACATATGCCCCAGATTCAGCCCAGGTACGACCAGCTCAAAGAATTGTTTCCTGGTTGGGTGGGGGTGGACTTTACGACACAGCAGCAATTGTTTGGCCGAGGATGAGGCGGTGTTTCGTCACGCAAACGGACGATGTCACGACCTCTTGCTAATTTAGCCCTGCGAGTTTGGCGCAAATTTTTGGTAGACTGGCAGGCACTCTGCTTTGGACTTGACAGACAATGAATCTGGTAGGACAGCTTGGCTTTGGGAATAGAGAGGCGTCATACGGTTGTTGTTGTTGTTGTTGTTGTTGTTGTTGTGAGATCGTTGTGTAAATACAATGTACACTGTAACACTGTGCATAATACAGTGAGTCTACACGTCTGTTCCGCATCGGTATCAGAGCAGTTGCGTACCGAGAGAAACTCGGAACAACTGCAGTGGTCACGGGACAACGTGGCGCAAGCGCGACTGCCGCCTCGACGCGTAACTTCGCGTAACACTTCCATCATTTGCCACATATCTTCCCCAAAACAAGAACACTGCATTGTGATACAGATGGCCGTCGACATTGGGAAAGAGAATGTTGCACCCGCGTCGACATCGAAGCCTCGCGGACGACTATATGGCGGTACGCCACAGTCCACAGATTGCCTCATCAAACCATTCAAATGTCCTGGCTCAAGTGCTCCGACTCGAGTCTCAGATAAACCCGCACGCAAAAGGAGAAAGGTCGACTATACTGGTGGCGACAACAGTTTCGAAGAGGGCGACAAGCCGTACAGCAATGACGACCGCTTAGCACTTGCGACAAGAGACATCAATCGATTTCCGGTATTCAAACCTCGAGACAAGGGCACGGCTTTCCGAACACGATTTGCTGTGCCGTTGAAGAACAAAGATGTCACGTCGTACAACTCTGTCAGACCTCCACCATTGCTCGGACTGCGAACAGGAGCTGTCTTCATTGCGAAAGCGTTGCACGACCCAGCTGGCGAGTTTGCTATAGTCTTGTTCGATCCGACGATAGACGGCAAGCCCGAGCCAAAAGTGATCGAGGATGGCACCAAGCCAGCTTCGCAGCCCGAGAAGCTGGATGAGCCACTTATGCACAAGAGCTTGGCAGACTTACTAGGCATAAAGAAGAAAGTGGATGGTGAGCGGCCAAAGGTACCTGTGGTGATCGATCCGAGACTGGCGAAAGTCCTACGTCCACATCAGGTTGAGGGCGTGAAGTTCATGTACCGATGCGCCACTGGCTTGATCGACGAGACAGCAGAAGGGTGCATCATGGCAGATGAGATGGGATTGGGCAAGACCCTACAATGCATTACACTGATGTGGACACTTTTGAAGCAGTCGCCTGATGCTGGAAAGAGCACCATTCAGAAATGTGTTATCGCTTGTCCTTCGAGTCTGGTACGCAATTGGGCCAATGAGCTTGTGAAGTGGCTGGGTCCAGATGCTATAAACCCTTTTGCTGTCGACGGCAAGGCCACGAAGGAGGAGCTCATTCAGCAGATGCGCCAGTGGGCATCGGCAACAGGCCGAGCCGTCATTAGACCAGTCTTGATTGTGTCTTACGAGACATTACGACTATATGTTGGAGAGCTCAGCAATACTCCAATCGGTCTTATGCTTTGCGACGAAGGCCACCGGCTGAAGAACGGCGAATCACAGACCTTTGAGGCGCTGAACAGTCTCAATGTCAAGAAGCGAGTCATCTTGTCTGGTACACCAATTCAGAATGACCTATCAGAATACTTTGCTCTGCTTAATTTTGCCAACCCTGGCTACTTAGGCACACGACAAGACTTTCGGAAGCAGTATGAAATACCCATTTTGCGCGGTCGTGATGCCGCAGCCTCGGATGCAGACCTGGCAAAGGGTAACGAACGTCTGAGCGAGCTGCTCACCAAAGTCAACAAGTTCATCATTCGCCGCACAAACGATATCCTATCCAAGTACCTGCCCGTCAAGTACGAACATGTCGTCTTCTGCAATCTCGCCCCCTTCCAGCTGGACCTTTACAACTACTTCATCAAGTCTCCCGAGATCCAAAGTCTGCTGCGGGGCAAAGGCAGTCAACCGCTAAAGGCCATTGGAATGCTGAAGAAGCTCTGCAACCACCCAGATCTACTCAATCTTCCGGACGACCTACCAGGGTGCGAAAGTCACTTTCCAGACGACTATGTGCCGAAGGACGCAAGAGGACGCGACCGCGATGTCAAGCCTTGGTATAGTGGCAAAATGCAAGTCCTAGATCGCATGCTTGCACGCATTCGACATGACACGAATGACAAGATTGTGCTCATCTCCAATTACACGCAGACTCTTGATATTTTTGAGAAGCTTTGCCGCAACCGATCTTACGGCTGTCTTCGCCTCGATGGCACGATGAACGTCAACAAGCGCCAAAAGCTCGTCGACAAGTTCAACGACCCAGAAGGACCGGAATTCGTGTTCTTGCTCTCATCGAAAGCAGGTGGCTGCGGTCTCAATCTTATCGGTGCCAATCGCCTTGTCCTTTTCGATCCTGACTGGAACCCTGCAGCTGACCAGCAAGCACTGGCTCGTGTCTGGCGTGATGGACAAAAGAAAGACTGCTTCGTCTACCGCTTCATAGCCACCGGCACGATCGAGGAGAAGATCTTCCAGCGGCAATCGCACAAGCAGTCGCTATCTTCGTGCGTCGTAGACAGTGCAGAGGATGTCGAACGCCACTTCTCGCTGGACAGTCTTCGGGAGCTATTCCAGTATCGACCGGGTACTACGAGCGATACGCACGACACCTTCAAGTGCAAGCGGTGCAAGGAAGGTAGGCAAGTGCTCAAAGCACCGGCTATGTTGTATGGCGATACGAGCACGTGGAATCATTTCATCAATGAAGGTGAAAGTGGCGCGATGGGCCGAATTCAGGACTTGCTCTTGCGGCAGGAGGTGTCCGAGAAGGATGTCAGTGCCGTGTTCCAGTATATCAGCCATTGAGAAGGTTGGCTCTTGTACGCGCACAATTCACTGCTGTACATCCGTAGCAGGACCTGCAGATTAAGGGCTAGCCTTGAACGAGAATGACTCTCGCTGCCTTAATAGATTTGCGAGTCTAATTGCAGCTTAAATTCACGATTACAACACAATACCATACACAATTGCAAACCTCTACCATCAAACTCAGATTTCCTTCCCTTCTCTCTCTTTGCCGTTCGTGTTCTTTTGCTTCGGACTCGGTATGCCAAGGATAGCCAGCTTGCCAATCCGGAAGGGCTGTTCGCCGTCCTCGTACTTCATGCGATCTGATTCCCAGGTGATGTTGTTGTAGGCGTTCATGACGGAGAAGACAGCATTCCAGATGAAAGTCAGGAGGAAGAGAAGCCAGTATGGGAGATCGTGAGGATGTTTGTGGCGCTGGACGTAAGCTGGGATGAACGTTGCCAGACCGACCAGTGCCGCTGGCTGTATTCGTAGTCAGCACAAGATGGGTCCAGAGCAAGAATCTCAGAATACTGGTGAGACACTTACAAGCATCAACCTATTCAGTCGCACAGCCAAATACAGGAATTGCCTCCTCGTAGCCAAATCCGCCTCCTCCCGGATCCAGCTCGCCCGCTGCACCATCCCCGTCGCAGTCTGGAACCAGGCCGCCCAATACGTCACCATGAACCCTGTCATCACTCCAATAAAAGGATAGCTCCAGGTATGGTACCGCCAGCCCAGTACCGCGGCTGTGATCTCACAGCACAGGGACACGATCATCCAGAAGTAGAAGAGGTACGTTTCCTGCCGGCGATCCAGTCCCCAGAGTTTCTTGGTTGCGATGGAGGCATGGGCGGCGTGTTGTTCGGGAGTCTCGCCTAGGCCGTGCGGATCTTCGCGTTCGAGGCGCGCGTTGGGGTCTGGGTAGAGGTCTTGGTGCCTGTCTGTGTGTAGGGCGGCGGGTGTGGGTGGTGCGCCGCGCCGGAGCTCTACTGGGCTGGCGGCTTCTGACATAGTGGAATCTTCTCTCTAGTGCTCTAGGGGCTTGAAATCAGGATCTGAGCCAGATCTCGAGGAAAGTGAAGGTGGTCTTTTGTCAGAGCGGAAGTGCCGGATCCTTGCCACAGTCGTACGTGTTGATTGTCCAGAGGGTGGAATTTCGGTGTCGACCAGTGGTTGGGTCAACCGTGTCCAGCTATCTTTCTCCAGAAGTGGTGATCTTGGAGATCTAGTGTGTTCGAGAGTGTGGTATTATAAGTTATCTTAGCAAGCAGGAGATAATCTGACATCCTTGTCGTGGCTCGGGAGCTTCTACCGAAGCCCTAGCTTTAAGAAGGCCCGCGGCGGGGCCATTCTTATTCTGTAGCACCGAACAGCAAACGCAGGTCGCGTTTATGAAAGTCGCGCTTTCATGAATGCTAGGGTGGATGGAAATGGCATGAGCCACTGTCTGGATCGTGGAGATATGGTCCCGTAAGATGGGTCAGACTTCTTCACAGCTGCTTGCGTCAACACATCACGCCGAGGACACACGACCATCACGAACAGAAATGCAATACAGCAGGGCCGGGTCACCCCTAGAGTCTGAGGTATGTGAGCAACATTGCATGTATAGATACATACTAATCAACCCTAGATCAATGTCATGAATCCACGGTCAAAGTCGATCATTGGGACAAGCCCGATGATGTCGCCAAAGACGACACAGAAGCGCAAGCGAGATGATGAGCATGGCGCAAAAGACGTAGATGTGCCGAAGAAGAAGAAGATGCGCAAGATCAGGAAGGGAAGTGGGCGACCCAGAGATCCTTCGTTGCTAAAGAAGTCGGTAACGACGGCGGATGGTGTGCAGCAGAGCGATGGCGTGGGCCTTGAGGTCCACACAAACGTCGAGCAGGGACTAAGCCGACCCGATCTGGGAGGCACGAACGCCGACGTTGTCAACAAGAACGTAGAAGCGCGCATCGAAGATACAATGGTGCGAGTGAATGTGCGACCCTGGGAAGTCGAAGAAAAGCACGATCTCAAGAAGGCCAAGAAGAGGCGTGAGAAGAAGGACGGTACCCAAGCTGAGCAGAGTGCGCACCCAGATGGACATCGAATCAGCCTTGTCGGTCAGCGTGGTCCACGCAGCCGGAGACAGAGCAGAGCCGGTTCATTTTCGAGACCCAATGATTCCGAACGCTATCGGCCCAGCAACGACCCAGCAGCGCAACTCAGCAGCGGGGATATCTATGGCGACGGCCAACAGCTCGCGGTTTCATGTGTCGACCCTGATATGCAGAAGAATCTCCCAGAGCCACATGCAGCAGTCGATCCACCTGTGGTCAACAGATACGACACCGGGAACCACGAGGAGAACATAGCCTCAGCGGACGAAGTGCTTGCTGAGCTGGAAATGCTAATAAAGGAGCTCAGGCACCTCACCCGCAAGAAGATCCCAGACAAGCATGTGAGACTATCTTTGATGCACCGCTCGTTGACGTGTATTGGCGACTACTTGTACACCTGGCTGGCGCAAGACGATGATATGATCAGTCACATCTGGGAACAAATTGCACAGACAGCGTGGCCGCGGCATAACGGACCTCAGACAACTGGAGAATCCTTGCTTCGTGTCTACCGCGAACAGACTAAGGATGACGAGGGATTGCGGGTTCGAAGAACGCCACAAGGCGAAGGTGATCGTGTCGCCAAATTGATCCGCGAGGAAATAGAGCAGCATGAAAGGCCACCCAGTGGATCACCTGCGGTGTTGCCTCAAGCTGTCCCGTCTCTAATCCCTCAATGCCCCGCAACGGATATGCGCGTGGTAGAGCCAAGACCTGCGATGACACCGCCGGGATCCAACCCGAAGGATAACACGCTAAGAGAGCCTTCTGGATCATTCAACGAAGGAGTACGTGGAGTCGCTGGATGGGTCGAGGCACACGACGAGGGCGCTGCTGATCCCAACATTGCTTCTCCCCGCCGTGAGCGGGCTCAGAAGACAGCACCGCCAGATAATAAACCTGCTGTTGTCGACCTCAATATCGGACGCGCGTTACCGGTCACGTTACCGCACCCTCTCGAGAGTGGGCCAAGCTCAGGGCTGTTCTCGGCTGCTGAGAAAGCAGTTGCGGACGATGTGTTCGACTACGTCTGTCAGCGAAACCAGTTCGATCTGTTCGAATTCCGGGCCTCGACGATCGATTGGCGTAATGTGGCGCCAGAGTTCAAGGTAGAGTTGGCCGCAGCCTTACCAAAGAGAACATCGCGGGCGTTAAGGAAATTCGCTATGCGACGCTACCGGCCAAAGAAAGATGGCGCTTTCGACAAGGAGGAGGATGAGCGACTTGTGAACGCAGTGGCGGAATACGGTCAACACTGGCAAGACGTCGCCGATATCGTGGGTGACCGGACCGCCGATCAGTGCCGTGACCGGTATCGACTTATACTCCAGTATGGCGACGATCGTGCGGTCGGACCTTGGAGCCAAGAAGAAGAGGCTACCCTTGTCACGATTGTACACGAGGTCATGGAGCAGATAAGGCAAGCCAATATCGACAAAGGTGATATCGTAAATGAGGACAGCGAGGTCCAGAGGATGATAAACTGGGAGACAGTGGCTACCAAGATGAGTTCCAGGAGAAGTCGAAAGCGATGCAGTGAGAAGTGGACCCAGCTCGTGGCGCGAAATCATGGCCAGCTACCAATAGCGCAAACAGCTACTGCTGCAGCGCAAGCACCAATTGCTGAGTATGATGGCCATAGCAAGAAGCAGCGAGCTGTCAACAAGAAGTACGACATGTTCGCTATCGGCGACGTGTACGATGTTCTTGAAGAGATTGCCTCTGCGCTGGAGGACCGCAGTAAGGTTTACAGTCACGAAAGCACTGTATGGGCCATCATCACCAGCAAGAACCAGGAGAGTCGATTTACTGGGCCATTGCGGCGTAAGGCCTACCACGATGCCCTTGAGACGTATGGGCAGAAAGGTAAGATATCCAAGCAGACGACCATTGCTGGCAAAGCTGCTGCAATGATAGCGTATCTTGACGGGTATGCCAAGCGCAAGAAGATAGAGCAATTCGAAAGAGCATACATGCCAGAGAAGAGGAAGCCGAAGGCTAAGCCACAGGCCAGGCCAGCGATGCCTACTGCTTCGCTACCTGCATCACCAGTCGTCAGGCAGGCCCCCGAGCGTGTAAAGCCTTCATCAGGATTGCGTCGCTCTGAAGCTGCGCCTAGGTCTGGCAGAAACAAACGACCACAATTCCTCAGTGCGGAAAAAGTGGAGGATAGTGATGCAGAAGCCGAGGACGACGAGGTAGTCGACGCTAAACCTGCGCTTCTGGACAACCCTGATGCAGACTACACGGAGGCCGAACGCAAGAACATTGACGAGGACAATGACATGAACGAAGACAATGATAGAGATGATGGAGCAGACCAGCAGATACTGGCGATCGATCCACCAGCTCATGAAAACGCGAAAGTGCCCGTGATCCCGGAGACCCAGCAAGAGCAGGCTGTAGCCGGTGCTCAAGCTGCCCCGAGTGCCCTAGACGACGCCGTGACCGTCTCGTCGCTCAATAGTAGGTGGAATCGTAGAGTGGCTCGGCCTAGCTTGGGCGCAGATGAATTCATGGCGAGGTGTCGACGAGCAGGGAGAAGGCAGCATGCAGCCTATACGGCTACCTGAAGTCTAGGATGGCGATGTATTGTGGCTGTCAGGTCATGATTGTATACAAGATCTGTATAGTACTATGCCGAAATGCCGTGCCACGTTGTCTGGACTTCTCAGCTATTATATCGTACAACCATCGAGATCCGACACCTCGCAATGTCCAAGGTACAATCAATGTGGTAATCACCTTTGCCATCCAGCACTGCTATGCAAACAAGATTGATTACGTTGGCAACGCTTACAAGAAGATCGTCAAGAACCAAGTGAAGAACATTATACCACCAACAATACTACCCTCATCGATCAAAATCTTCAACGTACTAGTCCCACGACTCGTCGTCTGCGTCGTAGCCAGGGTCGACTGCAGCGACACATAAAGATTGAGCCAACAGGTCAGAACTAGATAGCCGCGATCGTCCTTGGTAGCAGCACTAGAATCACACTGCTGTCCCGAATCAAAGGTCTGCAGCACAGGTGTGAAATAGTCATACGAAGACTTCGCTGCGAGTCCCGCGGAGCAGGCTTCTGAGCTCGGCAAATTGTCTTGTTTGGGCACCATGTCGACTTTGTTGTCCATGGCCGTGATACCTGCGCTAAGGAAGATTCGTGTTTTGGTACTGATGGTTTGCCAGAAGCTGTAATATGGCGAAGGGTTGCCGCAATTGCTCAACAAGTCTGTTACATTGAAAGGAAGTGAGGCGTCGAAAACCGATATGCCGATCGGACTGCTGTCGATCACTGTGTCTCCCATGGTGCTTGCATTCCAATAGTCTGAATATCTCAGTGTCTGGAGCCACAGCTGGGTGGGCATGTTGACGAAGGACTTACACGTCAAGCTGATGTTCAGCTGCAGTTTTTGCGCATGAGTGGCGACCGAGCTCACGAGGGTATTTCTTTGTGGTTGGAGGGAGCATGTTAGCGGACTTCATCTTAGATTGAACACCAAGTATGAAAAGTTCTTGTTGCGGCAGAAGATTTGATGGTATAAGCGAGGAGCGTAGCGATCCAAACACACGGCCAAGGTCAAAGGTAGGGCAACTTACTATCGTCTTGTTAGCATGGTCCAATACCGGATAAATATCTTCAGGATATACTGACCTGCTGGTGTGTAGGATCGAACAAGAGGTAGGTATGATTCCTGCTGTCGTTCAAGTACGGCAGTTTTGCATTGACCGTCACATCACAGTCGGTCATGTTGTTATTGGCAGACCCGTAGATCCAGCACCCTTTGCCAACAACCGGGGAATGATATTGGCCTTGCCACGTGCCGATGAAGACAGCCGGGAGTAATGTGCTGCGGCGATATTCGTCACTGATTGTCCATTTCGTTATGCTCCAGGCAGGTACAGCCACGTATGGCATGTAGAAGAACTGGCAGACGATGACTGGGACCAGGAGTGAGAATATTATGCTTATCCACGCAAGTCGTTGTGGAACTACACAGTGGTCAGCACATAGTGTCATTAGGAGCTTCCGAGATCCGATCAACCTTCTGCATCTTGCCAGACAGGCACAAGCTCGCTACGATGCCAGGCAGCCGCAACGACAATGGCAATTAAGAGTGTCACGAGCACGGCCAATGGAAGAATGACTATCCACCATGTCTGCCGCATATTGCTTATGAGAAACGCTTGTATAATGTTGAGCAGGACCATGAAAAGTGCAACAATCAGTAGGTAGAGGAACAATCTATGCTTGAAGTTAGTCGTTGTGGTTCTTTGGTGTAAGTGCGCAGCTCAAGAAAGCTACCTCTGCCGTTGAAAGTGCTCTACCCATGTCTTCACTCTCGACACTCGTCGCCTCGAATTGATCTTGATTCGACCAGATTGCGCATCGTCCGTATCTAGCAACAGAGGCGCGATGTGGAACCCGCTGCTGAAATGTCTGCCATTGTTAGGTCGTGAATCCGTGCCCGGCAAGGCTGCTTCACCGTGATCTTCGCTGTTCGCACGTGAGTGGTCGGGTGATTCCAATCCAAGTTCCATTGTCGTTGCGTTTTCTGCCGATGAACGATGGATCTAGTTCATCAAGGTCAGAGACGCCAGAATGATTGTTTCTCGGTACAGTGTGTCGCAATCCCCAGTTGCTGTTTGGCCCCCAAGCCATAGGGATCGCACCACCTCCGAGATGAAGTGCCAAGAGGCTAGAGCTGCAGTATGCCTGTGGATGCGGCAACAGGCGACCCTTTGTCATTGAAAGTGGTTGTACTTTTGTCTTATACTAATTGCAGATGGGACTACAAGGCACTAAACTTGGGGTGATGGGACGTGGGACGGATACTTGCTGTGTCGTTCGGAAAAGTGCCGAGACACATCGTAGAGTACGGCACGTAGAGCTTTCGTCAAGGCCTATACCTGATGCCGACTGATGCCGAATGCACAGAAGTACAAGGTGAGCGCTTCAAGTAGCAGATGAGGTCCCGTCGGTACGGTCGTTGCACCATTGTGCTCCAGAACGACTTGATCGAGAAGCGCTCCGGTATGAGGCGGCTCACACCACTGCATCGTGAAGGATTCCAGCGCGCCTAAGACCGAACGATTCGTTGTGGAAGATGAAGAACAGATGGGTGTGTATGAAGTTAGCCCAGAACCAATGCTGCGCCAGTTCATGCTCAGCCGTGATCAGGAGAGTGGAATGCACACGGCGAAGATGCTGTAAGCGTGCCACGACCAGTATGGTTCAGCAATGCCAATGCTCAAGAACAGAAAAAGCTGTCAGGTGTGACAACCGTATTCCAACGGCATTGCTGGGCAGTAAAATTCAAGCCCATGTGAACGAGCTGCGCCTCCATGTCAAGCCGTCTGGTCCGCTGCCGAGAGTGTGGTGGGCACTGGGCAACCTCAGGCTCCCGGATTTTGGGGCGCATGCATGCCGCGAGCCGATGCAGATCTTGGAGATACTTGGCGCTAAGACATGCGTGGAAGGAGTTTGTAATCTCGTCGATCAAAGTATTGGTGTGGTGTATACATGCCGACTTTGCCGTGGAGTCACAGTGTGCTTCGGGCGAACTCGCTGCCATGATTGCAGCAGACCGCAGCCGATGGTTTTGAGGGACTTTGTGATTGTCATCAATGATTCGTCTAAGCCACACCACCCCGCAGGATGTGATTTTTGCTCCAACCACGACCTCGAGATCTGGTATGGGCGCAAGACAGGCACTGGCACAGCGCAGCATAGGTCACGTTTCCGCACATTGCTCGTATCGATGAAGGAATGCAGTTGATGGCTGTGAAGGTGCAAATCTCGCTAGTGCATGTACGCTCCGATCACGAGGCGAGACAAGCTTTACGCCTTTCAGACCCTTGTCGCTTGGATGCGGAGAAGGAAGAGGCGGTACCCACACTAACCCAAACTCTCATGACGTGCACTATCGACTACATAAACACACGACCATCCTTAGTAGCGTAGAAGTTCTACTGTCGCCACTGAGCTAGGTACAAGTACTGTTTACTGGAGCACAACATCCTTACACACCCAAAAAAGACTACGTCGTGTCACGAACAACTCATCACAACATCTCAAACAACAACGATGAACGGCGTAACGGATACCAACGGCAAAGCGCCACTCCACGACAACATGAACGGTGCTGACAGGCGACACGAGGGGCCACTCGTCAAAGTCGAGCCACCGCGCCGCGAGGATCTCCAGCCATCGTACGCACAGGTCATAAAGCCAGACACCGAGGACGAGTCTCAGCATGGCTGGTATGGCTCCATGATAGACACACTTGGCCGAATCATCGGCACATGTGGTGCTGTACCTTGCTGCATCATCTGTCCCAACCCTTACAAGCCTGGTATGTATCTGGGATAGCTTCCAGAGATGACCAAAACAGCTAACAAGTCTACAGTCGCACAAGGAAACGTCGGCCTAGTGACCAAATTCGGCCGATTCGCTCGTGCCGTCGACCCAGGTCTCGTGAAGGTCAACCCATTGTCCGAGAACCTTCTCCAAGTCGACGTCAAGATCCAGATCGTCGAGGTCCCAAAGCAGGTCTGTATGACCAAGGACAACGTCAACCTGACCTTGACTTCCGTCATCTACTATCACATCATCTCCCCCCACAAGGCGGCCTTCGGCATCTCCAACATCCGCATGGCTCTCATCGAGCGCACGCAGACCACTCTCCGCCACGTCATCGGTGCCCGCGTCCTTCAAGACGTGATTGAACGCCGTGAGGAAATTGCTCAATCTATTCGGGAAATTATCGACGAAACAGCCACTGGTTGGGGTGTCTCGGTCGAGAGCATGTTGGTCAAGGACATCATCTTCAGCCAAGAGCTCCAGGACTCGCTCTCCATGGCTGCGCAGAGCAAGCGTACCGGTGAAGCAAAGGTTATCAGTGCTCGCGCCGAAGTCGAGAGCGCCAAGTTGATGAGGCAGGCCGCCGACATCTTGTCCAGTGCACCTGCTATGCAGATCAGGTACTTGGAGGCTATGCAAGCCATGGCCCGAACTGCCAACAGCAAGGTTATCTTCTTGCCAGTGAGTTTACACATCCCAAATACCGGAGTATGAGGCAAAGTACTGACATTGTTCTAGGCACAAAACCAGACAGTGCAATCTCAGCTCGCCATGGCCGAGCAGCACGGCGAAGGACCGTCCAGCTACCACGACATGGGCATGGCTAGCACCCAGAATACCGGCAACAACGGCATGGGCGAGTACGGTGACGGCACTCACGGCTTCCAGAGCGCCGTGAACGCACGTGTCGTGGAGAACATGTGAGGAGGTGCATCGATGACCATTTCCAATTTGCGCTTGTGTGAGCGAGGTTGGAACGTGGGCTTGATGATGCAATGGACGATGCTGTGATACCCTGTGATATTAGTATTGGTTTCTTTTCGGGTTACGACACATAATGAACTATCTTTTCTTTGCTGATTGTTCAAGCCTTTCACTGGCGCTCCCCGCTTCGTTCTGCATAGTTTGGAGCACTTGAAAAGAGCATTCCCGCCTGCTCTGCATGCACCATTTCTCGTCGCTTCGGCCCTCTCGTCCTCCTTACCGATTTCTCAAAACTCTCGCATTCCTTCTTCACTCCAAAGTCTTCGGGTTGAAGTCCGGCTCGGCGTCCTTGATGAGCTTGGCCAAGCGCTCGCTGAAGTACTCGGACACAGACTTGGAGGGGTTGAGCTTGTTCTCGTCCTTGGCGAGCATGGTGAGACGCTTCAGACCAGACGTGACATCCTCCTCCGCAACTCCAGCCCAAGTGCTGTGCTCGGGAAACTCGACAATCGCTGGTGGTGTCTTGGTACCACGCGTGCCCTTGAAAGGCGATTGCTTCAGCTGACCGTAACTGCCTATTCGACCATCTGTCGTCAACTTTGAGCACCATGATAGCGATTCGGCCGCATCATGCCATACTGCGAAGTCCCTCACTTCGACGCCTGGGGAGAAATGAACCTTACTCTTGAGTTTGTCACGCACGGAAGCTGGTGGCGTGTTAGTCTCGATGCTGTTCGGCATGCCCTTAAGCTTCTCCTTCAGACTGTCTGGGTCGACCTCGTTTGGGTTGTCGCCCGCGATGGAATTGTTGTACTCGGAGAGCGGTCCGTAGGGAGTGTTGAGAGGTGGATCGGGGACTCTGTAACTCTGCACAGACTCAAGCTCCTCTCTCTCACTGATGGGAGTCATGCCTGATTGAAGAGTCTCCTGACTATCGCTGCGGCGCAGACCTTGTGCTGGGACGCTGGAGCTCGGCGTCTTCGATTCAGGGGTTGCTATGCAAAGTCAGCCATGTTCAATCGTTGTCTCAAAACTGCGATACTCACTAGTCCCACTGGATAGGGCTTTCCCTATCAAATTCCCAAACGTCATGATCGCAATGTGATTCTGGATTACTGGAGATGAGCTTTCTTGGCTAGCGACGGCTTCAGTGTCAAAGCCCGTGAATCAGAATATGCCTTATGATCACAGGTCCTGTGCAGTCGCGTGATGGAGCGTGTAACCGGCGTGACTGACGTTGCTGCTAAAGCAGGTGATGGCATCTGCGATATCGTGTCAGAGAACAAAGAACAGCCACACTTCGCAAAGGGTTGAGACTCACCAAAGTTGATGTTTGTCGAAGGCATGTGTATGTGCAATCGAAGAGGGTTGGAGTTTGCGAATATTCGATTGTTTCCGAAGAGAAGTGCTGTTTTAGCGTGCTTACTGTTTGTCGACATTCACTCGGACGTGGAAGGGGCGACCCGACTTCTGTCTCGCAGCGAGGAAGGCGTGCGGAAGACTGACGTCGACGATGGCAAATCTTGGAGAGTGATCTGATCTCTTGGTAATGTATCACGATAAATCCTCGAGTGCTCAGTTCTGCGCTTCATGAGTGGTAGCAGCTTGTAGTAAGCACCACATGCAAAGATACCACACCAAAGAACGAACTCGACACTGTACGCCACCAAGCCAACGACCTTCAGGTTCGGCTCGAAGATCACGGCTATGATGGAGGTGACATCGCCCAGTGCATCTATGGCGCAGAACAGGAATGAAATGCCCTCCACGTTGCGATTCTTCCACATCGCAATGTACTGCTCGAGCACACCCAAAGCGAGTAGTGCTGCTGCTAGAGCTGCCATCAGAGTAGCAGGCCAGTGGATACCGTGGCGTAGACCTGCACGCACTGCGAAGATCAAGCCGACTTCAATCCCGCCCATGATACAAGCCACAGGAACAACTAGACTCAGTGCTTTCGCAAGACTCCACTTCCGCTCATAGTAGTAGCATTGAATCCAGGTGGTGAGACTGAGTAACGTCAATAGCTGAGGCTGTACCTGTAAGGCTATGTTGAGGTTCAATACGATATTGTACACGCCGAGTGGCAGGCCTGCCCCGGCCCAGAACCTAGGTCATCATTAGCAAGCTGGCATGTCTCACTGACGAGGAGTGCTTTTACATCATGAAAGGAGCCGACAAACCATGAGCACTGTGCCGGCGGTAATTCAGAACGATTTGAGGTATCAGTTGAACAGACCAGCAAACTGCTCCGAGCGTGCCAAATACATTGGCTATTACAGCATTGTCCATTGCTTTTTCGAGACGGTCGTACTTTGACAATGACCCCCTGCACACACTCCTCCAACCGCAAAGCCGTACTACCCACTCACAGCTTGACATACGAGGACAGAACAGTCTCATTCACGTGAGGAGATCGAGTGAATGTACGCACGAGCCAGCCGCAAGTGACCCCTGGTTCCACTCTCGGCACCTGTTCCGCAATGCCATGTGGACTTTCTTGACATTTCGCACCGACAGAGCCTCGAGGCTTTTGACCATCTGGCAACTGCTCCATGATCACGAACATCGACTCGAACCACCCATCTACCATATCATATACGCCAATACGCACCACGTAATCAATAAATATACCAACACCTGCAGCTAGCCTGCAAACCACCGAAATGGCGGACGTAGGCACACCGAGTGCTGCCGCAATGGCCAATGCCGACCCATCTTCTGCACCCAAGGACAAGTCCACAAGTGTCGCCAAGCCCGAACGACCTGATGAGGATACGTACAAGAAAGAGCTTGCACAAGCCGAGAAGGAATTACGCTCGTCGGAAGACCGCATGGTGAGTGTCTCCCAATGGCTGGCTGCAGCAGTCAGCAAATGAGCATGTGACTGCGGACTCGAGGGCTGAGAAGGCTAACAATGCCCGCAGAAGCAAATCAAGGCCAAGCTCGACAATGCGCGACCTAACAACAAGGACTCACCCTCATCGAAACGCCAGCAGGAACTTCGCGCCGAGCTCCAGCAGATTCGCACCCAGCAGCAGGCCGGCAAGTCGTCCCGCACCCAGGTTATGGACAAGATCAAGCGTTTGGATGAAGGTTTGAAATCTCGCATAAACGAGCAGAAAGTCGCCCGCAGCCGCACGCCCTTCAAGTCAGTCGATGAGGTCCAGCAGCAGATCGATCGCCTTCAAAAGCAGGTTGACACTGGCACTATGAAGATTGTCGACGAAAAGAAGGCTCTTGCCGAGATCTCGCAGCTCAACAGGCAGAAGAAGGGTTTTGCTGGCTTCGAGGATGCGCAGAAGGGTATTGATGATGTTAAAGCACAAATCGCTGAGCTTCGCAAGACCATGGACGATCCCGAATCAAGAGCAATGAGCGATCGTTACACTGCTATCACGACCGAGCTGGACCAGATCAAGGCTGAGCAAGATGATGCATTCAAGAGCTTGAACTCAATGCGAGATGAGCGCACAAAGGCGCACGACGAGCAACAGAAGAAGTATACCACTGTCAAGGAGATCAAGGACAGATACTTCCAGTCACGAAGAGCAGCTGTCGAATACGAGCGAGAGGCTCGCCGTATCCGTGAAGAAAAGAGACGTGTGGAGAACGATGCTTATCACCGTGGCCGGAGGCAGACTGCAGCTCGCGAGAAGCTCGACGAGGCCAGTGCCCCTGCATATCAAGAAGAGATCCGCACCGCTCAGAACCTGATGGCCTACTTCGACCCGTCATCAGCTCAGAAGGCAGAAGTCGCCGGACCAGGCAAATTCGCAGCCACTGCATCAAGGACTGTTGAGGATGGTGGAATCAAAGGTACTCGACTTCCGAAGAAAGGTGATGACGAGGAGAACTATTTCATTGGTGGAGGTGGAAAGAAGAATAAGAAGAGTCGTGGGCAGGCAGCTGGTGGTGCCGCTTCGCCTGCACCGGCGGCTAGCAAGTTTCAGCTCGATATGGGTACCATCGACGGTCTTGGCAGAATTGATGTCGACCCGCCGATGTCCCAGAGCGACGTGCCAGCCGTTGTTGAGAAGCTGAAAGGGAAGCTTGACCACTGGAAGGGTGATCAGGATCGCAAGACCAAGGAGGTAAGCATACCTCGCTCGCTTCTGAAACCAATTCAGCTAACGCATTGCAGAACATTGCACAGGCTCAAGCCGAGATTGATCGCCTCGAGGCTGAGGCGACGGCCGCTGAGTCCAAGGCTGGTAGCTCAACGGAGACCGCGCGCAAGCCGGCAGCTGCTAAGCAGCAAGTCAATGGTAGTGCAACCGCAGGAGCCGAGCACAAAGAAGACGACGCAGTCAACGATGTCGCCGATGATCTGCAGAAGACAAAACTTGAAGACGAGGCTGCTCCAGAGGGTACTGCATAAGCATGTTGAGACTGAGAAGACTGTTCGCGAGCACATTTCATCTCAAATGTTCCTTCTGCATTGCGTGGAGCCGGGAACGGCAGAATGCATCTTGGACACGTGCATGGCGCACGAGCGCTGCGGTGGTCTTGTATTTAGCGGGCAAGTAGGCAGACAAAAAGTGGCAGGTTTTGAAAGGAGCTATAATACATTATTGGCTACAATGTCCCTTTCTGATTTCGTTTGCATTGAAGCCGTCCAACGCCGTCGCTGAAGAGCAAGAAAGTCAGCTACTCCGTTTCGAGCAACTACAGCGCCTTGACGCTCTGAAAGAACGGGTTAGCAAGCAACGCCTCGTTGCCCATAACTAGATCCTTCATCCTTTGCACTTGCGCCTCTTTGCTCAGGTTCTCGGCTTCAACCTGCTCTTTCCATTTCACTAACACTTCCTTGAGCATTCTGCTACCATCCTCGACTTCTTGCTTGCTGGCTTGCACATGCTGGACATCTTCATTTTTGCCGGAGAAGTCTTCCAGTTCGTCTGCTTTCCGCTTGGCCATGTTCACGACCTTTTGTGGGAAGCGAACGAGCTCGGCGACGTGTATGCCGAAGGACTGGTCGCTGATGCCTGGAACGACTTTGTAGAGGAGTGTAACTTCTCGACGACGTGAGTTGCTAGTGCTGTCATCTTTCATCGAAGTATCCCCATCTGCGTCGCCGATATGTGCCACAACATGTAGGTTCTGGACTTGCGAGTACGTCTCGTTCAGTGCCGTGAGCTCGTGGAAATGCGTGGCGAACATCGAGAAAGCGCCAATCTCCTTAATGATGTGCTCGCTAATCGCCCAGGCAAGACCGAAGCCATCGTACGTGCTCGTGCCACGGCCGAGCTCATCAATGATGACCAAAGATTCGCGGGTAGCTGTCTTGAGAATATTGGCAGTCTCAAGCATCTCTGCCATGAAGGTACTGACACCTTTGAGCTGACTATCGCTTGCACCTACCCGAGCAAGAATGCAGTCGAAGAGTGTGAGCTCAGCTTCCGAGCACGGCACAAAGCATCCAATCTGTGCCATGAGCGCAATGACACCAATCTGGCGAATGTATGTGGATTTGCCGCCCATATTTGGCCCAGTGATGATGAGGAACTCTGATTCTCCGCGCAGGAGGGACACATCGTTGGTGATGAAGGACACATCATCTTGCATCTCCATGCATGGGTGGCGAGCCTCCTTCAGTATCGTGTTGCCAGTCCCTCGCGGGTGTAGCTTGGGACGGACGTATGCTGTCGGTGCGTGTACTGAAACATGAGCGAAGCTGACGATAACATCCAGATGCGCGAGCACGCCTGCGAGCTTTTCAATCACTGGGCAATACGAAGCAGCCACGTTTACTACTTCTGTGACAAGACCGCTTTGGGTGCGATTGTAGTTCTCCGACAGTTGATCATGTTCTCTTCGATAGGTTGTCATCTTGGTCGTACTGAAGAAGACGCCGTTTTTCTGTGTCGAGCATTCCTGGTATTGCTTTTTGTTGCGAATGGCTGCAGCTTCAGTCCTGGTCAGACGGAAGCACCATCCATGCACTTTGTGGTTTTCCAGAAAAAGCTTCTTCTCTGGGTCTTGGTTGAGATCATCAGCGACTGCACGATGCTCGGCATCCATTTGGTAGCGTAATTTGTCCAACTTTTTGCGAATGATACGAAGGCCATCATCGAACTCAGACTTGATGATGAATTCGTGATTGTCGAGTGCATCGAGGTCGACAGTCGTCTCAACCATTTCCTGAAGCTTCGAGAAGCTGTCTGAAAATGAGCGAAGCTTGTCCGTGTACTCTGTGTCTAGTGCATCTTTATACACTTCGTCCATGACCCCTTCGAACGTGCCAATGAAGTCTGGCAGTCTGATAGCAACTTGGTACGCTCTGACAACATCCTCAAGATTAGCCTTCTTTCGCTGGAACTTCTTCGCAAGTCGATAGAGATCTGGTATCGAGCGCATATGTTCCTCTTGCAGGGTCTGCCGAAGTTCCGTATCGCTCACGAAAGCTTCCACGAGCTGCTGTCTTCGCTCAACCTCTTCGATATTCATGAGCGGTTGCTTGAGCCACTGAGCTAACAGCCTACTGCCGACTGGAGTCTTGCAATGATTGAGCAGGCCGAAGAGACTCATTGTCTTGGATCCATCCTTGGGTCCGGGCATCAGGTTCAGTGCCTTTAGCGCCGAAGAGTCCAGCTTCATGTACTGACTCAAGTCATGTTGGTATAGCTGATACTGGCCGAAGTTGGTAGGATCTGACATGACGCCGAGATATTTGATCAGAGCCGCAGCGGAACTCATTGCGAGCTTGAGATCGGTCTGCGGAAGCGTTCCAGCTGCGCGTTCATCTCGTAGCAGTCTTGTCAGGTCTTGCTCGATGTCGCGGTTTCCATAATCGCTTTGGGGTCTTTCAGATACAGCACAACCACAGTTGTCTGCAATGACCTTAAGCTTGTGCAGCTCGGCATCTTTCTTCGTGCCATCGATCTGGATCAGGCACTCTCTGACGCCAAGCTGAATGAGGAGAGACTCGAAATTTGAGTAGATGTCGTTGTCAGCGAACTCGCTCACGCCCAGCTCTCGGACACTTGCATCAGCGAAACATACGCCGACTTGACGTGCTTCGGTGGCTTTGGCAGAAACCTTAACCGCTAAGATGATTGGCGCAGAATCGATGTGACCACCGAGCTCGTCCTCGATGTCTTGCAGGTTGCCTGGGGATGCTTGTTTTGCTACCTTCCACTGGTTTCTGCCTGTAGTCTGGAGAACCTCAATGCGCTTGCCCAGGCGGAAGATTGCCTCACGAAGAAAACTTCTGTACGCCGTCCATGTCATGGTGACAGAAGGTAGTCCTGGACTTCGGCCTAGAGTCTTCACGACGGAAGTAGTCTTGTACTGGACTCGTGCAATGAGCATTGCATCCTCGCCATGGGCGCTGAGCCAGTCGCCACGATCGAAGATGCGGACGGTCTCGTCATTTTTGTTCGCTTCCAGTTGGTGAAATGTCTTGATGAACCCGACCTCATCGTCGAGTTTCAATTCTGGTCGGCTCGACATTGTGTATGTTGGTGGAGATAATACGTGCTTGCTGCAAGAGATGGAGTCGCGTTACGCGCTGCGAAAGTTCGACGCGTAAAGTGGAAGGCCTTAGGCCAACATTATTTGCAGCACTATCTCACGACTGCGATGAACTCCAACCTCCTCGATATGAAGCCAGTTCCCACCAAGCACACGGTCCTGCCTTCAGCTGACTATAGAGTCCTGATCACTTGCACGCGGTTGGAGCAAAAGCTTTGTCACCTGCGTAGAACAGTTGACCGTCAGGAGAAGCAGGACAGCTCCATCATCTTCTTGCCACAGTCGCCTTGATCTGTTCAGACAGTACTGTTCTACTTACACTCCCTCGCGCTGCATTATCGCCATTTTTCTGCCTCGGCGAGCATGGCTGGGACTGTACTAGTGGAGCCTCTGCAGCATGAGGACCTTAAAAGATACGTTGAGCTGTACTGGAACGCCTTCGAGCCCCTTGAGGCAGACATGATCTTACCCATGGTCTATCCCATGGGACTTCTGCCGCACATCCAAGAAACTTTGTGTCAAAGAGTCATACGCGAGACTGGTGGCAACATCGGCGAACACTGCTTTGTTGCTAGAGACAGCCAGACTAGGGAAATCGTAGGTGTATCGTGGTGGGCTACGACTCATGATCCACCAAGAACGGAGGCAGAGATTACTGCTGCTTTGGGGAAAGCCAAGGAAGCAAGGAAGCTCAGGGCACCAGTGGCCGGATCTAATATCGCCTTGGCTGAAGAAGCTTACACTGTGAGTATGCGTTGCGAATATGAAACGATGCAAGGCCGTCCGTACACAAATTTGCGGCTACTAGCTGTCAATCCAAGCCACCAACGACGTGGAGCGGGCTCATTACTGCTCAAGCATGGCCTGAAGAAATTTGCTGGTGACCTACCGGTTTATATAGTGGCAGGTGTAATTGGGAAGCCGCTATACGAGCGGTATGGTTTCAAGGTCATGAAAGAGAAGCCGTTCGATGGGCGCGAGTACGGAGGCAGGTCAGCAGGAAAGCATTGGTGTATGGTGCGCCCTGCTGCGCAATGCGATGTGGTCACGGATGGGACTTAGCTTGACTAGGATGCCGGCACCATGGGCTCTTGTGTATCGCTATAAAGGTCTATCTGAGACTAGCTTGCCTGCCCGACCTCTAGCACTCCATACCGGCGCTCGCGCGATAGCACGCAGATCAAGATGAGTCCGGCGCGATCAGATCATCCACCATCGCCTGAATCAGTGCTATCGCCACCACGGCTCCCTTTTTCAACGTTGCCTCATCACTCTCGGCGGGCACGTGTAGAAACATCACGGGCCGATCAGATTTCTTTCCGCCTTCGAGCATCTCGTTAGTCCTTCCGTACCAAACCATGCTGTTACGGTACGTGTAGTCACAGAGATAGTGACCAGCGTCATCACTACCTCGGCAATCCGCACCATGAGCTGGCGAAGTCGCAGGAATATGCTTGATGGTATATTGCCACTGTTGCAGCAATTTCTCGAAGCCCAAAGATGTCTCTAAACGCTCGGGACAGTCTTTCAAAAGGTCTTCGGACTCGTCAAGTTGAGGGAGATTACCATCCAGATCTTTGTTCTTCACGTAACCATCTCGATGTGCGTAGCGCTCAGCAGTATAGAACGCTCGACCCGAAGCCATGCCAATGTGGAGGACTAGGTCAATGGTTGAGCTATATGCTTCCAGAAGAGGTGGTATCAGCTCGTAAGAGTCCTTGTAGCAAACGCGTATTGGAGAACCATAGGTAATGATCTGGATAGGTCTGCCATCTGCGGTGGCGTTTGGTAAGGCGGATGGTAAGGATCTTGCTATTTCCCATGATGGGTTGACCTAGCCGTGTTAACAAAAGGCATAAATCACGAAATGGCAGTGGGTGAGACCTACCGGGTACTTTTCCTGGAACGGACCAAAGCCTGTGACCAGGATTGTGACTGCTCTTTTACTGTCGTCCTTTGGGGCATCGTACGCTATGGAGCCCATTACGGGTAATGCTGCTATGGTCGGCCCGCCTTGCACGATGCCGATCGAAGGACTGGATCCACACAGCAATGATCTTTTGCTCGAGAAGGAAAAGGTTGAGAGAGATAATTTGCCAATAATCTGATACTGTCGTGGGATGACGAATTTGGAGGGCTTGTGTTCAGTTCGGAACGCCGAGGTCGTAATTGGGGGCCGGGACAGCTATGTTTTGCGCGGACCTTCTGCGAGATAGTGAAGTCGATGACGGCTCGCATATCTCTTGAGATCGTCTATTGTATGAGTGCGGGGCGAGAGCTTATCGGTCAAGTGGACCAAGACTTGCATTTTCGCCGGGCTTGCCACGATGTATTGCCGATATTTGATGCACTAGTTGGACATCGTTACCATGAGAGTAGTCGTGAGGATTATGAAGACAGCTTGATTTCTGATGCTTTGCGTATCCTGTTCATGACCGCTGCGGCGACCGAGTCTTCGATGTCGTCGATGCCCTCCACCAGTATAGCATCAACATCCTCTCTATCAAGCTCGCGTAAAGCCGCGAAAATGCCTCTGGCGATACTGTCTGTGCTCGGACCGATATTGATATCAAGGACGAGGAACGTAGTCTCTTGGGCGTTTAATGACATCGACTGCATCGCCTTACGTGGCTCGGGTGTTGCGTCTAGGGCGGCAATAAGAGCAGTGACTCCGGTCATATGCCTGTTGTCGCGATTGCGATTAGATAGCTCTGTGCCATTCACATTGCCAGCCTCGAGTGTGACCGCTCTATCCTCGTGTCGATGGTTGACTTTCCATCGCTTGGTGCGGACCATGCCTAAACGTTGATTGGTTCCAAGAAATGGTACCATCTCCTGGTTGGCAGGAGGGCTTCTTCCAACCTCATACAGAATCACGGGAGCCTTCGGCGAGTAGTGGCGATACTTCATGCCTGGTGCTCTTGGCTGGCTTCCTGTCTCGGCAGCGTTTTTATAGCCCATCTGCACGTTCTCCCAACCAGGACACGATCGCAGTTGTTCAATGCTGATGCCACCAGGTCGTAGGATCGTTGGTGGTTCAGATAGCCCATCGACGACTGTGCTCTCGACGCCCACACTGCATGGCCCACCATCGATAATGGTACGTATTCGACGATCGAGATCATGATGTACATGTTCTGCTGCAGTAGGCGAAGGCTTCGTCGACGCATTCGCAGAAGGCGCTGCGACTGGAACATGTGTCAGCTTGATAAGTGCCAGAGCAAGTAGATGCGCAGGCATGCGGGCTCCGAACGTGCTCAGTCCGGCAGTGACCTCGGGTGCCAACGGCGACCCGGTTGGATTAGGCAGAATAATGGTCAATGGACCAGGCCAGAATTGCTTGATCAACGGCCTATAGATAGACGGTATAGGATCGTTGGTAGCATTTATCGAAGGCCCATCTCCAATACTCATGCCAGGTCGGAGCAGAGCTCTCAGTTGGTCGAGAGAAGCGAAGTGCACAATGAGTGGATTGTCGGACGGTCTTTGCTTAGCATGATAAATACCCTGTACGGCATTACTCCGAGTAGCGTCTGCGCCAAGTCCATAGACAGTCTCGGTAGGGAAGGCAATGGGGACATTAGAAGTCCTCAGCTCCTCTGCTGCACGAAGAAGATGCTGTGCGTCAGATGAAGTCTCGTCCAGATCTATCTCAATATCATCGAGGAGGTCATCACTCTTTGGTCTAATTTTCAGTTTGCCGATGTTTTTGGCGTTGACAGGCAGAATTGCCGTTGCTGTTGACGATCGTTCAGCCATGGCGGCGATGCAGCGACGGAGGAAATCTTTCGCCTGTGGAGTTGGACATTGAAACGTAAAGGGAGGCGGTACGGATGAGGGTAGGTCTGATCTGATCAAAGGACGGCAGAGGCGATGTATTGTGAGCATAAATATCGTTACAAGAGTCACAAATTTCGTGGTCGCGAACTCGGAAGGCGCGCCTTTTCACTAGCGCAATCACGAACGCACGTGCTGAGTGCTGGTCACGCTTACGAGGATGTACGTCTACAGCCATCTAATGTACACGCTATGCTTTCACTTATCACTTTGCTGTCCCGGCCTCACAGGCTTCAGTCGAACAAAGTCAGTCGTCCCGACGTGCTCTAGACCTGTGCCATCCATGCCACTGCGTAGGCTCTGGACTACATCCCAAGCAGATCTGAGGCAGTCATTGACACCTACTCCAGCCATCCAATTGCCAGCCACCCGTAACCGACCCTTATACTCACGCCATATGTTGTTGTGTGCTGACTTGAGTCGGCTTTCGTGGCCGACAGTATACTGTGGTATACAGTCCTTTTGGATGTTTACTTGCCAGGCCTCGGGCTCTTCTGAAATGTTGAGGTGCCGCTGCAAGACTGATCTAGCGAGTGCCAGTCCCTCCTTTTCATCGGGAAAGCTAGGCCAGCCATTCCACCAATGCCCGCCCAGCATCACTGTCAATTTCGTGCCGCGCTCGGGCACATCATCTTGTTTGTTGGGCTGGTGGGGCATGTTGTACCATGCGAAGTCGTTCACGTTAATGAGCTGACCTTGCTCTCGCGCTTGCTTCAGCTGATCGACGTCGTTGACTTGCCAGTTGTTGAGGTCCAAGTCTTTTGGGGAAGGCGAGTATGCTGTGTCAAACACTACTCCAAGTGCCCTTTCGGGATTGTTCTCGAACGGTGTGGCTTGTGGAATCAGATAGCCGAAGCCGGGAGGATGCAAGTCTGGTGTCCGGAAATAGAGATTGACGGTCATGACAGTCACGGTGGGAATGCTAGGTACCAGAATCGTGGTGGCCGTATCTTCTAGTTTCCTAGCCACCTGGTTGAGGTGTCCTGGTGACAGCGCCGAGATGACATGAGTGTAGGTGCCGGACTGCGTTGCATCCTCCGCGTTCACAGTAACGTTATTGCGATTCTCCGATGCTACGATGGATGTGACAGGCGTGGAAGTCCTGAACTCTACATTGCCTTTCTCCACCAGATGTCTTGCAAGCTTGTCGACCAGCATCTGCAATCCATCCTTGAACGTGAAAGCAGTTGTGTCTTTCAGCGTCGCTCGCAGTAGCGGATCCCAATTGTAGCTTTTCATGACCTGCAGAAAGTCCGCTTCTCGCCTTGTCAACTCCGGCCCATCTGCTCTGCTCTTCAACATGCCCGCGAAGATGCTGCCTGCAGTTGCTTCGTCACGCCATGGTCCCGAGAACAGACTCTTTGCAGATAGTTGCCAAGCATCTCCAGCATAGATACCATGTAAAACAGCGCTGAGTATGCGGTCAACGGTGTTTCGTGACAGTCGTCGTGAGAAAAAGTCACCCACACTCTCATCTTGCACACCTTGATCTCGAGCCTCTCTGAAGATCTCCTGGGCTGCTGCCCAAGGTGTTCCGCTGAACACTGGCTCTGTCAGAAGACTCCAGGCATTTTCAGCAAACCCGAATGCTGGGTGTGGCATGCGCACCAGATGATCCGGATAGTATACATATCGATTCTGCGCAGCAGGCGAGGTCTTCTGCGGGAATATGGCATCCTTCGCAAGATCCAGCTCTTGCATCATCCTTGCGGAAAGCACTCCATTACTGGCTGGTCGTAGAGTTCGAGGACCGGCCTCGAATAGTATGGTTCCATCTTTGACTGGTACCCGCTTCGACGAAAGCCATCCTCCAATGCGATCCGACGCCTCATAGACAGTGATGCGCGAGTTTGGCAGCTCTCGTGCAAGGTAGTATGCACTTGCGAGACCAGTAATGCCTCCGCCGAGTATTGCTACATCATGCGTTGGCTTTACTTCCGTGCTCTGTCTTCGGAACTGGACAGCGCAAGGCCATACCGCCTGCGTGCCGGAACGTCTGTACTGCCTGCATATGCTGCGGTTTAATTGATGGCCATGGCGAAGCATTGCTGCATAACAAGCATTGCTCCGAGCACGAAATCATGGCTGTCATCGGACTGTCCACACGCCGATGCATCCTATCGCGCTAGTATACGCTTACTGATCCGAGACTGAGACGAGACGGGGTGCGTGCGAGGTTTATTATGCATCCGCTCCTGCCTATTTTGATCTGCTAACAATGTTCGGCCAGCACAACCCGCCAGCATGACAGCAAGCACAAACTGAGGCGTCACTTCGCAGTGGCGGCATTCCCGAGCCTTCAATCGTCAGTACAGAGATTCGCAAAGCCGAAAGCTCACGACATGGCTGAGGCCAAGGTGCTCGTCTACGGCTAGTCTCTTGCGGCTGAAAGATAGCACTATGCACGTATGTCATAGTTGGCTCCAACACTGCAACCTCGTGAGCTCGCGCCTGATCTGTGTCGGTGAGCAACATGCGCCGGCTGCTTGAAATCGAAATTTATCCCAAGATCCATGTCGCCTAAGCGGAGTGATACCCAGGCCTATGTCCGGCTGCATTGATCTTCATTAATCCGTCGGGTCGGCGTACTTGAGCCTGAACATTACCAAGCAATGTTGCCTAGCTGAGTGTGGCATCCATACGTTATCGACAAAGCTGTCGCCTTGTGATCTGTGCACTCGTAACATGATACAGCCAATCTCCACCTGGAGTGCCGGAGATGGACAGCGATACCTGGATAGCTCAGGCGAGCTGGAATGGGGTTGTTGACATAGATCGAGCTCCTTCGCCCAACCCACGACCATCGAAGAGGGCAAGACAATCAACGACGTTTCCAGAAGGCCAAATCGCAGACGTTGACGACGTCGATCAGGCTTGGCTGCAGCAAGAGCTTGCAACTAGCAATTGGATAGAGGGCGACCAAGACTGGCTGAATCTCGATATCAATGGCAACGACTATGGAGAATGGGTGGACGACAGCACGCAGCTGTACACCGAGCTATCTAGCGAAAACGAGACGTGGGAGCTTTCGCTCAGCCAGATTCCTACTGGCGCACTTTCGAGCACCAGGGGGAAGATGATGCAGACGGGATGCATACCTTGTCTGTGAGTATATATTCGAACAGATCGTTAGCGGAAGCAGCGTTGACAGAGATATCTAGCGTGAAAGGAATACCATGCGATCCGCGTAATCCAGCTTGCAAACGTGCCATGTCCGATGATTGGAACCTGAACTACCAAGACGAAGATCATGAGAGCTCAAGCTCAACACCAGAGTCTCTGGCTCTTGGCGCATATCGACCAGATCTTACCTGGCGACGGAATTGGCGTGAGCGACATAGTCTGAACTTCTTTGGTGAGTATCTTGAGAGTTGCTATTGTTTTCCACGAACTGACGTTCTTTTTCCTAGTGAGCTTCACTGCGCCACAAATGGCAGTAAGTACTTTCACGGGATCGCTGACATGAGGAAATCATTGACAGCCGTTGCTAGGGGTTCTTTGACTCGACATTCTGGCAGAAGATGGTGATACAGACATCGTACCACCAACCTGCGATACTACATGCCATTACAGCAATCGGAGCTTTGCATGAAGCCATTATACAACGTGCGTTCGCAGACGAGAAGCGGAAATCTCAAGCAATGGAATTTGCTCTGAACCAGTGTAATCGGGCCATCGCTTCTCTCACAAATGCTCAAGCTCGCTCTGGCGGTCAAGCGCCTAATTCGAGAATTGCACTCACAACCTGTGTGCTGTTCACCTGCTTCGAAGCGATGCAGGGTCGTTGCGATAGTGCCGTTAGTCACGCTTTACAAGGTCGACGCCTACTACAGGCCGCAGGACATGGCAGCTTGGCCAGCACAGCAACTAGCGTAGACGACGATATCGAGCAGATGAGACCACTGGTAGAACGACTAGAAGTCCAAGCGACCGCATTGCTGGACAAAGCTAAACGACCAGAGACAGACTCCGACTACACGACGCTACCACAAGTTGACCTAATCTTCAGCTTGGACCATGCACACAATGCTTTGCACCACGCATTGAATAGCATCATGCGCTTCATGCAAAGTTTCCAGCCAACTGGGTCAAGCGAAGAACTTGCACAGAGCAAAGCCAAGAAATACTTACGCTATGCTCCCTGGTTCCAGCAATGGGAGAGTGCTTTCACGGCCTTCCTCGCCGACAACAGAGACTTCATGGTCAATATGGACTTCAAGCGAGCTATGGTGCTAAAGGCGAATCATCTCGTTGGCACAATGCTTGCTTCAGTGGACCAGTCTGCAGGACCAGTGGCCTATGATCCGTACGAAACAGAGTTCCGTGCAATTGTCGACCTTTCGCGTGAAGTACTGGCGACTTTCTCTTGTCCACCGCTCCCTACACTGAGCGGTGGCGCAGCGGGAGCGCCGTACCTCTCATTCTCGCTATGGGTGACCGATCCACTGTGGATGGCCATCTCAAGATGTCGAAACCCTAGCATTCGACAAGCCGCATTTACTCTGCTGTCCCAGAACCCACGCCAAGAAGGTATATGGCATGCCGGGCCTCAGCTCTCCAACAATCGATATATGCGGCGAGTCGAGGCAAACCAAAGCCGATTGAAGGAGACCGTCAAGGGCAAGAAACCACCGGCCAACCAGCCCGAACGGTCCACGTATGACGACAGTGATGATGAGGACGACAACGCACACAACGACAATGAGACAAATGGTCGCGACAAGCGGACAGAGGTAGCAGAGGAGACCCATGCATCTACTTCTCGCGAGGGCACTGTCAGAGAAGAGTGGGTCGACCTTCGTGCCGCCGTCAGGCAAGCTACTGAAAGTACGTACCTGCTGACAACGATCTCCAGCAAAAAACAACAGGGCTAATTGTTGCTTTCAGACGATAGCAGCACCGCGAAAGCTAGACTGAAAGTCGGATGGTATAAGGATGAATGTAAAGGACGCTGTACGATCCCTACGATGAATGAGGTGGAAGCAGACAGGCGGCGAAAATATACAGAATCAGCGACGTGAAGCAAGCATTGCGCGCAACAGCCATTTGCTCTCTCGTCGATACCCAGTGGCGCTCTCACAAACCTCGTGGATTGCGCGGATATTGTGGTCACAGTACGGAAGCCTGCAGTTGTGCAACGTCCCAGCAAGCAGGCCGCACACTCAAACCTTCAAAGAACATGTCGACCTACTACATCCCGACACATGACCCTTCGTCATCTAAGCGCTGAGGCTCACTGCTTTCGTCGCCATGTTCGGCATGCCTGGCGTTGGATTGCCATACCGCAATCGCAAGGATGTGGCGCGAGCGCAGAACTTTAGAGGTTGGACAAGGCGACATCCTGCGCGATCGACTGAAGAAATGTGGACGCCGATGAGTGGCGCGATGCCATGGCCACGCAGCATGTACGGAGCCGGAGCAAGTGTCCCGAACTATGATCGCTTCGAAGAGCTTGAAGAAGTGCCGATACGCCATCCACTATCCGCCAGCGGGATGGCCTTCAGATCACCGAAGCATCGAGGAGGCTCCGGACACAATTTGATAGCTTTCGACAAAGCTGCTGAAGCCTTATACGAGGCTCTACAGTATGCAGTCAAGCATTGCAAAGCCATCAAAGAGCAATTCGAGAACGAGGTCATACAATCCTCCATCGTGCAGTGGGTGCCGCCAAATATGATGATTGCGCTTTGGACGATGAAGATCGATTGGGACGGTAGCAATGCTGCAACCCAGGACGGTGCTGCAGCCCAGCAGCCGCACGCTGGAGTAGCGACATACAGAGACATGAAGTCTCTATTAGAAGCCATGAAGGACATGCAGATGTGTGAGCTACCTCGTTTAGGCGATCTGAACGGCTCGGAGGTCAGGTTGAGTCCTGAGATCCTCCGTAACACAATCAATAAGCTTCAAGTAACGCTACATGGTGTGGAAGAAATGATGCAGTCGGTACGGAAGGATCGGCTGCTGATGGATGCTTTGATCAAGGATCTGGAGTCGACTGTGCAATTGTTGATGGACGTGGAAGAGCTTTGGACGTCTAGACCACGGCCTGCGGGCCCGAGAGCACGAGGTGGTCGTGAGGATGAGTACAGGTGGCGGCGGTATGACGATGACTGAAATGGATTCATGCGGTAAGGTTCATTTGGACTTCAGGGTCGTGAGACCTTCCCAGTCTGTAGCATATTAGCAGTGAGCTGAATCGATGAAACAGACTTCTATACTCACCAAATGCAGTCCTCTCATCATTCTTCTTGCTGACAACCACCTCATCACCAAGATGTATCGTATGTCCCTCGCTGCCCGGGTGCAAGAATGAATACCTCCCAAAGACCGGGCTCCACCTGCAGCCCGGGTCCACTCGCCTGTCGCTACTAAGCTTCTTAAGCATACTGCCTGCTTCGCCTGTGCCAGGAGCTCCGGTCGCGCTTCCAGGAACAACACGTCAGCTTAAGTTCGGTTCCTTCGAAGGAATCCTCATGTTTGAGTAAGACAAGGTAGGAAGCAATGTTTTGCTTTAAAGACCGCCTCTGGCAAAGGATCGTCGGGAGTCTTAGGCGAAGAGACGGCTCGCAGAACAAGTCGAACTTACTGTATAATTGTCAGCATACGGTTCCTGAGGTCACGTCCCTCGTGAGAACTGTACTGTACCTAATCTATGTTCAATGACTTACAACGACCACAATTGTGGTCGCACACTATCTTCGTATCACCACCAAAGGTCAATTCACCCCAGAAATCTTCCTCCCATGGTTCGTCCGCGCCGGATATGATGATGTTGGGTCTGAACTTGACGATGTCATAAGGCTCGCCATCTTGTAATCGGTGGTGAACATCGTCCATTGATTTCTCCGATACAACGAGGTATGGCGCGCAGTCTGCAAAGGTGATCTTCTCGCCTTGCTCATTGTTGCCCATGACAAGCTGTGTGGCTTTGCTCGTCATGGATGAAAGCCATCCACTTTCCGAAGCTTGCTTGTTGCCACTCGTTGTCATGAGCACTCTGCGCATGTCCGTACCCAGATACACAAGTATACAATCAAAGCCGAAGCAGGACGAGAATTGCTCGTTATACTTCTGTGCCATCTTATACGCTTTCGTTGGGCTCTTGTGCATTGTGACCTCGACTTCCTCCAAGCCATCGGTCTTTGGTACTAAGGGTATATCGAACGTTGTTCCTTCTGCATTTGGGGGTTTGTATGCAATCGTGATAGTTCCGGTCAGCGCGTCGCCGTCCTCGGGGATGTTGATGGATGGAAAGTATCGTGCCATGGCAGGGTAGTGTCCGATCGCCATATTCTTGTAGCCACCCCCCTCCTCGACCTGGAGGAGCATGTATCTTCTGTCGTAAGGGAAGCCATGTTTGGTGACCACCGTCTCGTTGAGTTCAGTGGCTCGAATGCCCTTGATGGGATATGTGTAAATCTTTTGGATCTTCATTTTGCGCTTGTAATGAAGCGAATGAGATGAATGGTAGTGGCACAAAAACGGAAGCGATGTCTTCCCTACCTGCTTGTCTCCTCTCTGATGTGGTGAATGCGCATCTCGGGTAGGAGCACCCGCATCGTATCGTCCTGAGGGTGAGGGGTTGGATAGGCCGAAAGGCTAACATGCCGCCACACCATCGCCATCTCGTCGACGCAGCTTTGGGCTCATTCCATCTCTCGCGATGCAGCAGAGGAGCATTCTGCCTCTGCCAGAGGCCCGGGGTGAAAGGTATAGACACGATCAACCCTGGCACCATCTCCAATTCCAATGCTCGAGCCGCAAAATGTTTCGTGCTTCTGCAATTAGTATCACTCGGATTGCAAGGGCTCATTTATCGCGAGTCCACGACGTAATACGATCTCGACTGGGTGCGTAGGAAGGAAAATATCTCTGTATACACACTCCCATCATAATCTCATCGGCATCATCGCACTCTATCATCAGCACACACTCAAACCAACTCCCCATCCCCCTCTTCCTCCCCCAACCCATCTTCGTCCTCCTCACTCCATTCTCCCATCTGCCGTTCCGCCTCATCAGCCTTCCTCTGCACCTCAGCCAACCCACTAACCTCCTCAACAAATCCTTTCTCACCAACGGCCCGCCTCACGAAAGCCCATCCATCCCGCTCATACGCCTCCAGAATACTCGGCGAACAAGCCGCACAACAGTCATACGCTTTGCACTTGACTTGAATGGTCTGCCATGTACTCATGTACCCCCTCAACTGATGTGGGACTGTACCTAGAGGGTGGGAGTTAGGCTGTGAGGGATCCGTGGGCGGAGCGGGGAGGATGGCGTTGGCGCTGCTGGAGGTGGGGGGGTTGGGTGCTGGAGCGCGGGCACGGAGTCGGTGTTGGGTTATGCTGACTAGGAGTTCGACGGCTAGTGCTGAGGCCAGAGGCGCGGCACCAGGGCGTGTGACGGTGCATTGTTGGTCGAGTGTGGCGTTCTTTTGGCTGTCTGCTGGCGCTACTACGTCGGAGCAGAAGTAACAGCCGAGCTCCTCCTCTCCCGGACCTGTACTCGATGGTGTGCCGCTTGCTGGCTTACTGCTTTCAGAAGGCGATTCTATCGGATCGCTGGCCGCAGCTTTGAGCGACTCTGGCACGTCTTCGGAGTGCTTGACGACCTTCCCATCTGCACTTTGTTCACCCTTCGGTATGGATGACTCCTTTGTTCGGAGTCCGTGTCGCATCACAACATAGGTGTCGAAGCCGAGAGCAGCGTTGATTACAATCTTGCCAGCTGCCTTGCCCATGACAGTAGGCAGCCATCGACTCTCGCGGGAGTCCATGAGCAAGAAGACAGCATCATGACTCTCGATCAGCTGTTTCAGTCTCTCAAAATCCTTCTTGACAGCCTGCTCGTCTATGAGCGGGTGACCAGCCATCGGCACAGACAGATTGATGCCATCTGCGTCCATACCAGGATACACTTCTTGTAGCATATCCGCCGCCCTCTCGGCTTTCCTCACACCTCCATTTTCGCAGTCCTTGAAATCGTAAAGAGGCTGCCGTACAGGATTGCTATACCTGACTCGTGCGTTGTCGACGAATGTGATCTTCCTTACACCCCAGCCCATCAAAGCACGAGCGACATACGAGCCGAGTGTGCCAGCTCCAAGGAGCAGACACGATGTATGCTTGATGGCTTCCAGGTCTATTGAAGGTGATATTCGCCATTTGATAAGCTTGAGATTGAGGTCCACGGCTTGATCAGCCAGTTTGGTGGGATCCATGTACGCTGCTAGGTCGACTGTCTTCGACTGCAGCTTCTGCTGTTCGTTGCGCTCCCAGCCTGTGACCTTCGGCAGCTCAGGTATTTTGGGAGGATGTTCTTTTGGGGGCGAAGGCTCCGGATCCACGGGCTCTTTCTTCCGCTCCACTAGCTCACCGAAAGCATCCACATCGTCCGGGCGAAGAGCACTCGATGTTTGCATGGTAGGCATGTCGTGGCTCAGCTGTTGCGCTTTCTGATCGATCGGAGGATGTACAGGTGTCGTAGATTGTAGATTCAGGACCAGACTTGTTGGGTGTTCGCGGCGAGGATGTGTATCGCGGTAGCAGAGGATTTGGACCTTGTCTAAGTGCCATCTGTGTCGCACCAGCACTAACAGATTCCGAAGCATCCAGCCAGGGTTCGCAGGATATGTTGACGGATCAACAAAGCAAACGAATCGGTCTTCCTCCTCAGCGTTGTTGAAAAACCCATTTTCGTAGCTTGCCAACGAGCCGATTGACCATAGGAAGCCTAGCTCGCCCAAGCTTTGTGTCCGACTCTTGCGACGCTTCTGTGCGGCAAAGTTCATGTTGCCGTCGTCGTCCTTCTCCTCTTCAATCTCACCACTGCCATTACCACTCCGCCACTGCCCTTCCAGTACGGACTTTCGCATTCGCTTTGCCAGGAAGAAGCCATGTTGTCGTGTGTCAACGCTGTACCGCCATGTCTGCACGTTCTCTACCAGCGTCTCCGTCTCTTTCTGTCCCAGCTTCTTGACTGCTTCATCTGCACCTTTATCTTCCGGGCCAGTCAAGCGCCATTGTGGATCAGAGTGGATGCAAGGAAAGGCGAAGTGGTAGGTGAAGTGGTACTTCTTGAGGTTGGCATAGCAGATGGCTGAGAAGCTGGATAATAAGCTCGGACAGCTGTAGATCGTTCCGTCGTTGATGGCGTCCCAGATGGTTCGGCCGGCTCGCTCAATATGCGCGGCCTTGTCGACGCTCTTGAACTCCTCGGCCGTGTTGAAGTTGCGGATCAAGCCTTCGGCTCTATAGAAGTCTTGTGGTGCACTGGGGACGGTGTGAGCCTCCATATCGTGCCTACACACGTCTCTGATACTCACATACTCGTCAGTAGTCAAGGCTGAAGCATGTATCTGCATGCGAGCACTGCGTTCGGGTGGATCTCGATGGTTGACTTGGTACAGGCCCAGGACACGACGAGTGGGAGCATCCAGCTTGTCCTTTTCAATCTTGGCCCTCGAGAGGGCCGAGTAGAAGCCAAGATCGATGTCGGAAGTCCATGGTGCGTATTGGAGGGGGTGAGTAGACATTTGGGTAGGGTGGAGTGAAGTAGAGTAGAGTAGAGGAATACTATAGGTACTGGTGCTAGAAGTTGTCTTGGATCATGTCAGTTGTGTGACAATGAGCCTCGTGATGTGTATGTCGCGTGCCTCGTCAGGTCCCAGGTCTGTCTTGCATAAGCTACAGGTACAGCGACCCGCAGACCAGAGGGGCACGAGGACATCGCGGGGTTCGGCAGACGGCAGGCTTGGTTCCGATAGGCTAGATTGCAGAGCTTCTATAACGCGTCTCCCGTACTCACGCGTCCGCAGACACCTTGCCACCATATGATATATTGAAGCAATCTTGGATCTTACAAGAGAGAAATCTTCCAGAAAAGTTGTGGACGGATGCAACTAAAACAGTCCTACAACAAACCATGCTCATCGGAATATGTGGCGGCATATGTGCTGGCAAAACCTCAGTCCAGGATTATCTGGTCAGCGTGCACTCCTTCCAACCACTCATTCTAAAGTCAAGGAATACGCCGGCAGTCGAGACATCAGCATCACAGGCCCCGGTTCCTCGTCCTCAAGAATCGTCGGATCAAGTCAAGACCTTCAATGCCGCGAACGAGCTCGTCGATTATGCCACGCAGCATTGGCAGACCAAATTCTGTACCACCTCAATTCACGATGAAGAAATTCTGGAAGCTTTATCTCATCGACCTTTCTTCGTCTTGCTTCACATCGATGCTCCGATATCTGTCCGGTGGCATCGATTCAAGGATCGATGTGCTAAGGCTTCCATGACACCACCCACACTTGAGCAGTTCGTCCTACGCAACGATGACTATCTTTTCCATGAGACAACAGGCCGTGTAGCTCTTGCATCCAAAGCGCAGATCAAGCTTGTGAACTCGACAACGTCTGTGGAGAAGCTGTGGCAGGCTCTGGATGCTCAGAACTTGACAGATTCAAGTCGTATCCGACCTACATGGGACCAATACTTCATGACTCTGGCGTCGCTTGCCGCCCGAAGGAGCAATTGTATGCGTAGACAAGTCGGCTGCGTGCTAGTCCGGGAGAAGCGCGTAATGGCGACAGGCTACAACGGCACTCCTCGCAACGTCACGAACTGCAACGAAGGAGGTTGTCCTCGCTGCAATGGAGGTGGCGGTGGCGGATCATCCCTGAGCACTTGTCTGTGCATACATGCTGAAGAGAACGCTCTTCTGGAAGCCGGACGTGAACGTGTCGGTGGCGGAGCAGTCTTGTACTGCAACACCTGCCCTTGTCTGACATGCTCGATCAAGATTGTCCAGGTTGGTATCACCGAAGTGGTCTTCAACAAGAGCTATTACATGGACAGCGAGGCTGCTAAGATCTTCAAGGAAGCTGGGGTCAAGCTGCGGCAGTTTTCACCGCCAGCCGAGGGTCTAGTCAACCTGGTGGATGACATGCCAACCAGTGTAGCACCTGCGACGACTACGCAGCCGTCGCATGGCGCGAATGGGACAATTGCAGGAGCCTGAATGGTACCATCATCCACGACCGCGCCGCTGATACCTACGATGACAAGGCAACGCATCGACTACTCTTGAGATCCTGCGGCTGAGAACACCATTTTTCTCACTCAGCGGCATCAGCAATCGCAGAGTGCGTGATAGCAGGTCATCAACCCTCATGAGGCCTCAACCGAACACCGTGCTGCAGCAAATGGAGTGGTAGCCAGACGACCACAATCTCAGAGTAAGACAGCACAGCTTAGCAAGCGCGCCCGTATCTATGCATCACGCCCAGGGTGTGCTATGGCGCACAGTGAGCCGCTGAAAGTTATGACTGAGAACTCCCATTGCGTCTATCTCCACGCCTTTGTCGCCGTAAGAGATGAGGATGAGATACAGCAGAAATGCATAACTTCCGATGATATCGTGGTCGGACTCGCGCTTCCAATTTAGAAGGTGACTCCAGCCACTTCGGAATTTCAAAAACTACCTAGGCTTGTTTGTCAAGTCCTAAAAGGGCTGGGTGCCTGTACCAACGAAGGTATGGGAAGAGCGGCAGAAAGAGGAAGCCGATAGAGTGAACGCACAGACGCATCGAATAGCGGCGGACATCCTTCGATGAGGCCCTGCTGGAGCAGCACAATTCAACTGCTGCGAACTGAAACCCATCACTAGGTACCTATACAACCGTCACTTTCTCAGGATCCACATCAAAGGGACAAACTCACGTCCCACCCTGCTTGACCGGCAGAATACTCGCCCTCCTCTGCCCACCACCACCATCACTCTTCTCCTTCACCACATCGCTCGCAGCCACCTCCAAAGTCCTAGGTCTCCGATAAGTATACCCAAAAAAGGCTCCCTTCTTCCTGATCTCCATCACCTTCCTTCCCACAATCGGATCTCTCAACAACTTATCCCTCGGCCTCTTTCTCTCCTTCCTCCCACGATTTTGCATCTTGATTGGATCGACTCCGTTCATCATCTGCTCCTCGCATACCTGCACAACGCGATCGGCTTTCCACTTGGGGTAATCTGCGCCGAAATGCTCCTTTATGCGTTGGAGTTCGCCATCTGAGCATTGTTCGATGCCCAGGTCCCTTTTCTCGCGCTCAAGGCACTCAATCTTCCAGCGGTCGAAGTGAGGGCCTAGTGCAGTGCGAGCGAGATCGTCGTTCACGTCGCCTTCGAGCTCGAGACGTTCTTTGATGCTCATGTAGCTTGAGGAGTCGTCGGTCACGATATCCTTTTCGTCTTCGAAGTATTTTGTGATTGATTGGTTCTCCTTAACTCGCGGTACGAACGGTGGCTGCATCAGATGCATCTGCGACCAGGGGATGCTTTGGAAGAACTTGTGGGCTTTGATCTCTTCGGCGCCGTTGGCGTAGACGTGGCGGGCGAGTGGACTGCTGGCTGCAGAGGATATGCGGCGACCGAGTCTTGTTTCGCAGTGGCGGTATTGACGGGAGCTGAGGCGCAGCTCTTTATCGGTCAAGATACTCTGGAGCAGATCGATGACTGTATCAGTTGGAGATGCCATGAGACGTCTCGATTCGGACGTGGGTCTTGACCAGCGCTCTTGCTCGGGAAACCTGAGCGTTGCACGATGGTTGACAATGCTCTCTTTCGTCTTGATGCGGTTCTCGCAGTAGAATGGCGTGCGGCCATACAAGCACTCGTACAGGATGACGGCGATGCTCCACTAGTCGCATCGTCCATCATACGCCGTGCCCTGAATGACTTCTGGTGCCATGTACTGACTTGTGCCAACGATGCTGCGCGCCAGCTTTCGGCGCTCCGTCCGATTGCGATAGTTAAGTAGACCTTCGCGCTTGGCAAGTTCTTCAGGATCAACCTTCGGCTTTGGCTTACTCAGGTGCATCTCGTCGTTGCCATCATGTTGTGCTTCGCGGATATCATTGGTATGAAGTTCCTCGAGGAGGTCTTGCTCATCACCTTCGACCTGAATGCCAAGCTTCTCGAGGAGGGTGTAACGTTGATTGGAGAAGTAGGATTGACTGTGTGCCCAATGACCATCGAAAGCCAGGCCGAAGTCAGATATTTTAAGGTGGCCAGATGCACTAATGAGGAAGTTGTCGGGCTTGACGTCGCGATGGATCCACTTCATCTTGTGTACTTCCTCAATGCAGAGGATCATCTCGGCAATATACCACTTCGCGACATCTTCTTCAAGCACATCCTCGCGAAGCAGTAGACCCAAGAAGTCGCCGCCGATCATGTATTCCATGACCAAGTATAAGTTGGTGTTGTCCTGGAAGCTGGCGATCAATGGTACAACCCATCGGGAACCTTCTGCATGGACTAAGAAGTCACGCTCAGCACGAAGATGTCCTTCCTGGCAAGCGCGCAGCATTTCTGACTTTCGTATGACTTTCATAGCGAAGACATCCGCGAGAGACCTGCCAGCTGGGAGGTTGCGACGGGCTGTGCCATCCATGTTGCTGATACATGTAACGGCAGAGCCGTTGCTATCGTCCAGACTTTCGCTGCCATTGGGACGACCCTCTCTGCCTCTGTTGACGCGCTCGGTGACAAGCCTGACTACACCGAAACTGCCTTTACCCAACACCCGGATGACGTCGAAGCCTGCAATGGAGATGCCTTTCATGTTGTGCCTACTGATCGAGCTAGCCTTGAGAACTCGAACTTGTCGGAGATGGTCAGTCTCAGCACGACTCCAATCCTCTTTAGCAAGAACGCGATCGTCATGTGAAAGTCCTTTAGCGTTCATGATCTGTTCGAATCGATTCCGGCGCAGAGATCGTGGAGAAGCTGATTCGGACATAAGATTACTGAAGTGCGTCTCAAAGTAGACCTTTGTAGCCGCAACATTCTCGACCGTTGTCACGGATGGTTGGATATCGATCTCGGCCTCTTGCACAGGTATCAGTAGGAAGCGGCCACTGTCTTCTTCGATGGGTGGAAGAGTGTTCTCGTCCTTGTCAGCAGATGTGCTCTTGCTCATGTTCTGACATTCTTCCGGCGGTGTGCGCTTCTAGCGCCTAGCAGAAGACCCTGGCGAAGTCAACGACGTAGCAGCGGTAGATGTGGTGCTCGCTGGCGACCAGTCACCATTACGGCTAGAGCTGGTCACAGAGGACGAAACGGTGCCAGGCGAGCTGTAGCCGCCGTTGGCAGGCTTTTCAGGTGTTACGGGCACAATCGTTGTGATGAACGGTACACATGGTTTCATTCGCATATTGGCCCGATGGACGATTGTAGAGGTTCCAGTATTGCCATTGAGCTTCCCCTCGAGCGCCGCGATGCGGTCAGAAATTTTTGAGGAGATACGACTTGTACGAGATTCGCCAGAACCGGTAGCCATATTCTCGCTATTTTCCGTGTGATGACCATCCAGCTGGTCATTACTTAGGCCTTCGAATCGAACAGATCGTTTGCGCTGAGACCTGAGGGAGTGCTCGTTGCTCGATGACGAGGTCCGAATCCTATGGAAACGGAGTAGAGCTGGTGCTGGAGGAGTCGCGGTGCGGTGTGAAGGGGAAGCGGTGCCATCCAGCGCATCTGGTGTTCGAGTACCTGATAAGTCATACGTGAGCTCTCTATTTGTCGGTGTGAATGGAGTAACTGACGATGAGGAGGATGCATCTTGTGAAAAAGAAACGAGACTTTGCGGCGTAGCTTGCTAAGGCTCCTGGAAAAGACGTTCGATTGCTCTGCTCCAGTTATTGGCCTTGTCGCAGAATGCGTGGAGGTGGTATCTGGAATAGATGTGGTAGTACGGACGAAGAAATGGGACCTCTTCTTCTTGACAGATGTTGGAGTGTTGGGGTCAGTCGAAGCTCTACGCTTACTGCCGGGCTCTGTCATCTTTCATGCTGAGAGGAAACAATGATGAAGTGCTGTGGTAGTTAGTGATGTGGGTCTGAAGTGTGAAATATGACCGGGACTCAGATGACATAACAGGGAGAAGATGAGTTACGTGTTGGCCACGACGAGGCAACTGCCATGCATGAGTGGAGCAGATCAAGGAAGGCGTTGATCCATTCACACTGGCCTCCCTGTAGAAGGGAAGAATGAGACCGAGGAGCAGTCTGAGAAGAGATCTGTTGAAAGTGCCATCACACGTCTCAGGCTAGATTGGCGTTCGCCTCGGTCTCCATTCAATATGTATGATCTGACTGCTTTCCGCACAAGTCTTGTAATGGAAGTTAAGGGGTAGATTTATACGTTGATTGTCGGTGATACTTGCGTTGGTAACTTCTAGTATGTCACATATTCGTACCGAGAAAGGTCGGACGTGCTGATGTCGGTGGATGCTGTGGACAACAAAGTGCATGTGACACCTCCCACGTGCCAAAATGGTGGCTTTTTCAGGTCTAGCGTATTGATTACCACGCTGGAATCTTCGCACCAGCAGAGTTACACCATCTTTCCGAACATTTCAAGCACTAACATAGCATCTGCGAGACCGTCACAGCCTACCGAACAAGCCGCTCAAGATACAGGACCTGAAGCAGCTCATCCCTTGACCACCGCGACCACTTCAGCCACCTCAGTCCTCGACCACCGCAATCCCCGCCAACCAGGCCGTAACCGTGGCAGAAATAGATCGAAATGGCGATGTTACAAAATCACAGTAAAAGTAGTAGTAGTGATTTCTACCGCCGCACGTCGAGCGAGTCTAGCCGGCGCGCAAACACTCAGGCATCCGCCTATTCAGTCGACGCCACCACGATGGTGTTGACTGGCTTCCACTTCTCCACTCGTGGGGGACAGGGAGCGGGGTGGTTCGTATATGGATACCTTTGTCACCAGTGAGTATCATGCTAACATGTAGCAGGTGGGTTTGAGGCGCCTCCAGGAGGCGTACCTTCACCCCCACCGTCTCCGGACACCACGCCTATAGGCGGGCGTCCGGGCCTCAAGGCCCGCTCGCGCAGCGGAGACGCCGCGCATTACATCACGGAAGAGTGTGAGAGACTCTTCTGCGAGACTATGAAGGCTGTGTTCTTGGTCGAGAAGAACTCTGGTCGGCAGAACTCGCTGGTGATGGATGTGCACAACATCAGCAACAGCAGCCAGGAAAGCAATGGTGTCGATATACCACAGCATCACGATTCCGTTATGAAGCATGGCATACCCACGCCAAGTACGTCGCCGGATGGCAGAGACTATCCCAAGACTGGTGGCGTGGTCAAGGACTATGTGGAGATATGGGATTATGTCGGTGGCGCACGCTTCCGCGGCTTTGTTGCTGAGACGCAGGATGAGCGTAGCTTGTTCGTCTTCTTTGACAAAGAAGTGATCGGGAAGGATCTCAAGCCAGGGTACTCTCTCCCGAATCACAAACGGAAAGATGTGAAGCTAACTTTGTCAGTCTTATGGCACTACTCGAGCTTGCCAGCAACGACAGCTTTGGATGCTCGCAACTCGTAGTCTGTGTGGACCGTAGTGCAGATGGAGAGGATGTCAAGGATCTGGGATGGGTCGGATTCGAACTGGCTATGCTAGACGATTGGGCTGGTGTGAAGGGATGTATCAGTGACTCTTGGGTCTATCTGAAGATGGACGTCTAGAGGAGGCTCTTGGTAGGACGAATGCGTTTGCCTAGGTTGGACCGTGTAGAGACTTTACCTTGCACTCGGATACTGCTACTTGTGTAATCTCAACGATCACGTTGCGTAGCGCAGATGTAGTTGGTGGGTGATGCTCAGGTCCCGCCATTAGTACCAAGAGCGTGAGCTTTCATAGACGGTAATGGACAAACCCATGTATACACGCAAAGCAAGGAGACCAACGATATCTGGTGGCACATGGTATGACAGATGCACCGCATCCCTCCGCTCCTTGCAATCCTCATGGCCCCATCGTGTGCCCGTCAGACGCCCACGAGCTCGATGGGCACTGGTGCTCCTTCTGGTGACTACAGAGCGACCTGGAGGTTTTGAGGCAATAATAATACATCAAGGTCCATGTGCCTGGCATTGGGTTCTGCATCAGGCTGCAGTACTGTATGCGAGATGCGGAAGCTAAGCCTCTACGCAGCGGGATCGACTGTGCGGTATGTATGTATGAGGCTGATCTGAAACGCTGCATCACCTAAGCATTGTGTGCCGGCTCAGTCACGTACCAGCAATACAGTACCATTGTTCGAACCTCGTCCGACACCAGATCATGATATGTCTCACTTACACGCCACGTTGAGGACTGCTTCAGTCCTTGCCCAGAAGTCTCACATCCCGAAGTGTGATGACGGCCCGACCAATCATAGTCGATCCCAAAGAGCGGTGAAGCAGCCCCACTATCATATCCTTGCGATCAACAACAACTTCACAAGCTGTTCGGCCTCCGTGCTTGTTCAACACAGCTTCGACGGAGCCAATTAATGTCGGTCAAATATGTTTCACTCTGCTATATGTCCGCTTCGGGCTCGTACTCCTGCGTGCTGGATCTCGTGGGAGCCCTCCGGAATGGGTGTGCCACCACCATCTCCGAGTGTGGCGTTTTAAGGTTGCCTAGACTGTCGACGTGGTCGCTTGCCATTCGAGATGGCGTTTGGAGTGTGGGTATCGCTATCGCTTTTCGTGGCAACCCAGTCCGGGGCGGCCTTGCTCTAAGCGAGTGCTACCATCACATCTACCCACTCGGCGCAGACTTGCTCCGCTCGACCTAGTGGCAAGGACAATCTCGAGCGAAGAGTAAAAAATTATGAGGTTGTGTCGGTGTTCATACTCGCCAGATAATCTAGGCTTGAAGATGGCTTCACATGCATGCAGACTGCAGCGGGAGCAGGGCCCGTTGACGATGCGGGAGCTAGGCAGAGACCTGCAGTGAAGATGCACGAAACGATCTTTCCGACTGCGCTCCCCGGCTCAGATGTGCAAACCTACCAAGGTCACGGTCACGAGCGCCAGCGGCGCGTCTTGTTGTCACGAGCATTGGGCAGCCCATCGATAGATGACGGCAAAACGGCGTGCCCTCTCTAATCCTCCGGAAACAGGATGGCGGCTGCAGCGTTCCGGAGCCTGTCGCTAAACGAGGTGGGCTTCCGATCGAACGGCACAGTCGGTGTACATTTGTACCCACGCCTGTTGGAGTGGTCCATATGCTTTATTGCCGACACGAGGGAAGCCTGAACCGATGCCGATGCAAGTAGATAGCACAGAGATCGCGAAGTACCACCTCGTTGCCTTCCAATAGCGCAGCTACGAGTTGCATCGATGCACGTGTTCTTTCGATATTCTTGCGTTGTTGTCAAGCGCCACATGTCCTGCCAGGTCCACCACACTGGCAGTTTGGCGCAAGGACTGATGACACGCATCGATAGTAGCTGCGCGGGCCGATTCAGCCATCTGGCAATTGGCAGGGATTAAGGCTGAGGTGATCAGCCGTTCGAGGCGACGTCCGGCCATGTAGTTCTCGTCATACGCTCGTCGCCGTCGATATATGAGCGGAGAACTACTTAGTGGTAGACAATCGAACTCAGTCTGCAAGCACGAGCACGTAGCAGTCCTCATAAGACGTACAATTGCGTATCGGGGCTTGGTAGTTCTTCAGCATCCTTGACAAAGCTGATGTGCCCATCCGGCCAGCGAACAGAGTTCATGCTCTCCACAAACCTTTCTTCAATAGAACTATTCCCGATACAGATAGCTACTATCTGTCGAAGTCATCCATTCGCTGAGGAGATTCCGTCGTGATGCCGCGGTGGCTTTCCAGCCTTGTCTTAGTTCGTCTTTGCCCGGTTCGCTGGAACTGTAGGCTCAAGATTGCAGCAGTCAGAAGTGCCATTTTCATCTTCAGCACTGTCGATTTTACAAGCACCCGCTTGACATCTAGCCATGATGGACTCCATCGACGTCGACCAGCAGCGGAAACGGCAGCAGCAGCAGCACGGAGCGGGTATGCACGCCCAAAAGCTGCATTCCAAGCCTCCACCCCAGTAGTGCCGGGTAGAGCACCGTGTCAATGCCCCACCCAGCTCATCCTGGTCCATGCCGTGCTGTTGGCGCTCGACTGGAGTCCCAGCATTGTTAATTGCCTCCCGACGTGCCCTTCAGACACTGCATCCCACCTGCATTCCCTCGCAAGCCTGCGTGTAGCTGCAGCTTTGTTGGCCGCTCCACCACGAGGTTGACCTACAGCAAAGGTGTGTCGCTCACGCGCCGACCCGTCAAACAGCGCCATACCAGCAGCTCGCATCGCATTGCTTCCGCAGCAGCGCTTGCAATTGAGCCTCCATTGGCACGTCTTCCCGCCGCAAACGACAACCACCGCTCAACGGCCAGCACGCCAGCCCACCGCCCTCTGCGGACGCGATAGCCAGTTCATTTGATTGTCTCGCCCAGCGGAAAAAGGTAAGATCAACCGCCCTCACCAGCCCGCCGACCTCCACGGGCCACACCAACTTTTTACCTTATCCCATTCGCTAGCGTCGAGCGCCTACCTTAGCGTCCGGCCTACCCAGCCTCTCGACCTTGGGTTATCTCTCCCACTCCCCACCGCATCTTGCAAACCGTTCTTGCTCATGCATTGCATACTGTTAGAGCACAGGGTGCGTCCGTAGTGGCCGCTCGTACATGTCGTGGTTGAAGGACCTCATTGCTAACATCTCTATACAGGCCAGCGAAGCTCTTTGGGTTTGTGTCCATTGATCACGGCTCACGATTTATTACGACCTTTACGACCTTGACGACTGCTTCGCATTAACGACTTCCTTGGCGTCTGTTAACGCAGTGGATTTGCTCCCGACGTCTCAGTTGCGCATAATAGACAACAGTCAACCGGATCTCGCACCCATTCACGACCGCATCATAACGAGCATCACCTCACGAAGCAGCACAATCACGTTTTTGACGCCCCAATAACGCCCTCCAAACAGCTCTACGCATTTGCACGCCAACACCGAAAAGCTGGCGCTCCCACCTTTGTCACAGGTTCAAGCCCGAGGAAACGAGAGCCATTGGCATCCGTCTTCATACGCATCTTATCCTTACGAAGCTCAGCATCAAGCGAGCGCCTCCTCCGCCGGCTCCTCCCCTCGGGCAGGATCCTTCAGCGGCTCTTCTGTAGCCAACCAGTCTCACGAATCGCACACTTCCTACGCCTCTTCAGTCGACGGCAATAGAGTGCACACCTTTCAGACTCCCTCGCCGGAGCAGGTCTCTTACCCTTCCTCCAGCCTACCTTCCGCAGCGCACGCTTATCAAGGTCTGGCTCCCATCCACGGCAATATGAACCAGCCACAGCAGTACATGGACGTGAGCCAGTCGCATCAGCCGCCTGCTGGTCCAGCTCCCAGCATCGGACAGTACTCTGGATATGGGCAGCCGCAAGCCTTACAACCTGCGTCGCACGGCTACGCGCCTCAGACATATGGTTACTCCTACTCAAACACGATGGCGCCCATGACTGCTGGTCACCCGGTCACATCGTCAATGGGTGGGCAGATGGTCCAACAGCCCTTGCCGCTCCCGAACATGGCTACCAATGGCCCGCCAGGTCCTGGTGCACCCCAGCAAAACTTTGAGCGGTCATATGACACGACTGGGCAAGTTGCGCCACCGGGCATGAAGCCGCGAGTGACAGCTACGCTGTGGGAAGATGAGGGCAGCCTATGCTTCCAGGTCGAAGCAAACGGCGTATGCGTGGCAAGACGCGAAGACAATCACATGATCAATGGCACGAAGCTTTTGAACGTCGCTGGAATGACGCGGGGACGTCGCGACGGCATCTTGAAGAGCGAGAAGACACGCCACGTGGTCAAGATTGGACCCATGCATCTCAAAGGTGTCTGGTGAGTGCTCCACTACTATTTATGACCGCGCACATGGTTCTGACCAGAGCTTTAGGATTCCTTTTGATCGCGCGCTGGATTTCGCCAACAAGGAGAAGATCACCGAGAGTTTGTACCCATTATTTGTTCATAACATTGGAGCTCTGCTCTACCATCCTACCAACCAAGCTCGCCAGAGCATTGGTAATGCGGCAATGGCTGCGAGACGCGATCAGCCTGACTACATGAGGACACCTCAGGGCACGCAGCCGCCGGCACTCACACACCACCATTCCATGAGCAATCCCATTGGTGCGAGCATTCCGCAGCCGCCGCACTCGATTGCACCACACCCAGCTTCCGGTAGGCCTGGCCTTGATAGGGCTCACACCTTCCCTACCCCACCGGCTAGTGCATCAAGTCTGACCATGGGTATGGGAAATACAGGCAGCTCATACGAATACGGCGGTGGACAAGCGGGCGGGGTCAATCCAGGTCAGCCTCTTCCTCTTGATACTGGCATGTCTGCGCGAACTGTACCAACGTCTCCAGCTTCATCCCCACCCGGCACTCAGGGCATGCAATATCCAACCAGCCAAGCCTACGACAACGGCCGACAGATGTACTCAGCAGCCCCCGGCTACGCCCAGTATCCTTCGCAGCAGCAACCCATGAGCCGCTACCCTGGCGTGCAGACAAGTCCCGGTGGCGTCAAGCACGAGATGGGTCCGCCAGCCCGTGGCGGCTCCGAGAATGAGCAAGTGGACCACAAGACTCACGACGGCTATGCTGCCCAGCCAAATGGCGAGGTTGAGCATGAGGGTGATTATACTCATACTAGTGCGTCAGACGGCGCAAGGCGGTATTCGTACAATTACAAGCCTAACCACGCGCCAGGACCGATTCACTCTGATCCTTCGCACATGTCGCCAGAGATGACACATTCGCCACACCAGAACGGCTCTGGACGAGCGACTCCTCGTACGACTGGCACGTATCAAGGCTATAGCACGCCTCAACGAGCTTCGCAGCTGCCATCGAGCAATCTGTACAACGTCATGAGCAACGATACTCGTGCTGGTGCGCCTAATGGTGGCGAACAATACCCGGCTCAGCCTGCCTACCAAGCACAACAGTACCCGTCAATGAACGGCGGTGCCCAGTCCAACAAGCGCATGCGGGAGGATGACGACGACTCCTACAACACCCCTATGAGCGCTGGCGGCGATCCAGGGCTCAAGCGCCAACGCACCGACCCTGCAATGGGCAGACCCATGAGCCAGCCCCAATCAGTAAAGACTGGCCCACTGCGACGATAGGGTTCGTCTCTATCCTGGCCAGCATCACCATGACACCACGACCATATGCACCAATTTGTCCCCTTCTGTGATCCCACCTGTACCTTTCTTGCGGACCGTACTTATGATTTATGACCACGACTTCACCAGACTTCATGACGAGTAACGAAGGCCTGGCTTGTTCTAACGGACGAAAAAAACTGCGACTGCGATATCACTCAACGATCTTGTTTTTCCGAGTGCTCTTGTAACGCAATACGACGAGCCTCACGATGATCAATGCCGACACCTGGACCGCACTGCAGACTACTCTTTCTTACTGTCTTGTCACCTTCGACATGGAGCTGGAGCAGCTCGATAGGGTTATTACTGGAGGTGACGAGACCAGGAAGCTTGGGCGCTGTAATGCTGATTCTTCACGAGATGAAGCTTCGCAGGAGCGCTTGGCTTTGTATCGGGAGTTTGAGGACTCGTTCAGAAGAGGTGATGTACTTCCAGGATGTTCCATGACATACCAGGGGGTGCAGCTATCATAGACGAGGTAGCATTGACGAAAAGTTTCTCCATTCAACGTTGACATTGCACTTTTTCCGTACTGACATGACCTACTCGTGTGGTCCAACTACAAGCTCATGTGGTCTGTCGGCACGCTATGGAACACGCGACCTACTCGAGATTGAAGCTGGAGCAGAATTGTGGAGGCAATGCAAATACGTGGTATGTAGTCTATCATAAATGGCCACAATCTCATAGCGATGAGCTGGCTTGCGGCATCTAAAGCGTACAGACATTTGATCTTCCTGAATAGAGTGAGTTCGATAGTCATTGAATGACGATATCGGACGTAAAGAAGCCAGGATTGTTTGTACTTTAATGTACGCAACACTCATCACCCCCGAGGATACTGCTGCTTTCTGAGGCTCCGAGCCCTTGACGAACTTCGTATGGGTGCCGGTCACAACGACACGGCCTCGTCTGCCATCCTCCAATCTGTAGATGTTGACTTTCGTGAAAGCCAAGCTTCCACCTAGCTTTTCCACTATGCCTTCTATCTCTATCTCATCGCCCAATTTTGCACCGCTTTGGTAGGTGACGTGGATATCTACGCTGACACCAGTCTTCTCGCGAAGGTCAACGCTGGCAATGGCCATGCCACCCATCCAGTCTACAACGGCGGCAGACGTGGAGCCATGCAGACTTTGCATGCTGTTCATGTGATTGGCGGAGAGTGGCAGGCGAGCTATCACGTGGCCTTTCGTTGCACTTGTGATCTTCACGGGTGTGAGGAGGAAGGCATAGATGGGACTGCCTGGCAATTTGGTCTTAACGAGGTTCTCGATGTGCTCGTGCTCTTGTGACTTTTGCTCGGCCATGGTGAAACGATGTCCGGGGTACCTAGATGTTATGAACGGTTATCGCTGCCTTTTTACGCTCTCCTTGAGTATCTTGCCGACCGCTGTCTGTGACCTATGTGGACGGGTGTAGGGATAGGAGAAAGACGAGCGTTGTGCAAAATAGTATTTAATGTCTGTGAAATCGTCAACAAGTTTTCAGGTGTGAGATCGACACGCACGATGCCGGGCCCGGAGATCAACCCAATTTCCTATAGCTGCACATGCTAAAGTCGCATCCTCCAGTTGCGATCAATGGTTCAGTCGCTGCTTCTGGTCTCACCTCGCATGTGTCCCGTCGTGTTGAGAACTTGCAGCGTCGGCCTGGAAGTGTCAGCTGCAACATATATCCCCGAACCCACTCCGTCAAAGCTCAGGCACTACAGCCACGATATCACGAAACAGGATCTCATCGTGGACCCAGTACCTTCGTAGACAATACCCCTGGTATTTTTCCGAGACAGGTCAACCTGTCAAGCCTGCCGTCTGGCTCAGCGACTTCGAGTCCGGCAGATGGCCGGACAAGGCCAATATGACTGGCCAGGATAATGCTGCCAGTCAATCTTACCTCAGTCGGTTGTCACCATGGAGCAAGAGTCCCGTCGTACCCCCAAGCAAAGGCAAGGAAGGCGAGCCAGAGCCTACGCTTCAGCAGCAGAAGGGCGCGGACCACGCAGTAACACACAAGCATCGTCTCAGTCTTCGCAGATACCCAAGGGATTGTCCACCTGTGAGACCGTGCTGGTTTCATGCTGTTGACATACCGAAGCGCAGACCACACCCTGCTGCGGTTGACAGGGCGGAGGAGAAGCCTGCTGCTCAGCCCAAGAAGTATGCTGCCTTCTCCATAACCGATTCGAAAGCTATAGAGGCAGCTTTCCAACGATTGATCGACGAGGAGGACGACGGTGTACGGACAAGTCTTGAGCAGCGGCAGGGTGGTGGGCCAGGGCAGGCCTTCGGGGGGGAGAGAAGCGATGGCAAGCCCAACACTAGTCTGCACGAGACTGGAAGGGCGGTCAAAGTGCCTGTGAACGAGGACTATTTGTTTGACGTGGACGTAGGAGAACGAGAGCTAGCTCCTGCGTACTGGCTCGGACCGGTCTACAACGTTCGAAGAGGCACGTGGTTCTACCAGGATGGTGCCACTCAACGCCCTTGTGACGAGAATCTGGCAGCACAGCTCGAGGAAGGATATCTGAAGGTAAAGGCTTGGAGGCTACCTACTGTTCAAGCAGCACAAGCGGCAGCCCAGAAGCCGAGATCTGTCTCTCAAGGACGAGCGAGGCCAGTATCATGGACACCTGGGCAGGAGACCACGACGGTCCGCAAGCCGTCTGCTTCAACAAACATTACACCACATGCCTCTTCACATGATCTGCGAGCACAGGCAGCCGAGCAGGCTACAAGACCTCCACGAAGTGATGCGCCGATAGAGACAGGGCAGACTGAGCAATCGCAGAACACTTACAGACTATTTGGCGCGCATATGAGCTCTGTCGTCACCTATCAAGATGACAAAACTGCATGGCTACTGACAGACGACTTCATGTCGCGAATGAACTATAGTATGTATCAGCGTTTTGCCGGCGGTGGACACTTCGCAGGCATGAAAATGACTCGAGGCTACATCAATCCCGAGACGAAACTACCAGAAAAGGATGGCAAGACGGACACCAAGAACGACCCGGCGAATCCTCTCTACAGAGACATATCAGAAACGGAAGGCCAGGCTGCAGATGGAGACACCACATCGCCACGTCCAAGTCAGTCAGAGACCCGCCGCCAGACACTCCAACGCCACATGTCATCTCTGCTCGAATCTCCAGCCCAGGATGACCCAGAACTCCAAGACGAAGAAGTCCGCCGTCGCGATGAGCGCGAAATTGAGGACGACTATCGCGAAGCTGAAGGTGAGGAACAAGGTCGTGAGATCGAGCACCTGATTCTCGTCACGCACGGCATCGGACAACGCCTGGGCTTGCGCCTCGAGAGTGTTAACTTCGTGCATGATGTGAATACTTTACGAAAGACTCTCAAAGCAGTCTATGCTGAATCACCGGATTTGCGTGCTCTGAACGCCGAGCTGGGCGATACCGAGCACGTCAACTCTCGTGTGCAGGTCTTACCTATCTGCTGGCGCCATCTCCTCGATTTCCCAAAACATAGTCTCAAGCAGAACCGCAAACGCAGTAGCAACAAGGAGCAGGATCTAGCAGATACAGACGATGTCGACGACGAAGAGTACCCAAGTCTAGAAGATCTCACCGTGGACGGGGTACCTGCCGTGCGCAATCTCATCACCGACCTAGCACTGGACATCTTGCTCTACCAGTCACCAGCCTACAAAGACCACATCTCACGCATCGTGCTGGAAGAATGCAACAGGATCTACCACCTCTTCATCGAGCGCAACCCGAATTTCAACGGCAAGATCTCACTCATTGGCCACTCCTTGGGCTCAGCAATCATGTTCGATATCCTATGCCGACAGGGTAACGCAGTAGTCCCAAAATCTCGACGAAACGACCCAGAGAATCTGAGACTAGACTTCGAAGTCGAAGATTTCTATGCATTGGGCTCGCCCATTGGCCTCTTTTCCATGCTGAAGGGCCGGAAAATCTCGGCACGCGAAGGCATGGATGCTGCGCGCAGGAGGGCGATGACGAGTAGTACGGAAGATCCTATGCTTGATGCTCCGCCGAGGAAAGCGAGTACGTATGTGGGGAGTTCGCAGGATTCTTGCTCGGACATCCTGAGTTCGAGTCCGAAATGCTCGCAGATCTTCAATATCTTGTGAGTCTCTATCTATCCCATATGGTTTGATGGGTGGGTAACGCTAACATGACTGCAGCCACCCAACTGACCCGATCTCCTACCGCATCGAACCGCTCATCTCACCAGCCATGGCAAGTCTGAAGCCACAACCACTTCCTTACACCAAACGTGGTATTTTCGGGGCTCCCATGGGTCAAGGCCTTACCGGTATTGGCGCTCGCGTCAGCCAGAGCGTGTCGAGTATGTGGTCGAGCATGGCCTCAAGCCTCCTCACACGAGGCCTAGGCTATTCTGGTACTGAGCCATTGCCTCTTCCTACCGGTCAAGCCGGCGGAGCTAAAAGTAGTGGACCGCTTTCCATGAGCCAGGGGGCTGGTACTAACGTCGCTGCTGGTGTTGTCGGGGGTGCGCTAGCTGCGCCAGAGGTACCAGAAATCACACCTGTATCTGGTGATTTACAGGAAAAGCTTGCCTCTGATGCTCTGGCAGCCGGAGAGCGTGGCCAGCACCCGCCTACGCTGATCGATGCTGAACTAGAGACACTCTATGGTGGATATCAGAAACGCCGAAAGTCGGTACAGTCAGATGCCGAGACTCGCGACCTTGCTGCCGCGGTGGGCAGTGAAGAGTGGCGGGAAGCCGAAGAGCGAGCACGGAAGCTGAGACGTGAGGAGGAGAAAGTGAGGAGGCTGAACAGTAATGGCCGCGTGGACTATGCGATTCAGGAAGGCGTCTTTGACATCAATCTGATCGCGGCCATCGCCAGCCATCTGTCGTATTGGAGCGACGAGGATGTTTCGCATTTTGTGATCTCGCAGCTGTTGAGTCGGCATCGAGTGGTCAAGAAGGACAGCAGAGGTGATGCGGCGAAAATGGGCTGAAGAGATCAATCATGTGTCGCCATGCATCTTACACCAGCTTTAGACCGTCATAACTCCAGCGGAAGCACCAGCACCAGCACCAGGCATGGCCAGCCTACCGTTACCGATCCAGCCATTCCAAATTATGCCGATCTCTCTCGCAACATCCTCTGCTGTCCGCCAATGCGCGTCCTTCAAGCTGCGGATGTCTGTCTTGCCCTCTTGCTCCTCCCGCATCACGCCCAGTGTGGCAGCTTCTTGAAACACTAATGCTGGGAATTCGAGCTCGGGATAGTCGCTTGCGAGTAGTAAGAGCAACCACGCGACTTCACGATGGCCATTGGCACATGCCGCATGCAAGCCCGAAGCCATGTCGCCAATCGGATCCTGGTACCGCAGTATCTCATCCATGGTCTTGCTCGGCGATTTGACACCTTCTGTCATCCCTTCATCGTCGTCGTCGTCATCATCGTCCTCTTCTTCAGCACAGCTCTTCAGCAGCTCCGCAATCGCTCTGTGGTCGCCTTCTCGACAGAACTCCAGGAAAGCACGACTCTTCCTCTCCTCGGGATATGCTCGCAGATAGCTTTCCTCCTTCAGTATGGGCATGATGTCTATACCCTCCTGTAGTCCTCCCTCGTTGTTCAGGTCGACTATGATTCTCTCCTCTGCTGGCGGTGCTGAGGAAGAGGAACTCGAGCCTGCATGGTCGGGAGTTGAAACGATGGAGCGGTTGCAGGCTGGGCAGGTCGTGTACTCGTAGGAGTCGAGAAGGCACTCCCAGTGGAAATGGTCGCCGCAGGAAAGTTTGACGTCGTCTGGGTAAGTTTCTGGAGTAGAGGTGTCCATGGAAGCGTCGTAGTCGTCGTCGGCTTCATCATCTTGGTCGACGGTGAGGGTCAGAGGGTTGGCACACTTGGCGCAGGCGGAAGCGGACGACATGATTACGTGATTACGTGGATACTGAATTCAGTATGTCAGAGAACATGTAGCAGCATCTACCCACGAAGCAATAACTATTTCTACTGTCACATGCAGACCTTCAAGCTCTGACGCAGCGATCCAGACACGAGTGAAAGCTTCTTTTCTGTCGATGGTCCATGCTTCTGCCCGCTTCTCGAACTATTTACTTGGACTGTTTACTCGTATCTGCCTGCTTGCGCCTGGGAAGGACACCTCTCTTCGCCACCACCGCGTCGCATAGTCTATACCTGTTGTAGCCGGCTCGTGTCATTGCGGTGCATACACTTCACACTCCCACCAACATGGAGGATGATGACTACATCAAGCCTGGCTTCGACCCGGCCACTTTGACCGTCAGTATCAGTATCAGTATCAGCATGGGTCAAAGCAATGCAAAGAGCGCTAATTGTTTCACAGATGCCTAAGCTCCGATCCATTCTCGTCGCGCATGGAGTCAACTACCCTTCGTCTGCCAAGAAAGGTCAACTGGTCGAGCTCTTCAATGAGACCGTGCTGCCTCAGGCCCGCAGTATCCGAGCAGCAAATGCGCGCGTCAGGCGTACCAGCAGGGGTATCGAGGATGTCGCCAGCAGTCAAGGGACCGCAAATGAGGATGAAGAGGAAGACGAGACAGTGCGAGTGCGACCAGCGACAGTAACCAGGGCTTCTCGTCGAAGCACCCGCGCCCGCACTGAAGAGCCCGAGGAGGTTGCACCGACGCCGCGCGCGGCACGACACAGCACTGCACCGCTTGAGGAACAACCGGGACAGGCATCTGTCAAGCATGCGCGCGCTGTGCCTGAGCTTCAGGAGGAGCCGCAGTCGAAGAGAGCAGCGCCAGTCAGGTCGCGACAGAGTGCCGTTACCCCTGCCACAAAGCGCGAACCTAGGGATGACGAGGGTCCATTTTCTGCCGACAATGTTTTCCAGTCTGGCAGCTCTCCGCCACCGCCCTCGCGCAGTCGCGACACCGAGCGCAGACGGACGACTATGACGACAGCTCGTAGCACAGAGAGACGTGCGAGCAGAGACCGGCGACGGGTCACAGAGAACGTCCGACCAGTGCGCGAGCAGAGAGATGGTGCAACTGTCCCTACACGCAGAACGTTCGATATGCCTGTAACACGGGTCAAGAAGGAGGAGGACGTTGTAGTTCAGCCGAATGAGGAATTTACGCCGGAGGAACACAACGAGCTGGTACAGGCAGAGCAGTCAGGTGAGCTCGTGCCAGTGCCTCGCAAAGCAAGACGTCCTGCAAGTACTGCAGCGAAGACTGGGCCGGCAGCAGTGATCACGGCACTGCTTGTTGGCCTGGCTGCACTCTGGAGACAGGAGAAGCTTGAAGTGGGCTACTGTGGTGTCGGCTCTCCTTCGACAGACATAGCAGGACTAGAGATTCCACAATGGGCAGAAGTGGCAAGACCGCAGTGCGAGTTGTGCCCTCAACATGCTTACTGTGGTGACAAGCTGTCCACGGAATGCGAGCCAGGCTTCGTGCTTACCCACCATCCACTATCTTTAGGCGGACTCGTCCCACTCCCGCCAAGCTGCGAGCCCGACAGCGCAAAAGCCCGCAAAGTCAACGCAGTCAAGGAACGTGCCGTCGAGCAGTTGCGCGAGCAAAACGCCAAGTTCGAGTGCGGTGAAGCACCAAAACCCGAGCTTAAGGAGCCTGAACTCAAGTCCAAGATCATCGCCAGCAAACGCAAGAGCATGTCAAACGAGGAATTCGAGGACCTCTGGGCTGCCGCCATCCCAGAGATCCAAGGCACGGACGAAGTCATCAGTGGTGCAGATGGGTAAGTCCACACCCTCTCTTAGCCCCTAACAATTGAACGACGCTTACGACTCGATTGTACTGACAGATACGCCGCCGTTCCAGATCCGGCCACTTCACACTCCGCAGCTCATCCCTCGCCCGCCTCCCACTCACCTGCGCCGTCCGCCGATCCCTACGCGAGACGCTTAGACGATATTTTTGGCAGGTTGTAGGACTGCTCCTTCTGGCTTCGTCGGGGACCTATGGTCGTTATCGCATCACTAGTGGTCGTGCGACGGAGCAGAAAGCCAAGGTTCTGGCTTCGAGAGCTTTAGAGCTGTTGAGCCAGCAGGCTGCGTTACATGCTTATGATCCGGACAGCTATGGCGAGAATTGTGTGAGTGTTGCACAGCTGCGAGACGATGTTTTGCGGGATGAGTTCAGTGCGAGCAGGAGGAAGATCTTGTGGGAGAGGGTGCAGAGGAAGGTGGAGGGGAATAGTAATGTCAGGCCGATGGTCCGCGAAGGCAGGACTGGGGATGTTGGTAGAGTGTGGGAATGGGTTGGGGCTGTTGGGTTGATTGAGGGTAGTACGCCTAGTACTGTCGAGAAGAGCGGGAGGAGAAAGAGTGGTAACAGGGTCTCGTTTGGTGGTGTGACCGAGGAGAGGTTGATTGAGGATCGCGGCGAGACGTCTGCCAAGCGGGAGGAAGGCAGGCAGTACTATTGATTGGACTATTTGGTTGTGTGAGACGTGACGGATGGCTTCGTTTGGTTCTAGGCTGGAGTTCCTTTCGCATGATACCATGATGGACAGAACTTTTTCTTTGTTGTGCTGGCTGTTAAGATATAACTTAGTTCCTTGCTCTGTACACTACCGTCAACACACCATTCGCAGTTCACGATGTGGTATACCATCGGAATTTCGGGTTTCTTCGCCGCCGATCATGGTCTGTGCCCTGGATGGATCAAGACGCGGATATGGGACAAATCGACGCCGGAATATGATTATAGGCATGTAGGGTGACTGGCAGCAGGGCATATATACTCACACTGAGCGTAATCTAGTCAGCAGCCAAATAGACGTCGTCCATATCCACGAAATCGTGCTATGATCAGCTTGACTCGAGGCCTTTCAAGCATTCATTCATTACTCTCTTCAACCTCTGACTCTGACTGAATCTTGGATCTCACACTGATTCTTGCTTGACCGCTACCTGCAGATTTTCAGCACCATCCGTCTTGACGAGTGGACTCTTGAAAAGCTGCGTTTGTGCAACGAGCATTCGAATTTGTCGAGATGGCGAGCTCCCTTGTCGCGGTCGTGCAAATTGCCGGTGTCACTAGCGCTGCTTTCCTCTCAGGTATGTCCACTCCACGACACGCGAACGTTGATCCAGATCATGGCTGACTGTCTCTCTTTCAGGCGCAATAGTAAGCGTAAGCTGGATGACCATCCCCTCCCTCGGAGTCGCACCAGACGAAGTAGCCGTCAAGCAATGGCGACGAGCGTTCGGAATCGGCAAGGCTACAGCTCCGGCTCTGGCGCTTCCGAGTGCGTTATGCTTCGCTTACCTGGCGTACGCGACTCGGAACATCGTGTCGAAGACCAGTGTGTTGGGGATCAGGTCACCAATGGTGTTGTATGGGGTTGCTGCGGTGGCGATCCCATGTATTGTGCCTTATACTCTGATCGCTATGGAGCCCGGAGCGAACCGGAGATTGATGGCGTTGGGGGAGGAGGCTGATGCGGTTGTGAAGGGCGAAAGTAGAGAGTTAATGGGGAAGGAGGGAGAAGTGAAGGTGTTGCTTAAGAAGTGGACTGGAATGAATTATAATAGGGCTTTGTTTACTGGGTTTGGGGCGGTCGTTGGAGCTGTAGCTACGATGATGATGTAAGATGGTCAAATACCTGTCCTGCTGTTCCATGCTCGCTTGTCTTGGCTTTTACCAATATCCTGTCTACAGCCTGGTCAGGAGAATGCTACGCAAGGCGACAGGAGACGGCTTGTGAGTGATGTATTCAGTGGATTGTGATCACAGGAGCATGGCTGGGCATGTGTGGACATGGCAAATAAACTACGCGACTCTGCATCGTTGTGTAATTGTTGAGTGAATGTTTGTGCTGAAAAGCACGGCGGAAACCGGGTGAGTCAAGCGGGATCCGAGCATCGGCTGAGTCACGAGCGCTGTTTGTAAGACCTTCTCGCTCCCTCGCTCACCTTCCTTCTCTCATCATCCAGCATCCACTTCATCAACACCTTTCACGGCCTCGCACGTATCTAAAGAAGCCGCCATCGACTCGGACTAGATCTTCGAGCCGTCACGGCAGTCCTATCACGGCCACGCTCAAACCACCTCGCAGGAGCCTGGCGCGTACGACATCACTTGGTAAGCAACGACATCTTCGGGCAATCAGGGTTGGGCAAGGCAGTGTGAAATTGAGGCGTGGAGCAGAAGGGCGGAAGCAAGAAACGAGACACCGGATTGTCTGAGACACATCTTTGTATACACCTTGTCCTGCGCGAAGGAGTGAGCTTAGCTTCACATCCACATTCACATATCTTGGTCACAGAACCATCAGCCCACATCGGCTATTGTCGCAGGCAGTCTGCTATTGAATACGAAAGCACGTTCTTGGTTGTGCCACTGTTGCAAGCCCACGGCTCACCCGCCTGGCTCTTCAACCGTACCACCTTACCGTTCTTTTTCTGTAACCAGTTAGCTTGTGAACACCCACGTATCTACACCACCATCGACTTGGACACCACAATAGCAGGACCACCAGGACTACAAAGAACGAAGCCGCTGCAGCACGCAAGCAGACGACAACAATAGACATGTCTTCCTCCATCTTCTTTCGATTCAAGTCACAGAAGGATCCACTACAGATCACCTTCGATGGCACCTCTTTGTCTGTCTTTGAGGTCAAGCGTGAGATTATCGCCATCTCAAAGCTTGGCGATGGCACCGACTTTGACCTCGAGATCTACACGCCCGAGTCTATGGAGAGTGAGTATTCATTTCGAACTAGCAATAAGCACTTACTGACGTCTTCAGAATACGATGATGACACCACACAAATTCCACGCTCGACCACAGTCGTTGCACGCCGTCTGCCTGCAGCTAAGCAAGGCGCAGGTCGTGCAGCACGCTATGTCACCGGCAAGATGCCTATCACAGCCAAGAATCAACACCGCGTGGAGTCAGCATCCGCACCGTCTGCCAAGAGCACACCCGTGACAAATGGGGCGATGTCTAGTGGCAAGGAGATGACGGAGGAGGAGAAGCTTGCAGCGATGTTCACGGCGAACAATGAGGCGTGGAAGCAAGATCAGGCCCAGAATGCTGGCAAGCCCATCATACGTAGCTCTTACAACAAGCAACAACCTGTGCCAGACAAGCCGTTGCCTCCGGGCTATACTTGCCACCGTTGTGGCGAGAAAGGTCACTGGATTCAAGCCTGTCCTACTAACAATGATCCAACCTTTGACGGTCGACCAAAGTTTCGCCGCACAACCGGTATTCCCAGGTCGATGCTCAAGGTGATTGAGAAGCCTACTGAACTTGGCGAGGATGGCAAAGTCGACGTGTCTAAGCTTCCACCAGGTGTCATGTATACCACTACTGGCGAGTGGGTCATCGCGCAAACCGACAAGGCGGCGTGGGACAGGTTCCAGGAGCAGCAGAAAGCGACCACGGAAAAGTCAAAGGAAGCCGCTGTGATCGACCAGGAACTTCGTGATCGTGGTCTTGAGTGTTCGATCGACCAGCGCGCTTTTGTCAACCCAGTCAAGACACCTTGTTGTGGCAAGACGTACTGTAAAGACTGCGTTGAGAATGCTATTCTTGATACTGACGACCTTCATTGTCCCAACTGTGGCGAGCAAGTCTTGCTCGATAAGCTTGAGCATGACGAGGAGATGGCGGAAAAGGTCAAGGAGTATCAGGATGAGAAGAAAGCGGCGAAGTTGGCGAAGGATAGTGAGAGCTCAAAAAGTCCTGCTGCGGCGTCTCCCAATGGTGCTTCGCGTGCTGTGGTTAGCACCCCTAAGGCTGAGGACGTTGCGTCTCTTGCTCAGACTAGCAATATACCAGAGGTCAAGGTCGATGGCACTACTTCTGCCGCATCCACACCAGGTTCTCGTAAGCGCGGCGCTACTGAAGAACTCGAGAATAACCGCAAACCTGCTGCGCCTGCCGAGATGAAGAACGACAAGTCCAAAAAGGGGACACCCATCCCAACCGGCCCCAAGGCTGGCACGCCACAACACCCTCCCACCAAGATCGCGAGTAACATGCAAGACTTCGCCCAGCAAATGCAGAGTATGGCTTCTGGGATGCCGGGCATGCAGAATGGTATGAATGCTCCGATGAATTCTATGATGGGCATGGGTATGGGTATGGGTATGGGTATGGGGATGCCGATGAATATGGGTATGATGAACCCAATGATGGGTATGGGTGGGATGCCTGGGTTTGGAATGAATGGCATGGGTGGGATGAATGGGATGCAGGGCATGAACGGGATGGGCCCGATGGGGAATATGGGGAATATGGGTAACACGGGCATGCACAATAATGGCATGCAGAACGGTGGCGGATGGGGTGGTCAACAGCAACAACAGCAAGGCTGGGGTGGTAACCAGGGCGGTATGCAGGGGAATGGGCAAGGTGGTGGTGCATATATGAGGCAGCCGGTCAATCCTCATCGGCATCAGGGTAGGCAGAGGAGGCAGAGAAGTGTGGATTACAAGCAGATGGGGTCTGGTTGAAGATCGTCGAGGACCATGACTGTGAGGACTTAATGATATTAGCGACGGCGTTGGGGGGTTATACTGCTCGTTGGACATCACGCACCGAAGATGGTGCTGCATAGCGAGTGGTGTTGCCAAGTCTCAAGGAGGGCTTCTGTAGTTAGCTGTACAGCTGCGACATACATGCTCGTAGCTCGACTCAATCTTCATAAAACAGTACAACTACGCACTCCACGTTCTCAACTCAATCTCACTCATGCCAAATCCGTCCTCGTGCATGAGAGCTCATCCCCGGCCTCCAGCCTCCGAAAGTCTGACCTGGGAGCTCTTCCCCTCCCACATCATCACCTTGTCCACGTCCACTCACATCATTGCGCGCATGCAGATCATGAGCTCTCCTCGGCTTCCTGCAGCTGACAGATCATGCCGGGAGTCAGAGACGCTATTGTTTACGCCGGAAAGCTTCGGACTGCCGAAGCTGTCACGAGTGCTGTTGTCTGACCCGGCGGTCACTGCTGCTATGCGCTGGACTGTCCCATACCGGCGATAAGGGTTGCATCACAGTTTCGTAGGAATGTGTTCACCCCAGAAGGTATTCGAGTAATAAGTATTCCTACCGGAGATCTTCTGACAATGGTCGACCGTTCGTACTCAACGATGCCGTTCCCATCACTACCCTCACCACCAGCATTGTATCCTACTTACCTCGTACCATCATTGCCATTTCGAAGACGACAGTCGAGCACTGATAGCAGCATTTCGTCGACTAGCCCGCCGAATAGTCTGCCAGCCTCGGACTCGTACCTCACAGGCCATGCCTCTCATCTGCGATGTGCCCGTTGTCTTTCGGATCTGGCACTAAGCAACCAGATCATAAGCAAAGGCTTCACAGGTCGCCATGGACGTGCCTACCTTGTCGCACCCTCACAATCGTCCATCTCACCGAATGCTGTCGAGCTGTCGACACCAAAGGCTAAGAACGATGCTCTACCTAACCTGCCGAACACATATACGCATAAGCCTGTCCCGCGCCAACTAGTCACAGGTGCGCACACAGTCGGCGACATAAGCTGTGCCAACTGCGGTAGCGTCCTGGGATGGAAGTACGTCGCAGCGGCCGAAGAAGCGCAACGATACAAAGTCGGCAAGTTCATCCTCGAGACTAAGCGCGTATGTCGTAGCAGTACATGGGAGAATGACGACGGGGAGGTAGAGGAGCATGAGAAGCTTGAGCAGAAGCGGCGGGACAGCACTGGGCGTAGGAGAAACTCGTTGGCGTCGCCTCCCGATGAGATCTCAAGGCCATTGGAGGATGTGCTGGACTTTGACAGTCAGGATGAGGACGAGTGTGAGGATCTGTTCATGGGCGTTTGGACTCCGCAGCTTGCGGCTAAGAGGAGGCAGGCGAGGGGTTTTGGGAGGATTGACGAGGATTGATCGTTTTTCGTTGGCCTGTCGGTTGAAGCAGTGTCTCCGGTCACTAGGCAGACGAGACGTTTCGAGGGAATATTGGATCTGGCGTTGACACTTCGAAATACTTATGATACCCCAGGGAAGGATCACACCATGCATTTACATACTTACTTGAAGATCTTGACAGCAAGATCTTTGTATTCGTGTGGTAGTCACATTGGTTGCTATTGATGCGTGTGTATGGGAGGAACGAGACCTTCGTACGATACAGTGACTGCTTCATTCTTCTTTCTGAGTCACCGACTCCTCTATTGTCTACACGACTTTAATTGTTCCACAACAGTCCAGACAATACAGCTTTTAGGCTAACTGCAATGTTGCCCTTGCTATCCCAAGTAAGTCACCACGTACGGTGACCTCGCCGTCGTGTCAACCATCGAATGCATGCAGCTGTAGCAGCCAATGTCCGCTATGTCTTCCTACGTCCTCTTGATGTGTGGGACAGCCGTTGAACAGAGCCCATGTCTCTCCTTTCCGTGGAATGGGCTGTCGTTCGCTGTTCAAGTCTCTACGCGATCGCTTGTGAAGCACTCTCCCTCGCTCAAAGGCTGTCCTCGTCGAACTTTGCGAACTGCTTGAGATATCAGCAGACTGTAGTACTTTCCAACAACCGGCCGTAGTTATGTGCGCTGCAACCAAGCAATCCCGTGATCGCGGGTTTAGTTCGGGAAGTAGCCCGCCCATCAAATGCGATCTCTTCCCAGACATACATCACGACTCTTCCAGATCAATCATTCGCTGCGGGATCTTCCTCGCCAGGTACCTTATGCAAGTACTTCCCAATAAAAGTCTCCCACCTCATACCTCCCATCTTCTCTCTCGCTCTCCTCTGCCTGACTAACTTCTCCGCTGCCTGCTTCAACATAACCTTAGGCGGCGCATATGAGTCCACTTCTGGATCGAACCCTCGCTCTAAATATTCTTCAGTCACGGTCTTCATATGCGTCAGACTAGCCCCACCAGGCACGCCTTGCTGATCCTCATACCTTCCTCGTCGCCAGTCATCTAAAGGCATGTTTTGGAGGCCTGTGGAGACGTTGAGACGTTTGTACCATGTATTTTCGCCATGAGCATGCTCACGCATCTGATGGTGCTGCTTCTCGCCTTCGGTGTACTTGATTAACAGGTTCTGGATTACTGCTCGCTTCTCCAAGAATTTGGCGACGATGGGCACACGACCGAAAGGACCAGGCCAATTACTTGCGAAGCCGTCTTGAGAACTGTCTGGACGTCCGGTGCCGATACTAAGTAGCAGAGCAGGACTCTCAGCTTTCCCTTCATGCAGTGCGTGGAACTCGCTCAGAGCGGCACCGCTAGGATTGTTCTCGCGAATACCACCATCTTTGAACGACTTCGTGATGCCGTCGATTTCGTGACTGATCATATCAAAGTAAAACGGTGCCGCACTCGTGGCACGTGTTACCTTCCAGATGGGAAGTTCATCAGCACCCTCATTGTAACGGGTGATCCAATTCGGTGCTGTCTCAGTGTAGTAGTGTGGGTAGGACCTGAGAAGGTAGGCTTCCGAGATGTTCTCGTCGTGTGTGGCGGTTAAGCAGCAAGACTGGCATACTCGTGGACGATCGACATCAAAGGGTATGGCTCGTTGCAGGATATCGTCGAACTGCTCGGTGTCCCATGGGTGGAGATCGTCCTTGCCGTTGCAATTCTCGTGCTCGTGACACCGTGCTCCCACGATGTCCTGTACGGCCTTCTCTAGCGGCTGATGGTAGTACTTTGTCATAAGTGGTACGCGAGATCGTCGCTTGCCGAATAAATCCTCGCCAACCTTGCGATACAGCTCCAGTCCTTCTGAAACGGTCATGCGTAAACGTCCTAGTATCGTTGCTATGAGGCCACCAGTCGATGTGCCGTAGATGAAGTCAAAATAATGGCATGGCAAAAGCTCTTCCTCGGACATGGCTTTCTTGGTACTCACGTCCGCAGTCAAGTTGTCTTGTCGCGCGGTGTGCCGTGCTGGAGCACTTTCTGCTTGTGCTGGGTGCGGAGACGATGACCGGACACCATGCATGCGCTCTATCTCTATTGCTTCCGTCTCATCTCGCAAGCTCAACTCTTGCCGATCAGTCACGCCTGTAGGTAGCCTCTGGCTCTCAACATAATGGGCACCTGCTTTCGCCTGTCCACTCTCACTATCGTTCATCTCCACTGGCGAATCGATTCCTGATTGTTCTCTACCATCGAGCTCTGCCTCCTCCCTATCCAACCTCTCCTCACAAAGCCAAACCTCGTGCATGAGCGCCTTCATAATCATCAGACTACTATACCCCCTGATCCCTCCTCCATCGAGTGCCAGTATACAAGGCCACCATGCATTGTCTACCTCCCTGGCCCAGATTCGTCCTGCCTTCTCAGAGTCTTGCGTCTCAGCTCTCCGTCGACTGGGCGTCCGTGAAGGATGAGCAGGGCTAGGCGAAGCCGCTAAAGTCGATACACTGGTACCCATCTCGTCTGCCTGGTCTCGTAACCGTGACCGTCTGTCAAACCTGGCTCGCGTTCTGCTTCCTTCTCGACTCCCCTCCACCAGCACGGGCGTCTTTGAATCATCGCTGACATCTTGATTCATGGTACCGGGACTCCAAAACGCCCAAGGCGTTATTGGTATAGAGTCCAGCTTGATGTCTCGTTTGGAGGCAAGCAAGGGATGCCAGGATGGTATCTATGAGTTCTGAACGATCGGTGATGTAGTCCTTCTTATGTAGGTTCAGGCGCGTGAGGACGCCCTTTGTGATACCAGCAGCGACTGTGGGTCAGCGACACGATCAGAGGGTCGCGTGAGAACACCTTTAGAGACGGCAATTGTTTTCTGTTGTCGCCCTTTGTGAAGTAATACGTTGCCTAAGTGATAGCTGGGTATAATACATTGTTGTATTCTTCAGTGGACACTATTGTCATGCACTACGCCTCGCTTCACGCAGGTACCATCCTCCTGTGTGACAACACAGACATAGAGAGTAGCGCTGTACGCACAGTAGTGTTACTGAATATGGTTCAGGCGCATCTGAAACACAAGCCACATGCTCCGTCTGGTCCGAAGGATCGGCATCCATGGACCGCTCCGTGTACCCTTGTGATCGATCTTGGGGCTCAGCCACAGTGCTGCCTCATGCATCCTCCAAGGAGTCATCGTGGTTCAGCTACGACAGAGACAAACGAAGCGTCTGCATGCCACTTATACATCAAGCTCTCCAGGAGTGCTGGGCATCCCGCGACCTCGTCACGATGGTCGAAACGTTCTGCTGGTGAGCTTGACCGATTTGATCGAACGGCTCACACGTTCAGCTCTTCAGAACCAGGGTGTCGATAACATTGATCTTTCCGCCGTCTTCCAACAGCATCCCGCTCGCCTGTGCTAAGCGTCGATTGGATCACGAATCACCTCACTTGCTTTGGACAACAAACGTATCGTCGTCCAGTCTTCAAAGGCACACGCGGTGGACACATGCGGTTAGTCATCGTCGACGATCAGGCACGGAGCAGGTAGCCAACAGTGCCTTAGGCCGACTTAAAGACCAACGTCCCGGTTCATGTATAAATTGGATTAGGTGTCTGATGTTGATATTGAAGACTTCACATCGCAAAGATTTCCTTGTGAGTTCCAGCCATGGCTCTCCCAGCTCCCACCACATACGACCCTGCCAAACATAAACCTCTCATCCACCAATTCGCTTCCATTCATGCTGCCTGTGTACTTCGAGATGGCACTCTGGCAACCTTCCTTCCGGTCTGGAAAGGGGCCGAAACGACTATGGACCATACGAAACTCGTCGAGTACTGGCTCAGCCGCAGTCAACAAGTCGAAGAAGGCTCCCGAGATATCATACTCCAGTACGCTGACAACAACGAGGTAGAAGTTGTGGGTGTCGTGAGTCTATCGATGCCACCAAGTGAGACTGGGCCCTTTCGGAGTCTGGTCGAGAAGCTGCTAGTCAGCCCGGATCATCGATACAAAGGTATCGCTAGACGCCTAATGGAGAAGCTAGAGGAAGTGGCGTTGGAGAAACATAGAGACTTAGTCGTACGTGAGATCGTTACATTCCATCCAGCAGATACCGACCTGACCTCACTGACTACCTCCAGATGCTTGACACAACCATTGGCTCGGGTGCGGAACAATTCTATCGCAAACTTGGATACAACAGCCTAGGTATTGTCCCGAAGTACGGCATTCACCCTCTGACAGGGGAACTGGTAGATGAGGAGTTCTTCTGGAAGGGCTTGCGGAGCTTGGAGGCCTAGCAGATCGTGAGCATAGCGTTACACCATATGGTAGAAGCGTAGACCAGTGCATCGTAGTCAATGATGTAATCTGTACATCTTATCTACACATCGATAAACAAAAGGGTATAAACACAATAAAGGCGATCGCTCGCTAAGTCTTTCTAGTCAAATTTACGCCACCCATATATATAGACCATCGCCAGTGCACGGCACTGAGCTTCTCAGAAGCCCTTGAACGGATCCAACCCATGCTCGTCGAACACAAGTCCTGCTCGACGCTTTTCGAAAGTAGACACGCTGAGATGACTATCACCCCTTTTCCTGCGTGACCCGTGGGGTGTGGAAGTGGCGGGAGGCGGCGCTGGCACATACAGTACTCCATCGCGCACACTCGGGTCGACGAAGGCTTCCATGCGGACTGTACCGACGGCCTCGAAGAAGTTCGGTGAGGTCGGGCTGGCGCCTGAGCCGTGCTGGCTACCACTTCGAGACGAGGAGCTGCGCATATCGTGACGACCCGACGAGCCCGTGGTCATCGACGGATGGAGCCGTGATGAATTGCTGGAGGATGCGATGGCGCTGGAGGAGACGCTTCGCAGGTTGTGGAGTGGCGGTGGTAGCCTCGGGCTCGTGTTGCTGCGCTTCCGCTGATGTTTTATCGTGCCAACGTATAGACGAGGCACGGCAGGGAAGTCGGCGCCATCATCAACGGGCTGTTCATCAACAGGGTTCGAATTCGCGATAGCTGGATGTGTTGCCGAATGAGACAAGACAGGACGCTTGCCCTTTGCAAGTCGTACCGAATCTCGTACTTTGGCACGGCCGAATGCTGGAGCCTGTTGCTGCTTCGTTGCTATTGGCTCGAAAGAAGGCAGAGGTGGCTGTGGCGCTACAGATGAAGGAGCTGCCGGGATCTGGCCAGGTAAGCGACCTGATTGGGCGAGGAAGGATAGAGCTGTCATCCATAGCTCGTGCCTCGCGCGAGTAGTGGCCGTGAACTTCAAGGCTCTCTGGGGTGTCAGTACAAGGATAGAGCGATTAAAGGCAGAAGTCAGTTCGGCACCCTTGGGCAGTGGTGTGTTGTCCTGGACGTCTAGCACAGATTGGATGGCCACTGGAAGAAGTTAGGATATATTGCAAGATCTTCATAGCACGTAACTCACATTTGCGCCCTTTTTTGCCCAACAATGCCCCGCCAGACGTTGGCTGCTTGCTGTCCCACATAACAGTGCGTTCATACGGCGACAGCCAGACCCAGCGCTTGTGGCGTGTTCCGTGGTTGGTAATACTGACCGCGCCGTTAATGCTCTCGTGTGGGAAGTCGTTGGTCTCCTCAGCCAAGCCGAAAGACTTCCGCTTTCTAATGTACTTCCACATCCACTCGCCAACCATCGTTCCAGCGATAGCGTCTACGAGATCGGTCTCTTCCGACATCCGCCCATTCGACGTAGCTGTATCAGGACGTCTTGTGGTGTCAGTGGAGCCTTTGGGGAGGTGAAAGCCTCTCTGTTCCTGAAGTGGCGTAGGCAATTCTGGTATCGGAAACCTCGTTGGCGCTGGCGTGTCGAATGCCATAGACTGAATTGGTGTCAAATCTGGCGAGCGCTTGAAGCGGCTCTTTGGCGGGGACTGTCTGCCGCCTTTAATCGCTGCCGCCGATTGCACTTTACGCAAGCTGGTTTGGCGCGTGTGATACCCTCGAGAAGATCGAAGACCGCCACGACCAAAGACATCGCTTTGGACATGATGTGGCGTTGGACTTTGTGAGCCTTCACTTGCAGCATGTCCCACGACTCGCGAGCTCGATCTCCTCGGTATGGGATATGGTGGCGCGATAGATTGAGTGGAATACGTGCTCGAAATGGCGCTGCCAAAGCTGGGACTGCGCGAGCGGTAATCGCGTTGGTGATTGAATTTGTGAACTGTTCGTTTCCCAGCGGCATTCGAATTGGCACGACTGCTAGCCACGGATGGCGCTGGTGCCGCACCATACGAGCCTGCGGTGCCTGGTCTTCTGTCTGGCGATACTTCCTTATCCTCAGGTACCACCTTTGGTGGATTCGAGAGACCAAAGCGTCCAGGTGGTGCTCGGCTGATTACAGGCATCGACCCAGTAATGTCACTTGCATCCAGGTCGCTGACAGCACCATCGTCTTCGCTATCGTCGGAATCTCTGTCAATGCTGGCGAGGTGGCTGCTCGTCTGCAAGGGTCGTGTGACACCATATTGAGATGACCGGTTCAAAGGTCCATCAGCGACAGCACCGAGCTGTGAATGTGGAGGTGCCAACACAGGTCTGCCAAGTGGGATAGCTCGCAAAGGTAAATCTCGTAGACTCTTCGAGCTCTGGTTCCTTGGCATCTCTGGGCTGGACTCGATGGGGGACTGCAGTGGGGGCGAAGGTATGCAAGACTCCAGAGCCGACTTTGTGAAGATGATAGCAGTGCCTCCATTTGCCGTTCGCTGCTTGGCAGGTCTGGGGATCTCTGGGAAGGTGGGCGAGGGTAGGAGTCCGCTATTGCTGGTGTTGATGTTAGATGGTTGTAAGCTTGCAGGGAGAAGACGAACACGCTTATCGACTCGAATTGGCTCTGTCTGGACAGAGGCGTCGCGACCAGGCCATGGCAGATTTGTCTGTGCCGAGGCATTTTTGGTACCAGGAGGTAGGACATATCTTCTTGGAGAGCTCGGCCTGGAGGTTGGCGGATGGATTGCAATGGACGGCACAAAATCGGGAGGGCTGAGGCTGCTTCGCTTCAGGTCTGGTGTGACTGGCCGGTCGTGCACAGGGACGTCGGTCTGCGTCGCCGCTGTGGCGTAGCTTGCTGCTGGTATTGCCTTTCGAGTCTCTGGCCAGGTTAACTGAGCTATGACTGGCGTCTCAGGGGGGCTGATAGGTGAAGCTGAGATTGGTGGGTTGACTACCAGGGCATGCTTCTCCGTGAGTGAACGAAATTCAGTCTGTACACCAGCCTCCACGGTCGAGCTTGGCTCCAGGATTGATGGAATTGGTTGTTGGGCTGGCGTAGGTGTACTGTGCTGCGGCGAAGGCGGCGGAGATGGCTGGTACCCAGTGTCCACATAAATGGCGCGCGGCCTGCTCTCAAGTCCATCAGTCAACGGGTATAATGGCTCGGCTACTTGAGATTGGCGCAAGATGGTCGCAGATTCCGCAACTCTGTTAAAAGTATCCTTCCGAGGCGACTCCACATTCATAGAATCAGGCAGCTCAGTATCAAGACCTAGTATCCGCTTCGCCTTGGACTCGATCTCGGCTCCAGAGCGCGTTACACGCTTCGGCTCAGGATATTCGAGCTCGTCGTCTGCATGCTCAAATTCGTCAAGGTCGTACTCGTCCTCTTCATCGATGTCCAGCTCGTCCGCTAAGGTGTGACCATGCTGCTTCGCTTGCAAGTCCGGCGTGCCAGCTGAGGCACGGGTTGACGCTGAATTTCGTAAACTCCTGTCACGAAAACTGATGCTGCTCATGTTACGCCTATGTTTGACTGGTGTCGCTGATTGTATGCTTGCAGTATCACTCTCATTGCCAAACCCACTGTCCTTGAACATGCTCTCGTCGACTTCGTCGACTGACATGGCAGGAGGATCCGATATAGTTGTAGACATCTCGTCCACAACCACACGCAGCCTGTTCTCTGTCACATGGACTCGTCTCTCAAGCTGACGGCGCTCGTTGTCCCAGCTCTCCTTCTCTTGCTCCCATAGACCTTGCGAACGCGCAGCATCTTCATCCTGCCGCCGATGCTTCTTCGTCACCACTTCCAGCTTACCCTTCAGGTCTTCTGCAGCTTGCCTTGCAAGATCTCGCTCTCTGCCCATTTCCTCCACCGCATCGTACGTTCCTGACTCCATTTGTTGTAACTGTTGCTTGGCTTTTCGTACCTCCTTCTGGTGCTGCGCAACGCGCTCGGTAAGAGCTTCATTGTCGTTCCTGGTCCCTGCTAGATTGGTCTCTAGGTTCTCCACCAATGTGTTCTTGGAGTCAAGCTCTCTGCGCAGGTTGAGGATTTCAGACACCAATGAGGCGTGTAACGTCGGAGTGAATCGTCGCGGGTCCAGTGCAGAGTATCTACCCTCCCGATTCTTGTCTGTGTAGTCGACAGCATCTGGAGGAAGTGGTGGCGGTGATGTAGACTGCTCTCTCGAAGATGCAGCCGTCGCGCGAGACGACCGCTTTGATCGTATGAATGCCGGCGTTTCATAAGGAGTGTCGGCTGGGGATGGGAGTCCTCTACTCCCGACGAAGGTCGAATACTCGCTGAAATAATCTGCCATGATATTGATATCCTTTCGCAAGAGCGCCCAACCAGATCCCGATATGTACAACTGTCAAGCACTGGCGCGAGATGCTACATCTACAGTAAGGAATGTCCGAGGCAGTGTCTATCTTCCGTTAGTCCAGCTGGTGCAACATCACATTTCATCGAACACATACTCTTCGCTAAATGAGTGACATTGTGGCCAAGAGGCTACCGCATGAGCATGTCCTGCAAGCTGACGACAAGTGTATCCTTCAAGCAGCGAAGAAGTTTGTCCTGTCGGAGAGAATGTGTCGTGAGAGCAGTGGTCGAAGTAACTGCATCGCATCGCTCGTTAGCCAATGCATAATTGGGTGCATACAAAAGCCAATCCACATGGCGGAAGGTTAGGCTTTCGACGATCTTGTCTTGGGCGGCACCTTCCTCTACAGATGGCATCTGGCGTCTCACCTTCTGACGGCACACGGAGCGTGGTCCACAGATCCTGATCCACTTTCCACAGGGTCGTTATAGTTGAACCGAAATCCAACAATGTCGTTGTCCTCACTGTCCTGAGATCCCTCCGTACTCTAGACCATACTACTAAGACTGCAAGCACAATGTAGAAATGACCGTGATCGCGAGGAACAAGGATGCCTCGAAGTAAGAGTGCTTCTGCTATCCTTGTCCGTTACGACGGGCGTGCATAGGCCTACTTGGAGGACAAAGGCAATCCCCTAGTTCCTCATTTCGCCCATCCGTGGGTAATGTAGATCATTTATCGATTGGCCATCGCTCATGCTTGCCAGAAACTCGATGGGGCGTGGCGGCCTGGCACCGCCAGTCAGATAGCTCCGCTTGATGAAATAACAATTATTGATTGAGGATGCTCTCCGCATGAAATCTGATAGGCCTCTGCGCCGTATCGCAACAGAGCCGTGGCTCCAGAGTTTCCTCATCGAAACGGGCAGTCTGCCGTCCTTGCGGTAACTTTGCAGTAGTGCCAGGGGCTCCGAGCTTGCTGGGTCCACGCTTACTCGACGCGACATGGCGCTTCTATCCGGACGCACCAACTCCCAGCGTAGTGGCGCGGGCCACAAGTTCCTTGTGCATAAGCTCAGGCCAAGTGGGGGGTCCTCCCATTTCCACGAAAGAACGAAACAGCCTTGGAAAAAGTATGGAGGCAGCAAAGGTAAAAGCTGAGCATAATTCCCGAGCGGATCCTGGCTGTTGGTGTTGCATCACAGCGACCAACCAGACCGAGGTGGATGGAGAAGCGGCAGGCGAGAGGTGCACGGCAAGCACGAGGCACAATATCAATGTGTGACAAACAGTGAAGTCACAGCAGAATAGATTGCTGCGGCGTTGCTGCGTTGTGATCAGCGCGGATGCGTGTGCTCACTGCAGGCCTAGAAGCAGTAAGCAAATGAGACGGCATCGCCCACGCGTCTCAAGCGCATCGCGTCCGACTGCTCGAAATGCCGAGCTGTTCAACATGAGTAGTGCGTGCAGGTCTCGTGCATGTAGACCTCCGGGTCTGGTGAGACAGCAGCTGCGCACCCAAGTACTGTAGCTCGTGCATACGTCGATGGACAGTGTGCAACTGCCGTCCGTAGCAGATGGAATGGCAATAGGAAACAAAAGAAGAGTCGGCAAAACGTGTATGCCTGAGGCCGATACAAAAACTTCCTTGAAGAGGCTAATCTGGAGTACCGACTCCACTGACTCGTTCAACACATGGGAAGCGACGTTACCCTAGCATACCACGCTGAGTCGTAATCATAGCCTTCCGGCACTTATACACAAGCGTGCTGTCACCGGAACGCCAGCGAGTCGTGTTCGGTATCTGGAACTACATTTTCTGCACTGGTAGACGTCTTGTACCTATTGCAGAATCGCGTCCAGAAGCCTGGTGTACGACGACATCCAGATTCCCCCTAGCACTGGCTGAATCTAGCTGTACCTGGAGCTGGAAACCATCTCTTCAACTCCTTCACTCAAGCAAACGATCATGACTACGGAGGATGGCGCCGCTTCTACGGCTTCCGCGGAGCCACCTCCCATCCAGCAAAAGACCGCCGACGAGCTCATTGCTGAGATGAAGAAGGTGCCGCTGTTCATGACTAGTATGGACGACATGGATGAAGATAACGACATGATTCAAGCACTTAAAGCTATTGCTTACGAAGGAACACGTGCTGAAATTGCCGACAACTTCCGGGTCCAAGGCAACGAATGCGTCAAGGCTAAGCAATGGATGAATGCTCGTGAATTCTACACCAAAGCACTAGTGGCATTGAAGGGTCCCAAGGTCCCGCAACCGGGTACTGAGGGAACATCTAACGAGAAAGTTGTCGAGATAGATGAGGAAGCGGAGGCAAAGAAGGAGAATGATGCTGCAGAGGCATGCTATGCTAATCGTGCGCTCTGCAATCTCGAGATGAGTATCTCTGCCTACTTGAACAGATACCATGCGCCATGACTGACCAATGGCCTCCGGGCTGGATAGAGAATTATGGTTCGTGTAATAAAGACTGCGCAGGAGCACTGAAGCTCAACCCGCGGAACGTCAAGGCTTGGTATCGAGCTGCGTCTGCTTGTCTCGCACTGGACAAGATGCCTGAAGCACTGGATGCTTGTCAAAGTGGCTTGAAATTTGATCCAACAAATACGGCTCTGCAGACTCTCTTGACACGTATCGAGAGGCGGCGTGATCACCTCGTCGAGCTGGAGGATGCAAGAAGGAAGCGTGAAGAGCGTGAAGCAAATGAGCGCGCTACGTTGAGACTTGCGATGCGTGAACGCAATATCATCGCTCGCGAGACTAGCAAAGCGCCTGATATGGAGGATGCGAAAGTACAGCTTTCCGACCCATCAGATGCCAGAAGTCTGTTAAGTTTGCCTGTCATTTTCCTGTACCCGTTGCATGCACAGAGTGACTTTGTGAAAGCATTCGCGGAGACGGAAACGATATCACAACATCTGGAATACATCTTACCTCCACCTTGGGATCAGACACAGGAGTACAACCCAGCAGCTGTGGAGTGCTACATGGAGACCTCGATAGGCGGATTGATCAAGGCCGGCAAGAATCTCTCCTTGTCGAAACTTCTGGGCACTGGGAAGGTGGAGGTTGTGGATGGGTTGGTAAGCATTAACGTGGTAGCAAAGTCGACAGCGTCGCAATGGATCGAAGATTTCAAGAAGAGGCGTGGCAAGCAGTAATATACTGCTGTGAGGTATGCTGTGCCGACGGTCGTATATAGAAGTAACTTTTGAATGCCAAGGCCAACGAACTCCACCTCGCGCTTTCTCAATCTCAACAAACATGATATTCGGCCAAACACATGCTGTGAAACGTGATCGATAGTCCTTGTAAGTACTCTGCACAATCTCTGTACCTTCGAGAAAAAGAGGTCCTTTCTCCTGTCTGCCGCTCTCCTTGTCCTATCATGGCCACTATTACCTTCGGTACCATTGGCACGAACTGGATCACAGAGTCTTGGATCCTGTCTGCACACAAACATGGACAGTGGAAGCTCCATGCAGTCTACTCACGATCCGAAGACCAAGCAAAGAAGTTTGGTGAGAAGTATGGCTGCTCCACGGCCTACTCCTCCCTTGACAGCTTTTTCGGCGACAGTGGGATGCAAGCAGTGTACATAGCTTCACCCAACAGCCTGCACTATGAACAAGCGAAGCAAGCCATGAAGGCCAAGAAGCATGTCTTGCTGGAGAAGCCGGCCACGTCTACACCGGAAGAGCTTGACGATCTGTTCAAGATCGCGAAAGGGGAGGGTGTTTTCTTGATCGAGGCCTTCAGACACATACAAGAGGCGAATTACAAGCTTCTACAGAAGTCGGTCAATGAGGAGAAGCGACTGGGTCCAATATATGGCGCAAGCTTCACGTACGCATCATACTCGTCACGGTACAATAACGTGCTTGCCGGCGAGGTCCCCAACATTTTCAACCTCGAATTCTCCGGCGGAAGTCTGGTGGACATTGGCGTCTACCCTGTGGCTTTCGCCATCGCCTTGTTTGGCGCACCCAAGGAGCAGACATACGTACCGTATGTCACTCGACCAGGTGTCGACGGGGGTGGAGTGATCATCCTCCGCTACGAAGGCTTCGGCGTCCAGATAAACCACTCGAAATGCTACAACAGCTCGGCACCGTGCGAAGTGTATGGTGAGAAGGGCACGCTCACGATCAATGCTACCACGGACATCAGCACGATCAAGTATTTGGATCCGAAGACGAAGAAGAGCGAAGAGCTTGCCGGTCCGTTCAAGACGGTCGACAAGCCGAATGTCAATATGGAGGAGGAGTTGGTGGAGTTTGCGCGGATCATCAACGAGAAGGATACTAAGGCTGCTGAGGATTTGGAGCGGATTAGCAAGATCGTGATCAAGGTTACATCGGATCTGAGGAGGCAGAATGGTATATTGTATCCCGCAGACAAGCGGTAGCCTTCTACATGAGATTTGAGGCTGTATCCTCTGGAATTGTCCCATCAAGATTCATGCAATCATTGTACCTAGAGCATTCGGACCGCGGTTGTAAGTCTCGCACAAAATGGTACCTTGCAGCGGGCGCTAATACCGCTCGCTTGTACTTGTGATACATCGCGCATCTCTTCTCTTTCCATTGCTGTCTGCGCTTCGCAATTGTGATGTACACGACTCCCTTCCTCATGCGTGGTGCTCAGCTTCCTGGTCCATCTACGCTGCGTTGACGTACTTGTAGATTGCATGAGGTTCAGAAAAGGTCTCTCTTTCGCTCCCAGTCTCCGCCCGACTTCACGGACAGAATTACCTTCAAGTTGATTGACAACCAGCAGGATGTTCGCTATCGGTGAGTGTTGAATTCTCACTTCGGAATCCTACCGGCGGTTGAGCCGTCGAGACGTGTGGATGCAGATGCCAGGCAAGAACGAAGCAGTGAGGCAGGCGCGATCCAGCCTGGGAAGGCACACATCAAGGCGCCTGCTACACGGCACAAGCCTCAATTCACTTCATGACTTCTACATGGTTCAGGCAAGTCCGAGATCGCGTGTTCCCGATACGAATGTCGGCTTCTATATGAGTCACCTCCCCACCCAAGAATGGCTCACACTCCCTGGTTTGCGGGGAAGACACTGAAGAAGGCAAAGCCGCGTAGACGACGTTCGATCTGCCACCCATTTAAGAATATCTACAATGATGAGGAAGGTACTGATAGCTTAGCTCTAGGCATTGGCGCGAGCTATATTGACCCGGAGACCGGGCGAGACCCTCCGCCGCCACCAACAAGGGTTAGATTCCCTGTTCACGAACTATATTCTACAACATCGTGGAACTCAGACAATAGTGCTCCTTAATTCGAAACAGTCCTCGGGAGCATATTAAAGCCCCTTATTATAACTAAGGATTACGTTAAGGCTTTAAATATCGAGTACGCCTTAAACTAGCTACTTAAAGAGCTTTTATTATAGATATAGCTTCTACTTCTTTAATATTACGGCGAAGGCACGTAGCTAAGCGTTATTTAATAGCACTTACTATAAGTAAGTCTTCGAGCTTAAACTCTTTAGTATTCCTAACGCTAATATATTATAGCTATAATAGTAAGAGCATAGGCTCTAGTGCTTACGGTATCTAGCTATATTAGTAGAATACGCTATAAGGTTTCCGGCGTAGTTACGTAGGGGATACGGCTACGACGAAGGGGTTATAGCAAGGAAGAGGGTAGGGATAAATCGAAGAGCGTACTCGCCGTACGTACCCTAGCTACGCTAGCGGTACGTACGCGGTATCTAGTACGATAGTAACGATAGTAAACTTAAGGAGTAGAAGAGAAGGAAGTCTCTACTTTCTTTTCCTCTATCTCCTCTCCTTAGCCCCTTCGCTTAATACGGGAGCTAATATATTCTATTAGGTGTCCGGATTAGATACCCTACGGACCCCCTATAGAGGGCCGGAATATATTATATAACCTAGGTTAACTATAGATAGCCTACGGTCCCCCTACGGTTACGTATAGGATACTATAGATATAGTACGATACCTTATATAACGTTCTAACTAAGGCGTACCTAATACGATATCGTATCTAGCTATAGGTACGATATCTAGGACTATCGTCTCGTAGTACTATTATATTATTAGAGATAGTAGTATCGTTTTACTATCTACGTCGGGTAGAGATAAGCTATCGATAGCTATTAGCTCGTACCCGCTATCTTTCTTTCTTTAGGTTACGATCCCGTATCGTTATATAAACTAGGCTAATATAAATATTCCGCTAGCTCTAGAGTCGATTATTACTATTATTTCGTATCCTTATATAATATATTTAGTACGTAGGACTATTACTAAAGTCTATTAAATATTTATATTATTAAGTTCCTATAATCTATTCTTACTAATAGGCTCTCCTAGTTTTTTATCTCTTAAGCTACTAGAAGCTTAGAGTCTTTAAGGTAGACTTTCTAACTAAGGGGTCCGTCCTTAGGCTATAGTATAATTCTTCTTTATTCGATACTTATCGATACTAGTCCTTTAGTTAATAGTAATAGTTTACTAAGAACCTATCCCTTCTATACTAGTAGTAGTAGGATCCTATAAGTTATAGCGTATAACTACTTATATAACGTAGTTTTATATTATTAGATTATCTCTTATTCTATAATAAGATCGTTCTACTAGTTCTCCTATATTATATAGATCTCGTCGAATCGCTATATAAGTACCTTAATATAGTCTCGTATATTCTTACTAATATAGATCCCGTCTAGGGCGTAATATTCTCTAGACCTATCGAACTTACTTCCTATTAGGGGTATATCTTATATATAGTAATATCCTCTATCGAGGTTAACTTATTAGTAGTTCTAAAACCCTCTCTATAGGCTATTAAGTAGTAAGTCGAGGTTATTTCGATATAGTCGTCGTTTCCCCTATATCTTTAAGAAGACTTCCTCGTATTATCTAACTATTATAAGAATTATTTATCTAATTAGTTCTAGTACGTCGATACTAAAGTTAAGTATTTTATTATCGCTATTATTATTATTATCGGTATATTCGTATTCTAATAACTCGGGCGTATCCTCGTAACCGTCCTTAGAGTCTAGTATAATAGAGATTAGCGTAAAGCTTCCTTAATCGTATATTACGACTAGCTATCTTAATCCTTCTTCGTTATTAGATTCTTCCTCCTAAGGTTATTATATTTCTTATAGGGTTATATCCTCCTACCTAAGTAGAGGTAGAGACCTTCCTTAGGCGTAAATACTATCGTCTCTATTCTACTATAGTTGCCGTTAGCGAACTAGTACTAGTTCGAATATAGGGGGCTAATACGTAGTACTATTAGATCCCTATAATTCCGTCGAATTAAACTCTCGACGAGGCTTACTTAGGAACTATCCTAAGTCTACCTTACTTAAGTAGTAAGTCGTATAGGAGTCGTTATAATATCCTATCTAGTATAGTTATTTATATTCGTTATCTAGGTCCTTTCTAATACTTCCTCTAATCTTTATTATTATATCGTAGATAATATAGATATCGTCTATAGAGACCGTTCCGAGTAGTTTAAAGAACTTATTTTTCTATTTAATAATTTCGTCCTTACGATTAAAGTATCGCTTTCTTATTAAGCCTATTATATTAGTAATTTTAGATTACGTTTGTCGTATAGCGTTACTATTAGCTAATTCCTTATTAGCGTATATTTCTAACTAAATAACGTTAATAGCTTTCTAAATATATTCGGTAAATAGATTACGTCGCTCTATAACATTAATCTCTATAGCGTTAACCTCTCTAAGATCCGCCCTATAGTTCTACTATAGTTATACCTTACGGCTACGGTAGTCTCGTACGTAGTATCCTTTCTTTTTATATAAATAGTACTTTAGTCCTTACTTCTTACCCTAGGCGTAGTTCTTACCCTTACCTCCTACTCTATTAGATTTGCCTCCTCTAAACTTACGCTAAGTAGCGTCGAGTTCTATAGTATTAGGGTCGCGACGTTACTATCCTCTAGTCTAGCCGTAGGGAGTATAGCTAGTTCGTCCGCGGTCCTAATTAGTATTACGTTTTTCTATAAATTATTCGTAAAGTATATTATCTACTTTAATTATAGCCTTCTATAAGTATTCTAAGGTATCTTAGCGTCCTCCGTATCTTATAAGCTTATCCTTAACGTTATTTTTAAGTCCTTAATAGTATATAGATCTTAATATATTACTGTCCTATCTAGTACGAGTAGAAACTTTCTTAAACTTAGCGGTATACTAGAATATAGAGGCCTTCTATATAACGTATTAGATATTCTAGATAGCGACTTACTAGTTATTACTAAGTCTATAGATTCTCTTAACCTACTTAGCGAACTCTAAGAAGTCGGTAAAGATCCCGTCTAGGTCTCTATTCTCGAGTAGGACTATAGTTAACTTAGGACGTATCTAGCTTTAAGCTTCGCCTTAAAGGTAGGATACTACGATACGGTAGCGTCGTTATTCGCTTATAATACCTTTAAGGGAGAAGTATAGTATAATCTAGTTTAACTAATTATCGAGCTTATTACGATCTCTATAGAAGAAGTCCGGTTTAGCGGAATACTTTATTCTATCTTTATTAGTAGAGGTACTAGCTCGAGTAGTCGAAGCTATACTAACGTCTCTTTCGTTATTAGGAGCTATTTATTTACTTAGGGTACTTACCTACTATAAGGGTATTTAAAATGTTATATACCTACGGTATAAGGGGGTTAGAGCTCGTTAGACGAGTAAGTTCTAAGCGATAGGTCGGGTAAGTAACTACTCTAAGGTTTAACCTTTCGGCGGGTTAGTAACTTAGGTTAAATACGAACTATCTATATAGGAAAGGGCTTATCTATATATATAAGAGATTCGTGTTCTAACTAGCTATTAGTCCGCTAGACTACTCGTCTAGTCGGATAGCTAGTTACGTGTCTATCTAAGGTTTAGTAAAGTTAGCTAGTTACGTAATTCGCGGGTGCGCCCTTAGCGCTTCCCTTTAAGGCTAAAATAACTAGTCCTTATTCTCTCTCTCTACACCCTATATTATATGTTCGTAATAGCTAGTAGTCGACATTACCGAGAAACTATACTACTATACTACCTTAACTATAGTTGCGCAACTATAGCGATTACCTTAACTAGTTAACTATAGCGCTACCAAAACCTTAACTAGTTAACTAGTAACCCCCCTTAACTATGTGGTTGGTTAACTAATGCGACTATTGGTAGCAAGTAGCGTAGCGGTAGCGGTACTGACAGCGGCGAGTGCTATAAGAAGAAGGGCGGGTAGGTAGAGCATCTTTAAGTCAAATGTAGATTTGGGAAAGACAGGTACGCGTATAATTGTAGCAGACATTAGCTCCCTATATCGAACTATGAGCCTCGGCTTGGAATACATCAAATTCGTCTGACGTATATAGACAAACTCAAATCTTGCATCTTTCCTAGTTTTAAGGTTTGCCAGGCTACACTCTGTCTCATATCGCTCCGGCAGTCGTAGTAAAGAGTCACACTCCACGAAAAGTCGCGGCATGCTGAGGTGACAGTATGCTCAGTCGCCGGGCTCTCCAACAGCTCAATAGATGAAGGCTGGGGACAGATTCTTCGGCATCTTTTCCTCCGCCTACACAGTCGTATTCTCGGCATCACCATCTCCCCAAACTTTCCACAGCTCATTCAACCATTCTTGCTGTGCCTCGAAGCGTTTCTCTATCAAAGCATCCGTGATGTCTTTCGCTTGCGGGCTCACAGGATACATCTGAACATGTTCGTGCCCGCTACTGCATGATGTGTAGGCGTCTAATTTGCCCTCCCGTAGCAGAACAATGCAGCTTTCGCAGAAGCACTCGTCGGCGCAGATGCGGCAGAAGTGGTGTTCCTGGTAAGGATTGGAAGTGTCGTCCTGAATCTCAGTGCAGCCATCGCAAGACCACATCTGATGAAATCCAGCATATTTGAAGTTCTCGGGCGACAATTGCTCGTTATCATGCGCAGCGTCCTGACTCTCAGCATCTTGGTTTTCTTCCTGCTCGCCCTATTCATCTCCGTCTTCATCGCGCTCGTTCTCTACGTCGTCTCCGTCCTTCTGCCCTCCAACGTGGAACTCAGATTCGACGTATTTCTCCTCTCCCTGTGCTGCGTCGTTTTCCTGATCATGAGCCTGGACATCCCAAGCTTCGGTAGCGGCTTCCATCCCTTCCACTATCCCCTGGGCACTATCAGTATCCCGGTCCGTATTCATAAGCTCTAGTGGTCTCAGGGTGATGCCCAATGCAACACGCGAGTTGGGAATGTCATTGGCGCAGAGCAGGGTACGACCCAACTAAGCGTACGCTTCTTGGTCTTTCCAAGGGTCATTGTTACTAAGAAGGTGCAATGCACGCTTTAAAGACGGCTTGAAGTATACGACCTACGCCTGCTTTTCCTCGCCTGCATAGTCGTGTAACTATTAACCCATAAACAACGCGGGGTACAATTGTGCGCAAAATAACTATCGTATACTAAGACCTAAAGTTATAGTATCCTCGAGGAGCGCCTATACTTAGGAAGCTACCTAAGGCTCCTTACGCTATATTATAATATATACTAAAAGTAATAATACCTTTAACTCGACTATTATTATAATCTTTACCCTATTTAAGGCTTTATTAGGACGATAATTAGATATTTTAGGTATAGGCGCTCCTCGAGGATACTATCCTTTTCCTAACTTTTACTCTTAATATGCGATAGTTGTTTTGCGTATAATTATATAATGCTCGCACGTATCTTTTGCCTCCTTGCTGGTAATACGCCAAACTGTTTAGTCGAGTGACTGTTAACACCGGATCTTTGCCGTCGGCTTTTGCGGCAATCGCAGCCTTTAAGTAATGCATGCCGAGAATAGCAGCGACCTTATCTCGGTGCCACCAGGAAGCCTGCTGCGTTTCATCGTCGCTTTCATCTATGAGCTCGACGACTTTCTGGCATAGTTCGATAGCATACTCACTTTCGCTTGGGACTTCGTAGAGCCACGATTTGGCGGTGCACAACCTCAGCCTTATCTGGAGATGCACCATCATGGCCTGGTAGCTTCTGAAGACTGGCGGTGCTGTATTGAAGAATGGTAGGCCTGTTGCATTTGTGCGCCGTCCGTACATCCATCCTTCAAAGCCATGGACTTCAGAAATGAAGAAGGCTTGTTTCTCGAGACGCGATCCTTTTCGACGCCCATGCTGGACGACATTGACGAAGAAGAAGATCTGCCTGTTGGGAATGCTACGATCTTACAGCCTACTCATGGCTCATCACGCTCAGGACCAAACAAGCGTTCTCGACTCGGCTTCTGTTACGTGCGATGCGGCAAATCATTTACCGAGAAGCGCTCGCTTGTGCGGCACGAGCACCAGACGTCATGTATAGGACCTGGCGTGAAAGACTACCCTTGCGATATGTGCCCTCGCGTATTCGCGAGAGAAGGGACTCGTAAACGGCACAAAGATGAGAGGCATCTGGGACTCAAGAGGCCACAACCAGAGCCCAAGCGCAGGATCAAGTCAGACCAGCATGCAATCGAATGTGCTGTACCGGCGACCAAGGATACGGCGGTAGCAGCTTGTCTCTGCCCAACATGTCTGCCGAAGTACACACCTGGACCTTCGCCAACTCTGAGGTACCTGACGATAACTTCAGCTATGAGCCCTCAAGCCTGCCGTTCGGAACGTTTGGTAGTCATCGTGATGTAGCATATTTTGTTGAGGAGACGACCAAGTATCCAGCAGTATTGTCCCGAACTACGCCTCAAGCCCAGCGTCCTCTCCTTCTATGCACAGTATAACATCACTACGCTACGACTCAGGCGTGGATCTTCCAGGGTACAGGTCCAGCGACGATAATGCAGTCGTCGGACGTGACTGCACCAGTCCAGATGCTGAGATTGACCTGGAGGAGACAGCTATGAGCAGCGTAGCAGCCCTAAGCTCGGGTACTCACATGCAGTCGAGATCTGGAACATCTGGTGGCGTGCGGCAGGACGATTCAGACTCATGGATGTGGGACCTTTTTGACTTAGACGCCATACCCTCAAACCACATCGACTGGCTTGAGTGGTTCCCACCAGCTGCCGAGGAGCTTGACAACGAGCGGAGTACCGATGACGATGACTTCTCCATACACTCTACACAGTCTCAATCTCGGGCATCCATCCGGAGCATGCTGGGCCGCATGCGCAGCAAACGGGTTGCTGGACCCTACCATCGTAGCAGTACCATTCGTCCGTACCAGCGTCTACTTGAGAACTGCTTGTACTGCTCTGAACCTTGGGAGAGAGAAGACAAGGCGCTTCGTCAACACTTGGACCAACACATACAGGATCTGTTTTCCAAAGCCAACGCATTCTGTGAACATTGCCAAGTCTTGTTCGTGACTCAAGACGCCCTGAATCGACATCAACGAACTGTGGCGCTCAACAGCTGCTGTAGCCTTCCGACAGGTCACTCGGATATCTGTGACGGAAATCCTTGTGGCTTCGACTTCAACCACCTCGAGCTGTACACTGGTCACCATCCCATGGCTGACCTCCGTGCTCAATGGTCAGATCATGATCGCCTCAAATACGGTCAACTCATGCGGGAGCTAGCCTCGCAGGCCACTGCTCTCCGGATCCAAGCGGCAAAGGTAGACATGCATGCCCGAGTACGACGGTGCTTGAGCCACAGGAGCTTGCCGAGCCTACGCAAATGACGACATTCAACCGCTAGCCTCGTACCAAGCATCTTCTCCTGGCTCTCGGAGCCGCATGGAGAAACCTATGATGTCGAAGATCTGCAGCTTTCACTATCCAAATTGACCGTGAACAGCTCCAACCGACGTACGAGTATGAGACGTGGCTTGGCGCGGATAGTGGGCACGCAGCTTGAGCTTGATACTCAGCTGTACTTGTCAGTAGCGAAGAATGACCTACCCAGTGTCGCACGTCTCGTCGAACGTGGGGCAAGCTGTCACAGGGCATTGTTACAGGCGATCAAACGTGGCGACTGCAACGCCGTCAAAGCCCTGTGGGCTGTAACTGGCACGCTCCTTGCCGAGAGCGACCTGACGGAAGCTATAGTCAAATACGGCACTTCAGCATTCAACGCCATTTCAGAGGCCCACATAGAGCTCAGCAGAGCGTGTGCACTTGAGATGCTGTACTTGGCTCTCCACAAAGTGTTCGGCCCAGACGATGAAGCGAACCATGCGCTACTTCGACTTGCTCTGCTACACATCCCGAACATAAATTCTCCAGGTCTGAGCAACGACGCGGTGATGGAGTTGAGGAGAGCAGTCCAGCAGATGACGAACATCAAGCTGCTCATATACAATGATGGAAGTAGTTCACCACTGGCATGGGCCGCGGCCGGCCGTGATATAGAGGCTGCCCGGTTGTTGGTGGCTGGTGGAGCAATCGCAGACCACATCACTGTCCTTATTGTGTTCGATCGAAACCCGGAGCATATGAAGATGGCGTGGGTGGAGGCGTTACTTGGCAACGCCACCGGGCCATCCCAGGCACATGGCTCTCAAATCATGGTGTCATGAGTTCGACTGAGTATAGCTCACATAGCTCTGAACTTATAACGCTTAAGCATCGTTAGCAAGAAATCACCTTCGAGTGCAAGTCGTCTCTTTCATGCAAGACTCTTTCACACAAGATGCATAATATCGTCGCACCGTCCTCTTGCTCTGTGCGCTACAACCCCCTCCCCGAACATAACACCATTGACATAAGCCTGCCCAACTACAAAGTACGAGGCCTCAGATCGCAGATAATGCCTCAATACCAACGGCACACTGCAACCCTGTAGTATGACCACCACATCGTCACTCCTCACGACTTTTGGGCCGATGCCTATGTAGCCCTTGCAGGTGATGAAAAAGCAACGGTTCTTAGACCATCTGCTCAACGCCTCGAGGTAAGCATGCGCAATACTGGCATTTGGCTTTTGGTAATTGTCCTTGATCCGTGGCAAGTGGCCGTGCTCAACCATAAAATGCTTGATAGCTGCATAGCCTGCCTGGGCCTGCTTTTGAGTCATCAGAGCTCTCGCGTGGGACAGTGAAGCGATCAGTGTCAGCGCTAGATCGCCATTATCAAGGTCGGACCCTGGCACCAAATCCTCAATGTGCTTAACCCAGACGAGGAGCCCCTCTGCATTTTCCAGCATACTCGCCACAAACACTGGCGCGACAGAATGGATCTCGTCCAGAATGAAGCCTTCAAGACTAAGCACGTCGAGTCGGCCCTCCATAAAGACATTAGAACCCACGGTGCACGATGGACCACCTGCATGGAACCCTTTGTGATTCAGAGGGAAGTAGTCGACTTCGAGATCTTGCTTGCGCTGCCATTGCGGTATCCATGTGGGCAGCCAATTGGTCTTAACCTCTTCGGTCGTTCTATGGCAGACGTAAAGCAAAGTATCTGCGCTGTTCAGCTCTGCCATCGCGAGCTTGGCGGCATCACAGTAGATATCCCGCACTGCTCGACTGTAATCGGGCGCAATGCCTGCTGGAAGAGCGTCGAGGCCAGGCTTGAATCGTTGGTACATGCCAAGCAGTCTGTCTGTAGTATATAAACGTCAGTGGCTTACTTGAATATGACTGCACAGTGCTCTGCTCGATGACTCTCTTCAGCCGCCGAAACATGGCGAAGGCATAATAGCACGAGAATCTTTGGGTAGAAAGTGGGAGTATGGCGACTTACAGACATGATCCTGGTCCATAGATACATCGTACTGCCGAAGCGTGTTCATCATCCAAAGAAGATTGGTCTCAGCCTGGAACGGAACCTCGAAGATAGAGTCCGCATAAGATGCTACATGTACTGCTCGAGCCAATCCGTGAAGAGTCGTCCGCACCATAGGCTGCGGCAAGGCCTTGCTCTGACTGTAAAGCCATACAGCAGCTCGAAGAAGGTGCGTCAGAGGTATGCTGCTTGATCCGCAATGACATATACTGTCAGGTGCCAGAGCCGCTTCCTGAACAACCCTGGCGGGACATATGTTGTCAGCAATACAACACCGCTACTGACCAAAGACAGAACATCGCATACCATAGCCTTGCGAACCAAGACTTCTCAAACATGCGCGCCATCGCTTCCGGATTGTACTTGACGCTTGTCGGCGGCCTGTGCACGTTCCACCATTGCGGCCAGACAGTCTCCTTGAAGGTCGCAAAGTCTTTGGTCTGCAGCCTAGCCTCGTCGTACATTTCTTCCAGGGCTCGAAAGGTCTGCTTGGCGTTGATGTCGTCTTCACCCAGCCAGACAAAGCCTGCGCACGTATTCGAGTAGATCTCGCACATAAGCTGAACGCAGTAATTACGATCTTCCAGGTCACCCTGGTCGATGCATATGGCGTCGATCCAGACTATTCTCTGTCTGTCAGGGTATCGCATGGCCACTAGCACATTCTTCGCATTGATCGCGACCTTGAAGACTTGGTCGTTGACGTAGATTTCTTCCGAGAACACTGCTTTGCCCCAAGCATACGAAACAGTCTCGTATGGCGGGATTGGGATGCCTTTGAGAGATATGAAGTCGAATGCGCATCGCACGGGCTGCTCAGGTTGGCCCGGCTGAATGATGAGTACTCTTATCTGCTTTTGCGACTGTTCGAGACGAGTGTACACTGGACTCGAAGGCATACTGTCCCGGATATTGCTTACCTCACGATCGCACCACTGGAATGTTTGCGTCGACGATCCTCAAGGAAAGTGGTAACCAGAAGTAATGGCGAGGCTCTATGTCCCGGTCCGACATGTAGTCGCCTATCTGTAGCAATCTGATCACCACTTGCCACGCCATGGTGGCTTGCGTCTTGCGGTCTGTTGCTGTACTATTCGGGCTTGGCACGTCCGGCAACTTATGCAAAACAGATTGACACACCGTACAGATGCCGAATGATGAATGTATGCACGTGCAACTCATGGTCAGATTGATTCGTTCAAAGTGGGGATTCCAAACTTGGCAAACTTGGAAGACATGACTTGGTGGTCTGATCGCCATACCTTCTCGTGGAGTATGTAATTAAGTAGTGAGTGTCTGTGCTTCTCGGTTGTTAGCGGTGGGTGGAGCTGCAGCATTATGTAAGCATGAAGAGCTCTATCCTTTACCGATCAGCCTCTCACACCCAGCACGCAGATACGTCCTCCTGCCTTCGTCTCGTCGCCCGTCCACCCGAACAGAAGTGTAACACGAGTGAAAATCAATCGATCAGCCAGATCCTTCATCGCCCCATGTCCCAGCCGCAGTAGATCTTCGGCCGTTCTTCCTAAGAGCTCCCTCCATGCCATATCGCTCAGCAGAAGCTTTCCGGTTCCCGCAACACCAGTCTCGTCCATAACTTGCGCAATCAGTTTCGGGTTCAGGCGAAGTAGTATATCAGACTCGCAATGCTTACACCTCCCGACCAAGGCATTGGCGAAGAAGGGTATGGTGCAGCACTCGCCGCAAAGCAGCATGTGTCGTTTGGAGCATTCGAGCAATTTGACTTCGGTGATCAGAACGCTTAAGTAGCCTTGGAAAGTTTCCTTGGGTGCTGCACGAGCAAATTCGTCAAGGTCTGCGATGGTGTAGAGACAGCGAAGTGGCCCATATTTGATGGCATGGAGGTCGAAAGGGTTGACCGGGAAAGTAGGGTTGATCGACGCGCGGATGTGTTGGCGGGCAGACCAGGAACGAAGCCAGTCCGCGTCAGGAAGGCGTGGGTTGAGATCGATGAGTGTAGATGAGGTCGCTGACAGATAGGTCTACAGTGTGGAACAATCCGATCAGCATATGCCTCGAGGAACAAGGCTGAGGAGACTGACCGTACGGCTCAGCTTGCACCCTGGACATTGGAGTAGCAGGACTGTCTCACCGGCCTTCCAACCTTGTTCTCTCGTGATGACATCCGACTTCGTTAATGTCTCATCGGCAATACGACCAAACGGCGAGAGAGCTGCGGAGCCCCATAATCCCAGGGTGGCCTCAGCAGTGTTGTCTTGAACATGGACATTCACATTCTCGGTCACAGATTCGTCTTTGCGTGTCACTGAAAACTGTATTAGCATGGTCGCACCAGTCGAAGCACGAGCCGCGCGAACCTCGCTCCTTTGCGCCAATGCTCTTGACTACCACAAGCACTCTGGCGTCTGAGATGTCACAACCGCCATCAATGAAGTTGTGCAAGGTCATTAGTCCTGCCAAAGGCTGGCCAGTGCGGTGCCCTAGAGGGCGCTTGCACAACGTTCCGTCGTCACTTTTCTCATGGATCATGAGATGACAGCTCCTGTCGCGCTCTGGGAACAGTGAGACGAACAGCGGTGCTGTCGTACTGGAGAGAGATCCATTCTCACCATTACTAACTGTGATGAATCAGTCACTGTTCGACGCTCGAACGGAATGACGACCTACCATGATTCGCCCAGACTGACACGAGCGTACCGAGCCCCAGGTCAGGCCGCGCTGAAGCATACCACAAGCGCAGAGTAATGGCACCCGTGTCATCCTTGATGCACAGCTTAACACAGCCTTTAGACGATCGAGGAGTCTTCGGAGTGTTCGCCAGATCGAAGATATTGCAGACCCGGCCCATGAAGGTGACTGCTTTGGGACCAGGATACAGATCGCTTATGTCGCTTTCCTCGTACTCGATTGCTGGCTGCCATGGTGCAGCTGGCTTCGGTCGTGATGCTTCTGCTATCTCGTCGGAGGTGAATCCATCGCCAGGTGGAGGGTTCGATGATGGTACGCTGGCCGTGGTGGGAGAGGAGTTAGGCGTGGGTGGGAAGAATGCTTGGATGAAAGCATCGCCTTTGCTGTTGCCGCCCATGATGTCGATGATGTGGTGACAATAAAATGAGAATTGATACGACACAAAATTAAGATGAGTGGAATGCAAGCCATGTGGTTGAATGAGATGAAGTGAGGTCAATACCTACCGATGTCCATGGCTGCCAAATCTGGCAGGTGCGAGTCGCACTCCTCTCAAATCGCCGATCAGACGACCCCTACGGATGTCTTCTTCGAGCGACTTTATAAACGCACATATTGTAGCATCAGCATCGGCATCAGCATCATGGGAAAGCAGCCATGGTCAACTCCGCCTTACGGATCGTATTCACGGCGATGCGAGCGGTTCAACGTAATCCTCATAGGTCTCGTGTAGGTCGTTTGCATCAGCCAGTGTCCGGTTCGAGTCTTGAAAAGACGTTGAAGGTTGATTTGATGAGTCCAGAGCATGTTAGAGTACTTGGAGATGCTCGTACCATGTCTTCTCCACGGCAGCCATCTCTCACATCACCGTGATACAGTGATGGTGCCAGCACAATTCAACCAGTACCGTTCTTCGTTCGAGTCCGGTGTGATGTCTAGTAGTAGTGTTCGCGTGGTGCAGTCCGCAGCGCTCATGTCGTCTCCCTCCACGCCACAGCAACTCTCGCCCTCTCCTCCAACTCGTGTCTCAACCACGGCGACTTCTCCACCACCCCTCCCGCCATCTCCTCATCACCCGTCGCCGACGCCATAGCAGCGAAACACGTCTTCTCCGCCCTCTCCGCAACACCCTCCCACTCACTCCACGGAAACCTCCCAGCAGACTCATTCAACAACAGTTCCCCACGATGACTATAAGCCATCGCATGCACACTCTTACACCCCACCAACTGCTTCTCGTCCGGCTCCTCCTCATACACCCCACTGTCCGTGACCGTAAACAACGTAGCCACGACCGAACAATCCAAACGCAACCCGCCATCCACGAGTGCCAAGAACGCCGCATTAACCAACCCTGGCAGAACACCCACATCCCTCACCGCTCCCTGCATCCTCAGCGCCGGTGTCTTAGTAATCTGCAAAGTGACCTGTACCAAAGTCCTGGGATGCATGTGCACGAGCAAAATACTCCTCAGCACAGAAGCCACCACACTTTCCAGCCATCGCTCGCGTGGTCCACCTACACCTGCCGCAGGACGGAGGTTTACTGCTATTGCTGCTTCCTCAGCGAGTTCATCGCGGCGTTGGACTTCGATGGGCCCGTTGACGGAAGCTAGAATGGTAAAGAGGTTGTTGCAGTATGATGCTGAGCCGTCGGCGCGGTGGAGGGGGTGGTGAGAGACTTCTGGTACCATGGCGTGTACCGACGATGTTGAGGTGAAGGTGTGCAGTTGGACGCAGACACGAACGTTTTGAGGTCAGTGGGATGGACACAGGACTGAGTGAGGAACGGATTGACAAATGATTGATTCTAGACGTACACTAGCGCAAATTACGCTTGACCCAATCACAAATGAGCTCGTATGTAGACTTCATACATAAATGATCGTAGCATCTGACGCAATCCTCGCTTTCCTAGCATACTCCTGACCGTAGACGATGTACACTCATGACACCCAAGTCCCTCGATGAGCACCGAACCAATCCTACAGCCCAGCCCCATCCCCCTTGACCTCACCCTGCCCAACAAGCCTCTCCGCCTCCTTCTTCGCCGCCGCAATCTTCCTGCGATGGTTCCTCATCCCGATAATCCGGTCGAGCTCCCTCAAACTATAACCCGGACACCCCGGCTGGTCTCCTCCCACAGCTTTACCCGCATTCCTCGTTTCCAGTCTTTGCATCCACGGCGAGACTTTCCCAGCCGTGAGACTTAGTAAGGGCTTTTTGAGCAGATGCTCTTGGAAGGTATTCAGAGCTGAAGTAGGCGTATTGCGGAGTACGAGGTCGCCACGGTCGTGGAAGCGCTGCAGGCGGGTGAGGGTATGCTCCTTGGAGTGACGGCGGCTACTCCGCATGACTATGCGCTCGATCGCTTTGAGCTGGTAGGAAGTGTCAGAAAGTGATATGGTAACGTGGTGGAGATCACTTACACTCAATACTTTCTCACGTGGCCTGATTCCATAGATCACCCACGTGTCCGGCGCGACATTCGCTCTATCGCTTTTTGGAAAGCTCTCCTGGATGAGGTCAATGAAGACGTCCTGGTCAACATGGCGCATGGGACTCTTGTTGAATGTGACTCCGTACATGGCCCAGAGCGTGCTCTCCTCAACTTCTTCATTCGCGCCTTCCTCGAACAGCATTTCCAGCCATAGCTGTGTGCGCATTGGCTCCGGATACAGCCATAGCCCAACGCAGTCCTTGACCGTCCGATCATCGACCGTGAACGGCTTGCGAATGTGATCGTCGAAATCGTAAACAAGCGGTGGTTGACCAGCATCTGGATTCTCGAACCTGACTTTCACGGCCAACTGCTGGGTGGCAAGGATATCGACGACTTTCTCGGGAGGCGTATCGTACGGTAGAGCATCAGTCAACTCCTTCTTCCACGTGATCCCCTTCCATTACAGACCCACGCGCTGGATGCCCTTGGCAGCAAACAGCTTGTACACTAGCTCGATGAACTCATCCTTCTGCAACAGACCCAATTTCTTGTGAAAGATGAAGGAAGCTCCATATACGGCCCATACATCCGCCGGGTTGAGGTAGGCTTCGGGATTTCTTATCAGTACACGGTTGACCCAGAACGCTGAACGGGTCTTGGCGTCGCGGTCCAGAATGTCGACCAGTGCTATGCGATTGAAGTGCAGCATGACGTATTTGTCGATGAATTTTGGCTGTTTTGGTGGTGGTAGCGATGGCGTGTTGAGGAAGTAGCGGACGGGGCTTTTATTCGTGGCTGACGGCAGGCCAGGAATGAGGGATGGTGGTTTTGTGATTGGTATGTCCAGAGGTGGCGGACGCACTCGTAATGGCGGTGGTCGTGGTGGTGAGGCATTCTTGCGGAGCTCTATCGGAGAGTCGATGGCTGTAGATGCCTTTCTTTCCTCGGCTCGGTCGGGGACATCTTCCACGGTTGTGCGAAGGCTCTGCTTCTTCTTGTCCTTACCGGCCATGCTGTGTTAGTCAATATGCTGTGAGCTTGGTGTTGTAAGATCGTGACAGTGCTCGTTGCAAGTACACGAAGCAGGTGCAAGAGCGCTGGGAACACCAAGCTTTCAAGCCCTCCAGAAACGGAAGGAGCGCCTCGTCACATGCACATGCACGTCTATTTGACGAGGGACAGTAAGTAAGCACGACACAAGCAAAAGGTAGATATATGCATACCAAGAACAAAAGTCTAAAACGTGCTTTTCTTCTCATCCATAGGCGTGAGCATTCCCGCCCAGCTTTCCGACCTCCCTCTTCTCCGTCCACGCATCTCCTTCGCCCACTCACTGATCTGATAGCACCATCCTCCCGCCACCAGCACACCACTCACGACATTGACCAGCCTGATGAACAATGCTGGTATACTGCTCCACTCCTCCGCAATGGTCAATTGTATCGGCTCGATATCGAACTTGACGAACACGCCCGGAACGTTGTTCTCCGCTACTGGATGTGATTGCTCAGTGACGGCGTACTGGTTCGTGAACACTGTGTTCTTGCTGTAGCGATGCGGATGTTTCTCCAGTCCATCGGAACCAGAGGAGGGGCTTTCGCCTTGCTGCTTCTTGCTTATGCGGCGGAGGGATTTGGCGTCGGTGGTGTAGATTGTGGGGACCACGGAGAGGTAGTATTGGAATTTGTAGAAGTTTTGCTCAGTACCTGCGACTGTGTTGTCGAGGGGGTTGACTAGAGACGGGTAGAAGGGTCCGAAGGAAAGCTCGTTGATGTGGTGAGAGAAGTTGAAGGCTGAATTTTGTTAGTTGGATACAACCAATGCTCGTGTCGTTCTGCATGCTTACTACTGTGATCCAGATGCTGCCCAAATTCCATATACCCATGCCCTCTGGCTGTAATATGGAAATCACCTTGCACCTTATTACCATGCATGCTCCCATAAATCCTACAACTATCCGCCTCAACTCCTCTAGACATCCGAGGCGTCTTCAGAAACTTCTTGCTCTTCCTCGCCGCCCCCAAATAATCATGTACATCCTCCTCAGCGTACTCCTTGTAGTCCCCAAACCCGGGAAACCCACTCAAATCCAACCTCTCCTCCTTTGTAGCACCGAGCGTATGCTGCTTCCTGTTCAAACCCCACTGCGTCCATGTCGTCGAGTCCTTATGTAAGGCCTGTCCAGCCAGGATCCTATCACCACTAGCATCCTGCACATTCACATGCAAATCATCGCATTTCATCTTCACCACCACGTCGAGATTTATTTGTAAATCATGGCCGACTCCCTGCTCCACGGAGAAGTCATGGGATGTATTGCCATACCAGTATCTTACGACCTCCGTCCAGGCGAGCCAAAGACTTGCACATATTAACACCACGGTCCAGACTCCGCCAGTATTTGTCTTTTGCTGATATGATGGTTTGGTTTTAGGGAACGCATCGAACGCCTTTACAGCGCTCACGGCTTTATTCTCGCCGAAGGCTGAATCATCCAATCCATGATCGACGAAGCCATTCATGACGATGTGATGGATTCGGCAGCGGTATGCTGCGGGTCAGACTGTGCTATCGGGGGAGCATTGGTGTGTGTGTCGTGGCTTTAATGTCGTTAAGCACGTGCGAGTGGACAGCTTTCAGATGCTGCTTTGAGGCTGAACTTCCGATCCTTGCCCTGCAGCAATGGCAGGGGTTTGAACTGTGGGTCTGTGCTGTGTGTGTGTGAATTTGGTTTCGTCTTTTTGTCCACTTCTTGCTCACATTATGTCCAACACAGACGACAGCGATGGAGACGATGGCGCGGCAGGGCTTTTCCAAGAGCCAGAAGACTTTTACCAACCTGAAAAGCAGCCTACAAATGTCGAACATTGCTTGCTAAATGGTAAAGTCCTTAAGCTTCGTCTCGTAGGACATAGTCCACTATGGGTAGGGTTTCAGGAAGTTTCTCTCCTACATTTGGTCATGTCAATACTGATAAACAGATAAGGGACATCTGTTATGGAACGCCGGCCGGACCATTGCCGACTACATTGAGGCGAATAAGGACGATCTCATCAAAGACAAGTCGGTGCTTGAACTGGGCGCCGGTGCAGGACTTCCTTCTATCGTCGCTGCTCTCAATGGCGCAAAGATAGTCGTCGTGACCGACTATCCCGACGCTGATCTGATTGAGAACCTAGAATGGAACGTCAAGCACAATTGTCAACAGATTGCCACCACCCATGCTTGTGGCTACCTGTGGGGTGCTGAGACCAAGACAATCAAGCAGTATCTACCAGCTACGGAACAAGAAGCTGGCTTCGATGTCCTCATACTTGCCGATCTCCTTTTCAACCACTCCGAGCACTCCAAGCTCGTCGCCACCGTGGTCCAAACGCTAAACCGAACACCAGGAGCTCAAGCGTTAGTCTTCTTCACGCCATATCGGCCGTGGCTATACGAGAAGGATATGGCGTTCTTTGATCTTGCCGGAGAAGCTAGTCTCGAGGTCACCAAGATCATGGAGAAGACGATGGAGAAAGTCATGTTTGAGGAGGATCCTGGAGTGAGTATTGACGGTATATTTGGGAGACGTACGATGCGACGAGCTAACCTGCGTGAAAGGATAAATTGCTGAGACGAACAGTGTTTGGGTATAGCTTGCGCTGGTCGCAAACAAGAACTTGAGAAAGGTCCAGCGACCCGACGAACTGTTCGAGAGCATTGTTGAATCACCACAGTCTGCATTTACTTCGCCAAGTGGCTCACCATAGCTCGATGCACTGTGGACGACCGCTATCTTCCGCGTCGCGATGACACTTGGTGGTGTCAGCACAGTCGTACCTCCGACGGCTCGTGCAAGCGCATGGCTGTAAATACGATGATGGCTGCCATTTCAATGGGACAAACCTCTCGGGTGGCTCAGGCACGGGCTTGAAAGCATACGTATCACATGCAACTACGTTCGATCACAGCGCGCAAGGATGTTCAGATTGAGCAGCCAATAGACACACAAGCAGCTAACAGTCTTACAATGAAGATCGCCAGAACTGCAAGACATTCGTGCTCGCTCGACACGCAAGCCTTCTCAGGATGGACAGAAACAACCATCACTTGGAAAAGGCATCGTTGAGGTAGTCTACAAACAGATCTCGTATCCTAGCTTTACTCAAAGAATGCTGCCGGTTCAGCCCAATGAACTGTCTTCGAAGCCTCTGCAATTGTGGCAAAGACGGCGATGTGATCGGTAGTATTAGCACCTCCTGAGAATTAGGCACAATCACCTGCCCACCACCCTCCCCAGCATGGTCCTGCAACCACGTCGTGACTGCTCCGATGACATCCGAGGTAGTCTTATCGAGTTCGTAAAGATAGTTCTGCTCCGAAGCAGGCTTAAGCACAGTCGCAGCATTCGGCCGCACTATCTTGGCCTTGCCATCAGAACCTACCATCGCCTCCCAAATGGCTTCGCAAGGTGGGCCTGCATCATCGAACGGTACAGTGAAGAGCGGCGAATCCCATCTTGTCATCCCGTTCGGTTCCTCGTAGCGAAAGACCAGGTTCTCGAAGAGCTCAGCCTCATACCCCCCCGTTCCAGCTTGCAAAGCCTGATCGTTCAGTTCCTGGCACTTATCCTTCGGGACGCCGACATGAATGACACATGATGGTGTCTGTACGGCTTTGGCCTCGCAGTAGAGTTGGTAACGGAAGCCTTTGATGTAGTTCATGCTATCGGCAATCACGATCGCATCACGGTTTACGTGGCGTTTGATCGCCGAGGAGAATGTCGCTCGAGCATCCTTTTCTGTTCGTGCTGCGGCGTATACATTGCGGTCGATGCCTAGGGACTGGTCATCGATGTGATGGACCTTCAGTCTCTTTACTTTGGGGTCTGAGGATGTGTTGATTCGACTCTCGAAGTATGATATTAGTTGTTTGCTGCGGTATGTCTTGCCACCTGACGGATAGCCTGATATCAGGATGAGCTATGTGAATGTGAGTCAATCTTGACCGTTAACATGATGCCGCATGGATCGACAAGTCGGATTCTTACATACAGGCATCCTTCCACGTCCTTGTTTGTGTCGTGCTGGTCTGATTATGCTCGAGACGAGGAACATGCACGGGACTAGTCACTCAAGCAAGACCAAACTCTGCTCTCCAACCATTGTCATTTCTGTCGGCAACACCGTGGCCTTGTCTCGGAGGCGAACATCGCAAACACAAAATTTCCACTTCCCCGGCCTGATTGTGGGGGAAAAACGACCGAGGTCGGTAATTCACGGCGAAGACCACATGTGAGATCGAAGAGACCACTGTTTCCTAAGAAAACGAAAGGAAGAATCGTAGAACAATTTGTAGAATCGTCTCATATCTTTCGCGGCAGAGTGTTGTCGACGCTATCCTGCTTATCGAGATTGTTCCCGCTACCGATTCCGAGGAAGGGACTACCATATCAGCCTACAAAAGTATTTATCCGTCCTAACAAAATTTTGTCCCTCTGATAACCACGACAATCATCATCCTCTCGGCTTTCCTCTTTCGTCCAGCAACCCTATCGAGAAACCAAGGTCTCACGAATCGAACATCCACGACCACTGAGTCGCCTCGGCTCTGTCATCTTTCCATTTCTTAAAGGACAAAAAGCATCTCACCCATATCTGCCGACCGGCTGTGTGGAGAGAAGGAAGGGGAGACTCCGCATATCGCATCCCGCGCCCACGCCTCATTATTGCCGCCTTAAAGTGTAGATCTGGACCAGACGGCTCGATCGCGATTGCGTGGGACGGAATACAGCCTACTTTGACCTCGGCGTGTCGCTTTGTATCTTCTCCAGCCTCATCCTGATTGTTCATCGGATACTGTATACAACCTCGTTGCAGTCTCGTTCTACAGTGTCGACGACAGAGCACCGGCAGCTTCAAGGATATATTACGGAAGCAAGGGACGATTTTGACGGAAGATCGTCAAGAAATCGCGATTGCGTTACAACTCTCCATCGTCATATACACGAACACGTCTGAAGCCGAGCAAAGGTACCTTCGTACCCGGGAATATACCTAGGTATAACACGAAGATCATCCGAAACACTTTTCGACGCAACCACATCACACATATACAGACACAAACATGGTCGTCGAGACAAGATCACAACGACAAGCCTACCTCCAGCGACCCTCATACCCACACATTGCCACCTCACAATCATCACCTTCCTCAAGCGTCTTCCAAAGCTCAAGTAGTCTCGACTCCCTCTATTCGATAAACGCACCCGGTGCTGCAAACACCTACGCCGGACCCTCACGAGCGTCGCCAAGTATGCTTTCGCAACAAACGCCATTCTCGCATTCAGCACCACTACCTAGTCCGTCGGCGGGAACACAACCGATGCAGTATTTTGGGTCAATAGGCACGCAAACACACTCGCAGCAGCAGCAGGGACAGCAGTATCAGATGCAGGCGCAGGTGGCACAGTACTATCAGCAGGCACAACATCACCAACAACAGCAGCAGCAACATGCGTTCTCGCAGCAGAGTGGAAGCCATAACGGGGCATACGTCGGTCAGAGAGGTAATGGTGGTGGTGCGCCTGCTACGGCACCATTTCTGCAAGACTTTAATTTGGTAGCGGAGGCTGCGAAGAGGGCACAGATGGCTTGTCTAGCGAGAGATCTCGGTGAATGTGGGCTATGATCGATGGTATATGGACGTGTCGACAAGAGTCTTGGCGGGATGGACCATAATTGGGTGGGCGAGATGTCTTGATGGGTTGATGATTAGCGATTTTGAGCGGTGGCATTGCTTTGGCATGCTTGCATCTTTTGGAGATATACACTATTCAGCCATACTACCGTCATATTGAGATGAACTTGGAAATACTTGTCGAAGATACAACTAATCTTCCTTCTGTCGACTGCTTTCCGCTGTTATGTGGTCGTCGGAGCCAGCTTACATACAAGTGGCGGCCAGCTTCATAACAGCATCGCGATGATGTCCAAAATATAGGTCCATGTAATCATGACTTATTCGGGTAGATATTGCGAATCTCCGCCCCCAATAATATATTATCGATGCCGGTGCAGACGGAGCACCTCATACCAGGTCCAAGCTCTTTTCTTCTTGTCACAGCCGACGGCTTGTCCCAGCTTAAGCGATGGGGAGATTGCTTCACACATCTCACGTATCAGAATCGTTCAACTTCAGCAGGGCCGGTTTCTTGCTTCCTTGTGCTGCCTCGGTAATCGTCAGTCTACCATACAGCGCATTTCACACATGCAGCACTTCTCCGACCAATAATTAGCGACGCCGTTGCCTGGTGGCTTGCTATCCGCCCGAGTCCGTATAGCATTACCTCAGCACTAGGCGCATCGCGTTGCTTCACAGCTCGACTCGCTAGGCATACAGTTTGCGACAGGCTTCTTCACCATCTAGGCGCTGCAGTAGTGCGCGCAAGACTCGACCAGCATGAGTTACAACCAGTATTCCGGCTATGGAGGGAACCCATACGGCGGCGAGCAGCAGGGTGGACAGGGTGGTTATGGAGCTTCCAATCCATACGCGAGCGATGCTGGAAACCCCTACGGCGGCGGAAACTATGGGCAAGGTGTAAGTCGCGACGAGAGATCATGGTATAAGCACCTGCGCTGACGCATGACACCAGCAAACCACCCACCAGACAACTCAGCCGGCCGGCCTACAACCACCTCACGCAATGCAACATCAGACGAGCACATACTCTGCGCAAACGCAAGACTCCAACTATAGCGAACCTCAACACACCGGCACACAGTACGGCGCACCCGTCGGCGCACCGCCAATGCCTCACGATGGTGCCAATGGCCAAAACGTCCAATACGTCCAAGCAAGCCGCAATCTGCTCTCAAACTCAGACTTCCTCTCCCGGGTCGAAGCCGTGAAAGCCGATATTCGCACCCTCACCACCCACGTTGGCCAGATAGCCTCTGCTCACCAACGTACTCTCTCTTCACCCGACGCCAGCTCCTCGCAACAACTCGAGTCCATGATTACACAGACACAGGTCCTCAACACGTCAATCAAAGACCAGATCAAATTCCTAGAGACAGATGCCGTGCGATCGAAGGACAACCAGGTGAAGAACACGCAGGTCGGACAGCTGAAGACGAGTTTCACCAAGCAGCTGCAGGAGTATAGGGTCGAGGAGGCGAATTATGAGAGGCGGTATAGAGAGCAGATTGCGCGGCAGTATAGGATTGTGAACCCGGAGGCTTCGGATTCTGAGGTGCAGGAGGCTGCGGATGCGGATTGGGGCAATGAGGGTGTTTTCCAGACTGCTGTATGTCTTCTCGGACTCAGCACCCATGCACAGAGCCTGATATGCTAACACAATTCCAGCTCAAAACCAACCGCTCAGCAACTGCCAACACCGTGCTCGGCGCCGTCCGCGCCCGCCACAACGATATCCAGAAGATCGAACGCACGCTCATCGAACTCAACCAGCTTATGGAAGATCTTGCCACCGCGATCGTACTGCAAGAGGAACCTATCCAGCAGACCGAGATGGCGACCGCGAATGTTCAAAAGGATACCGAGGCAGGAAACGTGCAGCTTGACAAGGGCATCAAGAGTGCGCGAAACGCGCGAAAGCTGAAGTGGTGGTGCTTTTTCATTGTATTGGCTATCATTATTATTCTCGGGTTGGTGCTGGGGCTGTACTTTGGCCTGAATGCTAAGAAGAAGCCTTAGAAAGGCGAACGGATGGGATGGTGTGAGGTGAGGTGTAGTGGGATTGAACAGGGAAGGTGCGAGGGAGAGGAGTACGAAGTGGCCGATGGACGGGAAGAGTCGCGCATTGTACAGAATCTCGAAGCGTGTCTCTGGAAAGCTTTTTTGTTGGCAGTAGAGAGAGTGAAGTGGTATGTAATGGCCCGTATGGCAGACCGTGGTGGTAATAATTCACACTTCTCAAGGACTGTCTTCAGGCGTGGCATACTATGTCGAAATGCATGCAGAGCCAGATCTGACCTGAGCCGCGTGTTTTAATACCAACTGCATCTTGAGGGTGCAAGACACCGGCATCAAGGTCTGCTCTCACGGGCGACGAACAGGGAGACATGGTGACACTAAAGTCCTGTCCCCATGGATCGGACTTTACTACTCTGATTTCCGTTGCCCACCTTGTCAGACCGCTCGCTTCATTGCAAAATCGGGACAGCGAGTGTCTGATTTGCAGTCGCCAGATCGATATGGGATAGTCATTCGTTCAAGCTACTGCCACATGGTTTGTGTGCGCCTTGGGCCAGTAAGTTCAGTCAAGAATCAAAAGCCCGTCACTATCCTATAACGCAACATCATGACATTTTATGCTCTATATACCGTCGCCTGGTCTCCAACAGTATGCAATGAAACTTCTCAGCGTCAAGTTGGCCTTGATAGTCGTTCTCCAGCAGATAATCCAGTTCCTTCTGGAGAAAGCGGGCATCGTCTTCGAGACCTGTGGGCTTCCTGATAACCGTGATCCATTCCCAGTCGTCCTCGGCATACCAGACATCAGTCCCGGCTTGACGGCGCATACTGATACTCAAGGCGCCGTATCCGCGATCATTTATTGGCGACACGTAGCGGATCCATAGAGCTATGTGCTTAAGCAGAGACATGTAGCGAGAGTTTCGCTCAAGCCATACAAGACCTTTTCCGGCGTGCGGGTCCTGCGTGTGTAAGACAAATCGGTTGCACCCATACCATATTGGTAGGGTTTCTTTCCGTATTTGTCTATTCGTACGGGTGAGGGCTGGCTGCACGGCCTCTGACATAGAGTCTTTCTGGTAGTTGTCGAGACGGAACGTGACCAGAGGTTTGTTGCACACAAGTGCATATTCGAAGATCAGGTCACGGAGCTCGGAGGGCAAGGCGGGCAGTCTGCTCTCGGGCTGCTTGGTGAATGAGATGGTTCGGAAAGACCAGTCCATAGTGTATCGCGGTACATCCGGTAAGCCGAAGATGAAATAGAAGATCCAGTATGATGACGGGGTTAAATGTCGACCTTGCGCGGCAGCATTATCAAGTGAATGGTAGTGACTAGTGAGGTCTACAAGCGCTAGAGCGAGAAAGGAAGTACCTGCTCACGCTCACTTGCCAGAATATCGGGTGTCCAACCAGCGGTCACTCATGCACATATCTATCAAGCAAGACATCTCGCGATGCCAACAGACATCTCCACGTTCGCAGCAAAGCAGCTGTCTCTGCTTGACAGCGAGCTTCAAGCAGAGCTGGAAGAGACACAGCTACTTACCTCCACACACGCACCAACAGTTCTTCAACGAGCAGGTCTTGCCCTCCTGAACCTGACAGTCTCTTCTCAACGAACAGGCTTTGGGGGCAAGACCTTACTAGAGCTTTCTCTTGATTCCGCTGTGGGAAGCGGTGAACTACCCGAACATGGTCTCCGGATTGGCGATATCGTGGCGGTTGCCGAACAGCCCAGAGGAGCAGAACGCAAGAAAGACCGCGAGGGCATGGAGAAGAGAGGTGTGGAAGGCGTAGTTACGAAACTACAGAAGGAGGCTGTAACGGTAGCGTTGGACAAAGACGATGCGGAAGCACCAAGTGGTGGCAATAAGCTATGGCTGTACGTAGTCCTTGCATGGGCGGTAAGTATGAGGGCATGGCTGATATATACTTGTCTATGTAGTGTCAAGCTAGCCAATGATGTTACGCACAAGCGTCTCAGTCAGACCATGACCAGACTGCAGAAAATGCAGCCTGCTGAGCACAGTGTTCTCACACAAGTCTTGTTCGGGCACTCTTCGCCTACGCCTATCGCCAAGGATGATCTCAATGCGAAAATCACATGGCATGATCCTTCCTTGAACGAGAGCCAACAAGGAGCTATAAGGTTCGCACTGGCAAGTCGGGAAGTGGCACTCATACATGGCCCGCCAGGTACGGGCAAGACGCATACCCTCATTGAACTCATCCTTCAATCGCTTGATCGTGGCCAACGACTTCTTGTCTGTGGTCCCAGCAACATCAGCGTCGACAATATCGTCGAGCGTCTATCTTCGCACAAAGTGTCCATGGTACGCTTAGGACACCCAGCTCGCCTGCTACCTGGCGTGCTGAATCATAGTCTCGACGTGCTAACGAAGACGAGCGATGCTGCAACAATCGTATCAGACATTCGATCAGAGATGGATGCCAAGCAAAGCTCAATCCGCAAGACACGCAATGGTCGAGAGCGTCGAGCCATCTACGGCGAGCTCAAGGATTTGAGAAAGGAGTATCGACAACGCGAGAGTCGAGTTGTGTCGGATCTTTTGCGCGGCAGCAAAGTCGTGCTAAGTACTCTTCATGGTGCGGGCGGCTTCCACCTCAAAGACGAGAAGTTCGATGTCGTGATTGTGGACGAGGCGAGTCAAGCGCTGGAATCACAGTGCTGGATACCTGTACTCGCCTGTGGTGCCTTGAAGCTTGTGTTGGCCGGTGACCATCTGCAGTTGCCGCCAACCATCAAGTCGTTGAACTCCAAGCAGGCCAAAGCCAGTAAGAAAGCAGCCAAGGCTAATGTAGACGAAGTAGCTACGAATGTGGCGAGTATCAGCGTTGACGACAGTGAGAAGTCTAGGGATGGTAAGAAGGGAAAAGAAGAGGACAACACCCTCGAAACCACTCTCTTCGATCGCCTAATTGTGTTACATGGCGACGGTATCAAACGAATGCTCACGACGCAGTACAGAATGCATGAAAGCATTATGTCGTATCCTTCGAAAGCACTGTACGGGAGCAAGCTTATTGCTGCCGAAAGCGTCAAGGCACGACTACTGAAGGACCTACCATATCCTGTGGAAGACACAGATGACACGCGAGAGCCTCTCGTTTTCTGGGATACCCAAGGAGGTGACTTTGGAGAGAAAACCGAGGACGATGATTCTGGTGCCAGGGGTAAGAGTAGTCTGCTTGCCGAGAGTAAAGTGAATGAGCATGAAGCGGCTATCGTACGCTTGCATGTTGGCAGACTTATCGAAGCTGGCGTCAAAGCAGAGGACATTGCCATTGTGACGCCTTACAATGGACAGCTTGCCCTGCTCTCGCAAACGCTCAAAGACAGGTTTCCAGGTCTCGAGCTTGGTAGTATCGATGGGTTTCAAGGTCGGGAGAAGGAGGCTGTAATAGTCAGTCTTGTGCGAAGTAACCCTGAGCACGAAGTCGGCTTTTTGGGCGAGAAGCGTCGTCTGAATGGTAAGTCTTGCCGAGTCGTTACAACGAAGTGGTTGCAGACTTGTCGCATGCTGACAAAAGCTGGTGCACAGTGGCCATGACCAGGCCGAAACGACACCTCTGTGTGGTCGGCGACTCAGAGACAGTGGGCAGGTATGTTGCATTTCTTCGTTTCAGCCTTGTGCGTGCAGGGAGCGCGATTGCGCGACCAGTGGCGTGCTCGACCAGTGGTTGGTTGCACGTAGAAGGACATAGCACCCAGCATTGTGGACGGTACGACCACGAGCGTGGCTCTTGTTGTACTGCATATGCAGGTACCGGAAATGAGATGTGCGACTGTGGCTGACTCTTTTGTGAACTGCAGAGGCTCTAAGTTCTTGAAGGGGTGGATGGAGTATCTGGAGGAGAATGCGGACTTGAGATATCCTGATCCGAGCGAGCTGCAAGAAGATGGATGAAGTCGAGTATAGTGCTGAGCTTGAGCGCGGGTGATGTGCTACTCGGCTTGCTTACTGGAGACAACACACCATCCCGTCGTGCATTGCCGATTTCGAGGCCGCCAAAGCATTGCCGTTGCAAAAAGCAGTCGTCCGTATCAACAAGCGAAGTCGCGACACTCGGTCGTGCATACAGCTTCAAGGTGGGCCGGACAATGTTGCGCCCCTGCATGATGCATCTTGCATCTAGCTCTAGCTCATATGCGCCCACAGGGTCTGCTATAGGCTTGGCCAAACGCCTACTTCCGCCCGTACACCGCAATCGTCTATACTGCGTTTGAAGAATGCAACAAGATAGCCGGCGAACGAGAAGTGGGGAGCACATGATCATATTGATATTGGTTTAGGCTGATCGCAAGTGTGAGACATGCAGCGGTTCGCAAGCTGGCGTGCTCGATGCGAACTCCGGGTGCTCATTTTTAGCTGATATTTTGACTCCCACGAATCACAGGTTGATGAGTGCAACTTCCATGGGTGCATTTTCTTGACTTTGGGGAATATGGTGGGGAAGTTGAATATATGGCAAGCATCTCACATTAACGCTTTGTGCTTGTCCCAGGCCGCCGTATGTTGCTTGATCGCTTTGGCACCATGCTACCGACTGATGAATGCACTCAACGAGCCCTCCATCGCTCTGCATTCGAGCTGCAACTAAGTGGGGTACGGATCCGCAACAACGAGACTGCCACGCTGTAGCTTTGCGCAATGCAGGTTCGTGCCGGTCCTAGCTCCAGAAGAGGATGTGGTGTACGATTGCGTTTGATGCTAGAGATTCTCGTGGCGGTGGTGGCTTTGACAGTGGGAGGAAATGGAAGTTCGATACTTGAAATTCAGTATACACGTTGGGCCATTGATGCTAGCGTTCGCGGGATAAGCGCAGAGTTACTATACATAGCGTATTGAAAACACGCCGGCTCAGGTTGTGGTTAGAGGTGCCGATACCTATCTGCGATCTTCGACGTTGTCTCACGCCAACTGCAGTTCAAGGCGAGTTCTGATGATCAGAGTTCGGCGTGGGCAGCAAAAGTACGTTTCGGTGAGCTTGATGCTCCGCGGCTTCTTGCTTGCATTCACCAACCCTGCATGCGGATCTTGCAGCTTCAATTTCGCTCCTCGCTGTCATCTTCTCCAATCAGGCCCCTTGGTGTCTGTGCTTACGGCCATGCTACCGACCTTCGCGTATCGCAAGGGTCAGCCGGACGGAAGATGCAATGCACGCCATGGCAATGAAAGGCTGCACCATATCTCCAGTACCTCGCCATCTGGCTGGCCTGATCAGTTGGCAGCTGTACCGAACACGGCTACGCTGGCCGGCCTGGCGATGCAACTATTCCAAGGATGAGGAGCGAAACTCTCCCATTACCAAAGGTGGGCGTGCACAGAGCATGCTAACGGTCGATAGTGGCGTCTCCCCTCGCAGCGCACCGGCGTCACGTCGTCCTGTTCCAAGCGCAAGGGTGGCCTACATCTCATACACACCGTGTGCACTAGTTGCCGTTCCCATTCTTCACTTATACAATCATTATCATTGCTGTGCTGTCTCGCCTTCGCAACCTCACCTAGTCGATGAGGTTTGTGTATCCCATCACCACTACTGCCAGGAGCTGAGGCAGCATCTGAGCGAGCCTGCCAGAGACGCCGATCGTCCATTGCATTCGGCCCCCATGGATTAGAGCAGCCCTACGCTTTGCCGGACCACACTCGTTGGCATTTCGAAACCAAGGGTCGCTCACTTGCAGGAGACTAGAGCTATAGCTGGGCGGCCGTATGCTTTGACCCACTGCATCGTCTACGGAGCTGAACAAAGTCAAGATTCAATGGTCTTGTCCACATAGTCAGTCATTACTGTTCGCAAAACTTCTGTTTGAGCCACTGGCCGGGACCCTTGCTTCGGGTAGTCTGATCAGCCTGTATGGATTCACGTTGGACAGCAAATGGAACGATCGAACAATGGTGCCTACGGCCGCACGCAGAATGTCCTACCAGGATGGACCGCAGACGGCCGGGCTAGCACCGAGTCACAGCGCATTGTGAGAAAGAGGTCAACTCTCGGTGTTCGCAATGCTAGCCAACCATTACCGAGCAGTAGGACTACGCTGCAAGCACAACATCATGGCGCAGCCTACGTCGATGGTTCGCAGGCTAGAAAGAGCTCGCTACGCAATGTTGTACGAAAGATATTCGGGAGACGATCGAAGGAGATTCCGGCAGTGCAGCAGAAGAGTCCACCGAGGCATGCATATCACAGGAGTGAGCCATCTGCGCTTGTCCCACACGTCGAGGAGGCGGACAATGGACCCGACGATATGGCCGTGGCGCAACGAACGTTCTCTGTGCCTCTACAATCGCCGCCTTCCCCAGGTCTGCATCGGACACGATCTCCATACGCGGTAGAATTCCCACATTCCGCCAGGTTGAAGCCTTTGAATCTCGGCGACCCGTACTATGCGCCTGGCAGCCAACTGCGACGTCGCAAGACCATGCCCAGTGTCTTGCTGACCGAGGAGGATGATCCCGATCTGACGAGTCCACCCAAGGACCCCGCTGTGCCGGCCTTCGAAGTCACACGTGATGCGCCAGTGCCGGAACCGGCTCGCGGAAGCACCAGCAGAAGCATGAAGAGACGTTCACGTAGTGCCGATGATTTGCGACAGTCACTTGCTGATAGACAGGAATACCCACCTCGAAAGAGAAGCGACGAGATTCGGTTCTGGCGTGAGAGCTTTCAGGGAAGCGTATTACGTGCAAGCGGGTTCGTGAGCAGAGAGAACAGTAGTATGGGGCTAGAGGAGTCTATGCCAGAGCCTATGCCGGAGCTCAGGGACGAGGATGTGCCAATAAGCGACAATACTGGGCCGATTGATACAAGGCAGTCACGTTCAGGCACGATCGGCACATTCAGGAGCAGTCCGCCAGGGCATGGCCACACATTCAGCCAGACTGATGTTCGGTCAGCTTCCGGCTATGGCACAGAGTTGTCAAGGGACCTGGAAGACCGGGTAGCAAAGCTGGAGTCTGGCCTACACGACTTCCAGCGATCTTTAGCGCGTCTGACAGCCGACCGCAATCGGCAAACTGTCATGGTTGGCGGCATGCCCCAACGACGATCTTCGCTGAACGCCCGCACGCCGAGTATGCTTGCTGATACCTTGTCCGATCCTCTGACTCTTGCATACACGCTTTATGGCCAACCCGAGCAACAGCGACCTTCAACTTCACCCCAGCCGCCAAGGACCCCGACAAGAAATACTGCTCCAAGTCGACCACCCGTGCCGCCATTACCTATGGGTAGTGACCGCATTAGAGAGGCGTACAGCACACCGCCACCGAATACGACACGAGGACCAACAAGTCACCCCGTACAGGCACGCCAATCTGATACGAGCGAGAACAACTCCGATGGGCAGCCTCAGCCATATACTTTCCGATCGCTATACGAGATGCTGACCGACGAGCGCTCCGCCCGTCGACGGCTTGAGGGTCAACTTCGCGGCATGCGCCAAGAAATCAGTGATCTGCAGTACCACGTCTCCAGCTCCCAGGTCCAGAGTCAACGAAGTAGTTTTGTGCCCATGGAGCCAGTAGCTGGATCGAGCCGGATACGGGATTTGCTGCGTGAGACTGAGCAGTCACCGCCCGGCAGCTCTTCAGTAACGCAATATCCGCACTTGCCGCAGCTGCAGCAGCCGTCCCAGGCTTTGCGGGACTCTGGCAACACAGTCTTTACCACTAGCACGGGAGGTCGAGGAGGCCTCATGAGCAGGTTTAGTCACTCTGATAGCGAGGCAGGGGCTATGGCCGATTCGACAGATGATTTGGAGACACCATATGAGGCGTACCAGACGCCTTTGGAGGAACGACACAGGACTCCGTTTGGTACTGTTGGCGAGATTGATATGTTCTAGAATTAGTTTGATGTTGGCGGGTAATGCTTTTGGTATTTGCATGGCGCGAGAGGAGATCTGGATTTACTTTGATCATGATTGGTGTGGGATGGGAATTTGCATTCTGTTGTATGATACCCATGTCTGAGAAGGCTATTTGTTCTGTAGAGAAGCTGGATGTCGATATCCACAAATCTGATGTAGCTATTGGCAAAGACATCGCACATATTTCGACGTCCTAATCAGGTCGAGCCAATCTATACCGACGGAGTGACCGTGCTACCGTGCTTTCCCAGTCTAACGCCACAACGGGAAGGCACAACAGATCCGGCAGCTTCCTGTAGTGACCGACAGCTAGCGTTCACACGCGAACATAGCCGTCTCAGTGGATATAGATTCTGCAATAGAATATTAGTGGCCGCTGTCGATTATTGGTTCACCTCAGTCATGCTCGAAACCATCGAAGTCATTCGAGTCTAGATCCCGGCTCGCAGCCAAGCCCGCTGATCTTACCTCACCTCATCACGAAACAACTGATCGAACGATTTGCACTCTACCAAACAAATCAGAAGTACAGACATAGCGCATTAACGCTCATTAAGGCTTTGCTCCATCGGAAAAAGGGGAACTGTTGCCGCGAAAACACTTCGTCCGCCGGTCTCTACCGCCACCGAACCAGAGTTTGGATTCATCGCCCGGCTTACGTTCCGCTAACGTGCTCATATTTGCGCAGGCCCGTTACGACAGTCTCGAAAGCACTTCAGACGGATCACTGTGTGCACGACTTTGAACCATACCGGCGGCTCCAAATCTTTTTCGCCACGTTCTGCGTTATTAGGCCCCTGGAACAAGGCCAATGCGCACGACCCAGATCCATCTCTTGGCTACCGGACACCTCACGTGCAGGCACTTCTGCCGGAATCGCGGTGTTCATCGGCTACACTGATGGGACCGATGCTTGCTAAGCCAGCTCGTGCTTGACGTCACGCTCTCACGAAACCTCTCCGGCCTTTGGTGCTGTGAGAGGACCACGATGCCTCCCACCCCGAAGGCCACGATCGGGACGCCGGATCCGGATAAGCCATTCAAGACCATTGAGGTCCTCGACGCCCGGACCCTGCAGGTGAGCAAAGTTGCATGCATGTCCTGCATCCGTGGACATCGCACAACTTCCTGCGGCATTCCGGTCTGTCGGAACAAAGTCTTTTGGACGGTGAAACGGCCAGGTCGTCCTTCTAATGCATGTAATTGCCGATATGGCGCTGGCGGAGGTTGCAAATGTGTAGTGGCCAAGGCACAAGCGTGTCCGCACAAGGCCGCGAAGGGCAAGGGTAGAGCAGAGAAGAGGGCAGGGGAGTGCCGGTGCGATGAGCAGGGACGGTATTGCTGCTTAATTGAAGAAGGGGACTGGAAGGTCTTGATGGCGTTAGGGAAGCCGAAGGTGGAGTTTCATACTAATCGAGAGGCGTTGGAGGCGAGGTTCACTGCCGCTGCTGGCACGCCTCTATCGCCGCTGAGTCGGATAGACTTTGTGCCTACGCCATTCGACAGCATACCTAGCACGCCTCTGCAGACTATGGCCAGTCCGTATACAGACTATCATTCTCCGCGATCAGTGCTTGCGCCACGCTTTGGTATGATGGGCCTTGGTGCACCACAAGGTAGCGAGGATGTTATCACGCCGGATGTCCTGGCATGGGACGGTCTTGCGCCAGTAGCTCCTCGAGAACAATCGCGTTCATGCTGCAAAGGTCCTACAAGTCCACCACAGCAGCCTCTGACCTACGACAGCTTCTCACCACCACCTTCGCTCGCGAATGGCCAACAGATTCTCGGCTCCGCCTTCGACGCTACATTCCCAACAACCACCACAATCTCGTCACCCGACCCACCTTCTCAACCAGCCTTCACCTTCAGTATGGGAGACTTCATGGCGAGCTATACCGCCTACCAGTTCCCGTCCGCCATCTGCCAAACCTGTGGCCTCAACGGCTGCACATGTCGAAACTGTCCTCCCGTCATGCAAGATACAACGACGGGAAGCTGGGCACAGTGCTGTGGGCGCAAGCACGCCAGGACCGCCGCTTACGTGCCTGCTGCGGTAGAACATATCTTCCAACAGTCGTCTGTGCAGCCAAAGAGCGCTGCTGCACCGGTCTCGAGGACAACGAGTACAACGCATGCACATCAGGAAAGACATCTGGATGGTGTGCCAGGGCAGTCCGTTTTTGCACTTTCGCCACCGCAACAACAGGTGCCAACCCGGCCATCTCAGCAGAAACAGCCACAACTACTCCAAGATCAGGCACAGAGACCTTACTACCAGGAACAGCTCTTCTCCGCCGCACACAACAACGCGCCCATACCTGCTTACTCACCTCAAGCATACATCGAATCACATTCGCAAACACGGATCCAACAAAATCTGCCCCACGAAGCATGGCCGGCGGACATCCCATCACACGACCCATCGCTGTCCATAGATTTCATGCCCTTCGACCCAGGCGAAGCTTTCGCCTTGCCGACTGAGAACGGCGATGCACATGGCGATTTCTTTAACGAATATCTGATGGCGGATCTGGAACCTGGGCACGGAGAAACGCAGCTAGTGGCCGAGTCCATTCCTGGACCGGAGGTGATGAAGCAAGACAAGGAAGAAGAAGAAGAAGAAAATGGTGGAGTTGATGGGGGATGCTGCTGTAGAGGCTGAAATAAGCCAAGTCTGGAAGTGTATAGCCAAGCCAATTGAAAACAAGCAATGCTCGTAATCCTCCTCGACGAAGATCCTCACGTGAATGATCGCGAGGTTTAGTTTTTTCTTTTTCTTGTACACTTTGCCGGTATGGGTGTGTTGCATGAGCTGCTCGAACAAGCTGTAACTGGTGAGCGCGATGATCCACCCATTCCCTCTGGTACCAGGCCACGACGCAGCTAGCCGAGAAATATAGGTGAGTGAGCGGAGCTGAATCAGAAGGGGGTTGTCAGGGGACGATATTGGTAGCGACGTGTGTCTCCTGTGCAATGGTGCCTTTGTGTAGCGTTGTGTGGTGTAGTCAAGTCATGCGATTGCAGCCATCGCAAACCCGGGTTAATATGGGACTCTACTCCGACTCACAGGAGTGCGTGAACAAGCTCGATACGCCAGGCTTTCCACAACGCCTCTCTCTCATCTTCACACCTTATCTCGCACAAGTAGAGCAATGGTCTCATCCGATTGATTGATACATTGATAGGTGGGTAGGTGGGGTAGGTAGATATGTAACCCTCTACAACACCAACCGGCTACAATCCGGATCAAATCACACCTCCCTCACCCAACTAGCAGGCACCACCCCCCGTCCCCCTCGACTCTCCACCTCCACCCACCCATCCCCCTGATCCGGCAATATCAGAACCATCTGTTCACCCCCCTGCATACTCGTCTCCCCCGGCCCAGAACCGGGGTAAGCATAAAGTGCTTCGACCATTTTCTCCCCGCCACCGCCACCGCCGTTACCGAAAGGACTACTAGGCGTAGCAGGCAGCGGCGCGGCTTTCTTCGCTCCCCTGCGTGGTGCCACTACAGGCCCGATTTTCTTCTGTTTCAGGGAGCCGCCGGATGTGCTGTCTAGTGAGCCCGTGAGACTGAGGTTGGAGGTCGAGGTAGCTAGACTCGTTGGTCTTTCCGGCCTACTGCCAGACCCACTCCCCATGCCAGCAGACTTCAAAGGAGGTGAAGGCGGTGACACCTCGGCGTAAGAAGCCGGTACCAGGCCCTCCCCCACAGCCCCGAAACCAGTGGGTTTGATCCTGATCCATCCGCTTCCATCGTCGGGTTCTAAGAGTGAGAAGGTGGTGCCTTCGGCTACGGAGAGTTCGCCGGCGCCGTTGGCGGAGTAGGTGTAGAGCATTTTGCCCTCGGGGAGGCTGCCGTTTCGACTACTATATGTCGTTGTACGGCCACCGGACAAGGGTGGCGGGACTTTATGTCCTCTTCCCGTCTCCGTAGCTGGTACACCGGTACCGGAGACACTACGGTTGGCTGACGCGGCGTAGCCGGAGGAAAGGGTGTTCATGGAGCCGATCGTGTCACTCCTTTGCAATCCTGCTCCACTGCCTCGGTGCCCTGCCCCGCCATTACTCTCACCATCTGTAGGAGCAGTGACGGCCGCCTGGGCAGAAGACTGCCGTTCCGCTTTCGCCGCTTTCCGCTGTTCTTTATTCAATTCTCCTGGACAATCGGCCGGAACTTTCAATTCACATTTCAGATGACATGTGTACCCACAGTCATTACAACTCATGCCTTTCGCACTGAGACCCCATATTCTGTCCCCGCAAAGATCGCAATTTGTGGGGAGGCGGAACGTCTCGTTCTTGAAGGCGTGGTTCCGTGCGCCGACCGATATGTCGCCGACGGCGGAGGTGATGGTGCTTACTTCCACCTCGGCGGAGATCATGCGGCTTTCGGCGGCGTGGAGGGCTTCTCGGTGGTAGAATTGCATGCGCACGACTTCTAGTTCGTCGCGTTTATCTTTGCCTTCTCGGATGGCTTGGCGGACGCGTTTAGCGCCTTCTACTTCTTTTCGCTTGGCTTCGGTTTCTCGCTTTAGAGCGCCGAGGGAGCCTTTCGATTTCGTGAGGATGTTCATGAGGAATGTCTTACTCGCGGGGTCGGCAGCCATGGAGTCGTCGTCTAGCCATACAGGTGAAGGTTCGAAGCCGAAGTCTGGTGGGTCGGACCATTGGATTGCGTTGTGCCGGACGTACATCATACTGTCTAGGACTGGATTGTTTCGGGGTATCTCGTTGGATAAGTGATTCAGGAGTTGGGTTGAGCGGGTTAGAGTTTCGGTTTCGATTGCAGCTGCTGTGGACCAGATTTTGTTCAAAGTGGCGGTCTTTGCCTCCGATACAGACTGTAAAGACTGTGAAACCATTCTTCATTAGCTCGATGTCTCACTTCTTCAAAAAATGGCGGCGAGCTTACGTCTAGAATTTCCGGCACATACTCATGATAATATCTCTCCTTCTGCTTGTTGGTGACATTGATCGCAATCAAATAAGTATTCTAACAGCAATGTCAGCACATGGATCCAAATGCACAAATGAATCAATCTCTCATGTAGAATTGTATATACCTTCATATTCCGCATGTCACTCTGCTGCTGCGCATACGCCCCCTGCGCCTTGGTCTTGCCATGATCAAAACTATTCTCAATCTTCTTCCGCTTATTCTCCACATCCTGACACACACTATCATACTTTCCCTTCGTCTTCTTCAAATCCCCATATACACCATCTCGTTCCTTCTCGAGCTTCGCCGCGTACTCTGCATGCTGCTTCCGGAGATCCTCGTACCGTTGCGCGAGTGTCTGGAGGGGTACAGCGAGGGAGTTGACGAGGAGGGTGGAGAAGCGTTCGTGTTCCGCAGCCCGCTGTTCGAGTGTCGTGAGCTGGACGGTCCACGTTGTCATAGAGGCACATTCGAGGGAGCCGGGTGTGACGGAGGGGTTGTCGCCGACGGAGAGGCTCGAGCTTTTCTTCGCCTTTTTCTCAAAGTACTTCTTCGCCAAGGCATTGAGCTTCTGCGCATACTCTTTCTCAATCCCGCTGCGTTCGCGGTAGAATTGCTGGACGTCGTCGAGCCAGGCGATGCCGTTGCTGACCCACGCATTGGCGGATTTGAAGCCGTCTTTCAGTTCGGCACCGAAGTTGGGGGCGATGTCGATTTCTGCCATCTTCCTCCGACGACATCAAAGACATTCAGTGCGACGTGTCGAATCAACAAGAAGGTAGTCGGTTGCGGCAGTGTGAGTATGTCGTGTGGCTGTGGGGCACATGCGCTTCTCCACGCGGCGTTCATGAATCGCTTTAGCCGGAGTTACTGGACTGGTTAGCGTGTGTACCCCGCCGGGAACGGAAGCGGCCGAAGCACGCTCGGCAGGCAGGCACGACTCGCGACAGGGAAGGTGGGCTGCAGCTAAAGTTCAACGTTGCAGTTCCAGGTACAACATTGTGTCACTTACAGTCCGAGCCCTCGATACTCAGTCACTCACACATATTGCTACTGTCGACAGGCCAATCGCATATACACCCTGCTCACCAAAATTGAAGTGAGGATTACGCCAACCGGCAGCCACCAAGGGCTGCAACGCCCCGCATCCTCCCTCACTGCCACACAAAACACGCAACAATGGCGGACAACAAGCCAACATCGTCAGAGCCCGAGGCCTCCTCTCTCGCCAAGTCCTTCGAAGATCGCCTCTCCTTCCCCGCCGACGACAAGCAGAAGACGAAAGCTCCAAACCCACAGGCCAACACCTTCACTCCTTCCAAATTCAACTGGGCCGACGAGGTCACTACACCCATACAGGAGTCCGACAGACAGACCGACAATGGTCCTGCTCCGGGAGACTTGAAAAGCAATACACAAGCACAAGCGAGCACGAGTGACGAGGGGTCCTTAGAAGCGGCACAAACCGATGGTGCGTCGACGTGGATGAACGGGTCACAGGGCTTGGATGAGCCCGAGTTCGACGTCAATGTCAAGTTGGCCGACTTGCAGGATGATCCAAACAATCCACTCTACTCCGCCAAGTCTTTCCAGGAGCTGAATCTGTGAGTCTCGACATCACGTGCGCCCACTTTCCATGCTAACATTCTTCCAGACGCGAGGAGCTCCTTCGTGGTCTCGCCACCATGTCCTTCGCCAAGCCCTCCAAGATCCAAGAGCGTGCTCTCCCACTTCTCCTCAAGAACCCCGCGCAGAACCTTATCGGCCAATCACAATCTGGCACAGGCAAAACAGCCGCCTTCGTGCTGAACATGCTGTCACGTGTCGACCTCGACAACAAAGCCCCACAATGCATCGTCCTCGCCCCAACACGTGAGCTTGCTAAGCAGATCGCCGGCGTCGCCAAGATTATGGGTGTCTTTCTTGAACCTCTCGGCTTGCAGATCGCCGAGGCCGTTCCACAATCCGTTCCCCGTGGCGCACAGCTTGAAGGCCAAGTTGTTGTCGGCACTCCCGGCACTACCATGGACATGATCAAGCGTCGCCAACTCGATGTACGCTCTATCAAGGTCCTCACACTCGACGAGGCGGACAACATGCTCGATCTGCAAGGCATGGGCGACCAGTGCCAGCGTGTGAAGAATCTCCTTCCGAAACAAGTCCAGGTTGTTCTCTTCTCCGCCACCTTCCCAGAAGACGTCCTGGCTTTCGCTACCCGCTTCGCACCTAACGCCAATCAGATCACGCTCGAAGTCGAGAAGTTGACGGTCAAGGGCATCAAGCAGATGTACCTGGACTGCCAATCAGACGAGGAGAAGTACAATGCCCTCGTCAAATTCTACGGCTTGATGACAATCGCCTCGTCGATCATCTTCTGCCATCGCCGCGACACAGCCGCCGAAATCGAGCGCCGCATGACTCAAGAAGGCCACAAAGTCGCCATGCTCTCCGGCGCCCTCGAAGGCCAACAACGCGACGCCGTCTTCCAAGACTTCCGCTCCGGCGCTGCGAAAGTCCTCATCACCACCAACGTCCTCTCCCGCGGCATCGACGTCCAAACCGTCACCATGGTCATCAACTACGACATCCCCGAGACCGTCGACCACCGCCCGGACCCGGAAACCTACCTCCACCGCATCGGGCGCACGGGTCGTTTTGGCCGCACGGGCGCGGCGCTGTCTTTTGTGCATAATAAGCGCAGTTGGACGAATCTGATGGAGATTTGCAAGCACTTTAGTGTCGAGCCCATGCGGTTGGAGACGTCGGATTGGGATGAGGTGGAGAGGAAACTCAAGGCTATTATGAAGAATGCGAGGAATGTTGTTGGCGGGGATGAGGGTGCGGCTGCTCCTGTGGCGGCGGCGAATGGGAATAATGGGAGTGCGAATGGGAATGGGGTGGCGACGCCAGGGCAGGTGGAGGAGTCGATGGCTGATTAGGAGTAGGCTGTCCGATTCCTCTCCTGGCTCAGTGAGGTTCATTGCCGCTACTAATACCGGAAAGCTGAGGGTTCAAGTCCGGAACGGGGCAGGGAGGGAAGCATTGGGCTGTGGAGGAGATTTGTGCGTGCATACTGCGCTTGGTTCAGCGTCTACATGCTTGAGCTGAAGTCCGAGCATCGGTTGATCTTTACAGTGATAGCGTTTGGGATGGCGTGGGTGTCGGGACGATGTACCACGGGAGGTGAGAGGATGTTCAGCGCTGGCAAATATGGGTTTTGATGAGGTGGCCGGGCATGCCGCTACTATAGCCGTTGTCGTATCAACTGAATCGTCAATCCGTGCTCACATGAGTTCCTGGTGTTTCCTGCGGTGTACTGCATCCTCCGCTGGACGCACATGCATCCTTCTTGACCAGCAACGACAGCGGCCTGCTGCGATGAAAGGGAATTGCCCCACATTGCATCCGCAAATGATGAGCTAGATCTAGTGCAATACAGCCCTGGCCCCCTTGCCCCATCTACGCCTCCGCGGATGCATCTGACGACTTTGTAGTGCACGGGATATGCACCAGATGCCCCCTCCTCGAGCGTAGGTAGTAGGCGTACAGGAACCCAGCCGCCAACACCACGACCCCGCTCACGAGAACAGGGAATTTGAACTGTCGTGGTTGGGGGAGGGCGATGGTGAGCGCGTAGGCTAGGAGCTCGAAGAGGTTTTGGAGGGCGGCTTCGGTTGTGGAGAAGGAGCCGCGGTGGACTACTTCTACTTCCTGTTGAGGTGAGAGAGCGGATTAGTCGGGGTTTTCGTGGGTTTTTTGCGGACGGACTTTTCGGGCTCTGGTGGTGTTTTGAGTTGTGGAGGAATTTCTTGGGGATGAGTGGATGAGGAGGGATGAACGGACGTGACTTACTGTCTGGATGATGACTTGGGCACTGAGATCATAACCCCATAAGCCGACCCGACTCATGATCGTCCCCACCGCTAAACCCCACGCAGCAACCATCCCACCCCTCCTCCCTTCCCAACTCCAGAAGAACGTCACGGTCCCTGCTAACCACAGGATCTGCCAGTTCAGGAACCACATTGCGGATCGCGCGGGACTGATCCGGAACATTAGGCGTGGGGCTAGCCAGGTCGCGGAGAGTTCGATTAGGACGGAGAGGGAGCGGATGAGGCCGATGTAGAAGGTGTTCAGGCCGGCGGAGAGGAGATAGGTTGTCATTTGGCCGGAGAAGGAGAGGACGGTGAGGTAGAGGAGAGCGAGGGTTAGGGAGGGCGTGAAGGCTCGGTGGTGCGAGTAGTGGGTCAAGGCCCTCCGGGCGTCGGTGAAGGGTGAGATGAGACGTTGCTGGATCTGTCTTGCCTGGCTCGTGTTGTGGCTGACGGGCGCATGTTCTCGGGATGGTTTGGGGAGGCGGAGGTCTGGGACGCGGCTGTAGACCTTTCGTATTGGGTCGTCTCGGTCAGTACGTGGGGTTTTCTTTTGCGTCTTCATGAGCTCTGGCTGCTTGGGATCCGAGGACTTACTTGCGCAATAGCCAGGTATTCGATCGGCAAGCAGAGGGCGTTCAGTCCGAGGAGAAGCCATATAGCCACCGTCGTCGATGCGCCATCGACCAGGGCTATGAATAGTGGGCCCGCAAGCTTGCAGACGAGATCGATTCGGCGCATCCTTGCATTGAGCTCTATATCGAGATTACAAATTAGTGTTTCATCTTCTGAGCCTCTGACGACGAAGGCTTTTCCTGCTGATACTCCGCTCACTCTGTAATATGGGTTCATTGTTGCCAGCTACCACGATTGACTGCAGGAACATACCTCAGTATGGACTCAGAGACGTACGGAAGATGGCGGGAAACAGCATACCCAGTCCCGCTCCACCGCGACCAGATTCATCATCGATGCCGCCTTCTCCACGCACGAGAGGAGGATCAATCCGCTGAAGAGCGCCATATTGGCGTTCCACGGAATTGATTTATACATCCATAGCGACCAGATCCCCAGGGAGGATAGTATAACGGCCATGCGGCCTCCAACTGCAAGCACGGAGTGGTCAGCATCAGCCCTCGAGGGATAGGAATGAACCCAGTCAGGTCTGCTACAGCTTCCTGACGCACCAATAGAAATTCGCACAATCCTCAATCGCGGCTGGCTATCGATGGCCTTCCCAATAGCGGTGGCCAAGATCATGCCAGCCGCAGAACGACAGATGGCGTAGATGGACAAGTAGAGCAGCGTTTGCGAGTAGATTGCAGCGAAGAAGAGGACGGAGCCGAATTCGAAGCAGCGAGAGTTCCAGGTAGAGAGGAAGTGCGAGAGGTACAGCCTCCAGGCAATCTCGGAAGATACATGCGACGCTGTGCTCTCGGCTGCAATGTGGACTGGTACCGTCTCAGAAGGCTGTAGTGTAGGCACGGTAGTCGTAGATAATGACGGCTCGTTGTGTGATGTGGCTTGCTCGCGAGCCGCCATCTCGACATCGCCGGTCGTGTTGCCACCATTAGTGTGCGGCCGCATTGTTGATTTGATCGTAGTGCTGTCGTGGCTATGGGCCATTAGTGCCAACGAGTGGCAGAGAAGTGCACATGGCGATTGAGGATGTCCGCATAATATTGATGGGCCTCGGATTTGGCATCAGAATCTCTGAAAGAACGTTTTCTTAAAGTCGACTGGTGTAGTGTTGGGAAGTTCGCGCTAGATCTAATGTGGGAGGGTGTCGGCCAATCACATCGTACTCTTGTGCCCAGCCAAGGTCATAATGGGAACGACCAGGAGGCCGAACATCCATTCTACCACTACCTATATCACAAGAGCGTCGTCTCTCCGTAGTATACATCGATCCATGCTAGGATCTTACTCGCAGATATAGCCTCAAAGCCCATATCGTCAACGGCAGGAAACCTTAGGGCAATGGTCGTCTCAACACAGTCACCGATGACTCGTGCTCTTGATAGCTTCCTACGCCCCCATTAGGACAACTCATCGCTGTATTGCTAGCCTCTGTGGTCGTCATACTGAAGAGTACTTCTCAAATCTCGTTCATGGAATGACAGGTCTCCTCACCTCCTCCGAGGCAAACCAGCCTTCTCGTAGACTTTATCAATGATGGCTACTTCCGCTTCAGACTCCACCAGGCTCACCCAACTGATCTCATCCATCTTCGCTACTTCATCGGCTGTTTTGCCACCTTGCACAGCCCGCACACCTTTTACGAATGCTTCGAGCTGGTAGCGATACGTAGTCCACCATCGCTGACCACAATTCTTCCACTCCGGCCCATCGACATAAGCGCTGTACTTTTCCACCTTGCCAGTTGCCTTGTCAGTGACCAAGATTGAATGCTGAAGCCAAGCGCCCGGGAAATTTGGGAAGGAGATCTTAGCTTTTTCCAGCTCGATATCACAAGTCGCCGTCAATTTCCAAATCGGGGGTATGACCCCAAAGAGCCAGGGAACGGCTAGGTCGACGGAGGTATGGCAGAGGACTGTATCGTTCCCTTCCCGGATTGTGAAAGATGCGTCCATCGCATCGTCGATATTGGGGTCGGTGGCGTTGAGTCGAGGCTTGGCGGACAGAACCTTGATCTCTGCTCCATAGAGCGAAGGTGTGGCAAAGTATGAGACGGCGCTATATGCGTACGTCAAATCCATTGAGCTTCCGCCCACAAGATCGTACTTGAAGCGGATGTCGTCTTTCGCCAAAGCGCCAGCAGGTAAGCCCATTTGAGCGGATATTTCTAGCACTTTGCCGTACTTGCCACTTTGCACCAGCGACTTGACCAGGTGTGCTGCAGGATGCAGGCGCCAGTGGAAAGCTTCTAATACCACTTTTCCGGTCTCGTCGGCTACCTTCTTGATCTCTCGGACTTGCTCCGCGTTAGAAGCTATGGGCTTCTCCACCAGGACGTGCTTGCCAGCTCTCATGGCTTTGATGGTCCATTCGGCATGAAGGCCGTTTGGTAGAGGATTGTACACAGCATCGATACATGGATCGCCAAGTAGAGCATCGTAGCTATCGTATGCTTTGGCGTGTTGAAGGTTGCATTGCTTGATCTGAGTCTCGGCCTTGGCCCGAGATCGTGCTGCTATGCCAGCGATTATTATGTCAGGGTGCGTTGATACGGGGTCACTTATTGCTCCTGGGTTTATCGCGGCTGCTCCGAGGACGCCAAGACGCAGAGGACAGTCTGTCTTCTTTGTTGAGGCGACTATCTTGGGGACCCCATGGTACCAGTTGTGGGCGCCATGCATGAGCTTGTTGCAAGGTTAGCGACAACGAGTCTTGACAATTGAAGACCATTCCTTACATCGAGAATCCAAGACATCTTGAGTCCTATATAAGATTGCTCTACTAGGCTGGTATCTTGCTGTTTCTGTGAAGTCCCGAATCGACTATCAGGACCATGCGAGAGCTGAGAATAGAGAGCAGTAGGATGATCTGGGACCTGACGGAGGTCAGACTGCTTTATACCCTATGAATGGGTGGACATTGTGCCGTTGCATGTGGGCCGATGCGAGCGACTGTGAAGCGAACTATTGATGCTGCATGTAAGACTTGAGCGAAGCTCACAAACGTGACCAAGGTACCTTTGTGGCACGGTCGTGAGTTTATCAGCTCCACTCAAGACACAGGGCATCACGAGTGTTCGACGGCTAGCCGGGCCTCGTATAAGAGATTGCGCTAGTGCTGGATCTGGTCTAGTGTGCGGTGTAGTCACAAGCGATGCGGTATGTCGGAAAGACCTACACCACTGATCCCTTCTTAACCGTCAAACCTGTTTCGATGAAGTCCCTTACCTATCGCGTCGATGTGATGATACCTGTTTGGGATCATACTGATTACTCAGACACGCGACAACCTGTCTAATGAATCATCGGTCCCAAACTCCCGATTGTTCGTCGAGATACATCGACATACTGGGCCAACGATGAGCACAACTGGCAGCACGAGTATGCATGTAGTTGTTGTTGACGCCTTCGAGAGGCGCAATGATAGCTGAAGCCGATGCATCCTCGCGAAAGGCGATAACGACATTGCTAATGATATGGAAACCATTTCCGTTGATCGCTTCAGGATCCTCCGAACCGGGACCGTCGGTCTTGCCAAAAGCTATATAGGTCATGTTGGTCTATCTCTCTCGCGAACGAGGAAGTCTCTACAACGATGCGGCAAGTAGTAGGCGAGATGATGTCCTCGCCTTATGATTTCTTGCGGTAACAACAAAGTCCAAGCGGATCGAGAGCTCCATCACGTAATTGACTCTGAACATCAAGCACGGCTTTCCACAGCATGGCGTCCATTATCACTAGCTCACGACTTTGTAGACTCGATCTCGTACGCCGACTCGTCCTTCTCGCGCTCCATATCCGCTGACCACCGCCTTGCCACCTCGAAGTCGCCAGATCTTGGTGGTGGCCCTGGCCAAGTCTTCGCATCATCAATGAAGACCTGTTCAATTTCTTCCAAACTCTTACCTGCCGTCTCCGGACACCAGAAGTAGACGAAGAGAACGGTGATAACGCATGTGCCAAGCGGCCAGAACCAGATGGGCCATCCAACAACGCCGATAGCAGTACCACCACCGAAGACGATGATAAAACATCCCGACCATTCGCCGACCACGCCAGCGGCACCAGCAAGATGGCGATATCTCAGAGGAGCAACCTCGGGGCCTGTACATGTCAGCACCAGCAACGGTAATGAACCAGTCTAGGTTGTACGCACCATAAAGCCATGGAGGTCCCATGTATCCCCATCCAATGAAGAACTCGTAAATAATGACCATAGCGACCGAAATCCATTGCGTGGCCTTGGTCTGATGCTGCAAAGAGTTCAGGGCCAGGTAGATCGCTATGCAGATGATACATCCGATGCCCGTCCAGATCATCAGCTGTCGTCGGCCCCATCTTTCAATAGTGAAGTAGGTGAATACAGTGCCGAGGAAGAAGACCGTATTCGCCACACCTGCGATGACTGACTGCATGAGAGGATTCAGTCCGGTTTGCGCCAAGATAACTGTGCTGTAGTATACGACCAGATTGATACCTTCCAGTGATCAGTAAATGAGAGCGACATATCACAAAACATGCTTAAATACCCATGAATTGATGACCCAGCAGGAGCAAAAAGCTTGTTCTCACACGGCGAGCAGCCTGGATGGGAGAACGATCCCAGACCCAGTCTGACAAATTGATTCGGCCTTCATCTTCTTCAAGCTGCAAAGTGTCGAGAATCTCGAGCTTGTTGCGCTGTACGTCTGGATCATGAATTGGCCGGGCATACAGCATTGACAAGACTTTGTCGCCATCTTTGGTCCGTCCCTTGGCATAGTACCAGCGAGGCGTGTCTGGAAGCATCACCATGATGCAGAGCGAGATCAGGCAGAACAAGCACATCAAGCTGATTGGAAATCTCCAAGATACTTGTGAATAGGCACCTTTGACTTGCGTCATGCCTAGATCGATCCTATCGACAATGTCAGATATCTAGTGTACAAGACTGATGCTGATTTATAAGTGGGATGACGCTCACCAGTACGCAAATGCAACACCCCAGATGAGGTACATGCATTGTATGGCAGCTTGTGGGCCTCTCTCCTGGGCCACGATGGTCGTCTCGGCCATGTACGTGGGAACGGTCGCTGAAAAGCGGTCAGAGAAGTTCACACACTAGTTTTGTGAGCACTTACCTGAGATGAAGCCAATACCAAAACCGCAGATCACCCGAGCAGCACACTGGATTCGTTAGCATAATGCTTTACACCACAGGCTTGTGATACATACGATCTGCCCAACGGAGTGGGATGAAGCTTGAATTGCACCCCCTACGATGACAAGGGCATCACCAATCATGATGCTAGCGCGACGGCCGAAGCGAAATCCGAAGTTCGTGCACACCAGAGTGATTGCCATGAACAAGCACCCGAGCCTACAAACAATCAGCCACAGCCGAAGAGTCCTCCAAAGGTCTCTTGCATACGTATACGAGGCCGCGATCAAGGGTATGAGCAACGGATTCCTCTCAAGATCATCATCACTGATATGAAGAGCATCCAGGAAAGGTTTAGTGGTCTGCACGCCTCCGAGAACACCAGCATCGTAGCCAAATATGAGAAAGGCCATTGCACAGCTGAAGGACATCAGCCGGTAGAAATTACGGCCTTGCATACTGGCCAGTGTTCGTGGGAGACCCATGCTGAATGATCGTATGGCTACAGGTGATGAAATGGTAGTGTGAGTGGAAGAGTGAAGAGGTCTGACTGGCTTTTTGGAAGAGCTCTCATTGCTGTATGACGGCGGCGATCTGCCAGGTCTTTCCTGAGGTTGCGGTACGAGCGGGCCTCCTCAATGACAGACTTTCACGTGGATGCAGGCTGATGCCGATCTTCCAGCGGCCGTGGAGGAACGGATGATCTTGCGTGTTCCATGCGACTGAGCTGGCACCTGTTCCACGCTTCGAGCCAGGCTCGGATGGTAGATAATCGGCCAGGAAAGCATCGTCTTGTCCTCCCTAGGTGTTGATTAGTCTCCATATGACCTGTAGGAGAGCGTGCGCAACCGATCACTTTGATATCTGATCACATCATCCCCAACGAAGACTGGAGCCGAGAAAGTGTGGGGGAAAGTTTGGCAGAGGTCAGGTCAAGGTTAAGATCTTAAGTGGCGCTTGCGCTTGCCTTACTCAACGGTTTCCAATTTTGGGACACCTCGTCATATTACAGTACTCGTCGCGTCGATCTTCTGTGCAAGTGATAGCGAAGTCGCACATGGCATCAATTGTTGCGAAACTGTTATTCTGGCGACATTTCGCTTGTATGCCTCATATCGCGTGTATTTTGGGTACGGCCGAGCTGACTGCATGGTTTGGGGGTGGATGGCACTATAAAGAGGATGCTAAATCTAGAATAGTAGTACAAGTAAGTTATGGCAAGAGCTATGATTTGCATTATAGTACATGCCGGTACTGATGCAGAGACTCAGAGCCGGTAGCGCCCTGCCGAACGTGGTGGCCGAGAGCAACTGACGACTCATCAAAGCGGATTGGCAAGATCAGCGCACCGGATACATGGCCGAATGCTCACGGACGCCATCGCCTTGGAGATCGTCTTGGCCGTCAGGAGCCTCCCAATCGACTTCAATCTCGCTGTGGCTCTTGCTCTTCCTGCCCTCCTTGCCCCAAATCTCGAAGTGGAGGCCAGTACCGATCAGGAGTTTAATGTCAAATTCCGCAATGTTGTACGGCTTGCGAAGATGGTACCACTTGTTGTTCTTGGCTTGCATGTCTCCGGCGTCTAGTACAGTCTCGACTGTACAGACTTGCTTCACGGCCCCGTGGCGCATGGACCGTGGCAGCTGGGTGCGGGGCACCGTCGACATGACGATACGTGTACGCCATGGCTCGCGCTCGTAGCCGATAGGGATCTTATGGCGGAAGCGATGGTTCACTCCGTCGTTGGCATCAATGATCTGGCCCTGTCGCGATTATCAGTTGTGCTCCTGGAATGCAGGCAAATGAATACGCACTTGCTTGATGAACCAGTTGACCTGACGCTCGGCGTAGCGACGCTTATCGTATGGGTCCAGCTCAACATCTTCGCCTTGATGGTTATCAGGGTCATACAGCTCACGGCAGAGCACACCGTAGCTCACAGGACTTCGGCGCGTCGATAATACTTCCGGTCCGCCTCTTAGCGATTGTATTCTGGCAAGCACAAGACCATGAACTACAGCAAGCTGCGGCTCGCTTGCAAGCAAAACGGATAGATCTGCCGTATTGGTAAAGCCTGCACCGCCGCCTCGCTCGTACCTATCCCGGATGTTCTTCTGCACATACGGCGAGCTACCTAAGCCTCCAGATAAAACGAGGTATTTGACAGCTTCTCCAGGGTTTGCGGTCTGCAATGTACGGAGTCGGCTATCTATGAGCTCGAAGATGCGCTGTATCTGTTCATCGAAAAGGCGTTTCAGATCTCCGCTGCGATGGCGTCAGCAAAACTTCAACTTCGAGGTCCGTCCAGACTCTCGCCCACTGCGTACCTGGTCAGCACGACATTACTATTCTCGATGCCTGCGTGACGAAAGTCTTGACCTGGTGCAATATCTGGAATCGGCAGAGGTAGCTTCGGTACCATCATTGCCCCAGATCCAAATGAGCACTTGTACGTCATGAACCGGTCCTCGATCATTCTTCGTGCAAGCTGCTCGATGTCGCGGAGCTGGACCTCTGTCCGTATCAGCTTCAATCTTTCTATCACCATGCGCTCGGCCTTGAAATCGATCAACGTAGAACCAATAGCCTCGCCTTCATTACAGTGCAGTGGCTCCAACTCCGTCCGATTCCTGGCTGCCGAGGTCACCTTCAAGACGTTCACGTCCGTCGTTCCGCCACCACAGTCTGCAACCAGAAAGACATCGCCGCGCTGCAGCTGTTGCTTGGAGGCGTACACGGCAGCTGCTTCTGCCTCTGTAAGAGTAATAACGAATTTATGGTTTGTCAGCTTGCCGTAGCCTGCCCTGCCGATCAAGCGCTCAATGTCTGCCATCATTCCAGGGTCTTTCCAGGTCGTGGGCACGGAAAATACGAACTCTATCTTCTTGGAGCTGAAGTGGCCGACGCGCTCAGAAAGGAATCGCATAATGCAGTGGTATAGACACGCAAGATAGTCGCAATACCATTGCTGCGCTTCTCCGTGCGCCGGCGCAAAACCAGAGAGGTCGACGTACCGGGGATCGAGAAACAGTTTGAAAAGCTTGTTGACGTCGACTGTGTGGTCGTCCTCGTCGCACTCAAAGCCCCAGTTCCTAAGATCCCCAGTGGCTGCAGCGTAAGACAAGGCGGTATCGACTTTGCTTCGTAACTCGTAAGACGCTTTGCCAGGCCAATTCATAATAGCTCTTGGATCTCCCCAGTCTGGCGCCGCTGACCATGCCACACCTGTCGCATGCATTAGCCATCAGTGCTGCGACATAAGCGCGGATGTTGAGTGTAGTACCAGTGCAGGTCATTCCAAAGTCTATCGCAACCACTATGTCTGGTCTCCATACGTCAGGCGCCATAGTTGAGACCTTCCACAGACGGAACAGGCGAGCAAGAAAGATAGCTCTCTCGAATCGCAGAATGCGTGGGACACTCGGGGTACCTGACTTTTGTGCGCACAGCCTTGCCAAGTCATATCCGGTCGACCTGCGAGTCTGGGCCGAGATGCAGGGTAAGTAGGTGACAGTGCTTTTCATTCTGCTTCTCTAGATCTACGATCAGTGGCCGTAGTCTTGCCCAATCGAGAGTGCGGGTGGCGTACTATAGTTTCGTCTCAGCCTGATCGCTCAGCTCGAGTTGCAAGCTGTGCGGGCCTGCGCTAACGTGTTGATCAAGCCCGCGTCGATGTGCCATGCTGTCTTGTAAAGGTACAACGCACAACCACTCGTTTCATTCTCCTACAGTCTGATGTGCTAGTGGTGCTTTCGCTTTCTCCATCATTACAGAATCGGTTGTCGACCTCACTTAGGTGCTTAATATTCAACGTTCCTGCTCTCATCCGTAATGGCCACCGACACTTCGACACCAGCCGTCATTTCCCCGATCAATACGTTGTCCAGCGCGAAATCAGGACTCACTGTCACCACATCCTCTGTACCTGTTACCACTTCAGTCGGATTACAGGTCCCCGGCACCGACGAAACCTCACAGGCCAATGGAACCTCACAGACAAGTACATATACATCATCGAGCATAGACACCGGCGCACGTAGTTCTAAACCGTCAGGCATGACCGGCGATGAAGCAACCTCTGTGAGCATCGTTGGAATCACATCTTCGGCAGCTAGTCTGAGCAGCTCGAGTGCGATAGCTGATTCAACTTCAACTGCTGCGAGTGCATTCACTACTGGCATATCCGCGACACCGCACCCACATAGCTCCATAAGTGTCGGTGGCCTTGCTGGGGCCATAATTGGCGCCGCTATCCTAGCATCCATACTAACATTCCTTATTACCTTCTGTTGCATGCGACGTGATATTCATCGAAAAGAGCACACCCAAGCCAAATCTAGGCGAAGGTCACGGAGATCATCACACACGACTGCAGCCGGCGGTGCTGGTGAGAAAGCTCTGGTGTCCGGAACTTCATGGGAGCGCCACCTGCCGCAAGTCGCCGACGACAGACAAGTCCATATGGCCGTGAAGACTATTTTCGACCAGTTGCAAGCGCACGTGGAAAATTTCTACGCCCCTATAGATTCTCAGATCCCTCAAGATGTTGCCGACCACCTCTCGGCTATTCAGACGCCATTCCTCCAAGGCTCCGTCACCAGTGTACTAGCAACGTCTAGGTATCAGCTCACTGTGATGAAGCATTGTCTGTCGTATCTAGTGGCAGCGAATCTCACGACCGGAGGTGAGGACAGCATCCTTCCTAATGCATATACAGCTTTGGAGCTGGATGAGACGCGGACCAAAGATAACAGCAACCAGGTAGTCGGTCAGTTGAGCCGTGTCGTCTTGATGGATTCGAGTTCGCTGATAACCCCCCAGCTCAACGTGAAGCATACAGCAAGTGGCGCATACTCACCGCGCACCTGCATGCGCAATCAGCCGCAACGACGGAGGAGATAGCGCAAAAAGATCAAAGGATATCGATCATGGTGAAGTCTTTCTCTGACGCCGTTCACTTTTGGCTGCGTAAGTCTGAGGAAAGTGCTGCTGCTCGAGAGCATCTGACACAGATTATCCGACAAGCGGCGCCAGCGGCTGCTATGATTTTCGCGCAGCCATCGGCTTACGCTTATAGCTGGGCCGTCGTAATGAGCCGTATCAAGAACGAACGTGGACTTGTAGTTTCGCCAGCGCTTGAAAAGGTTGCGGATGGTGATGGCCATGCTTTGAGGCAAGCACAGACGATAGTCGCAGCGATCACAGAACCGTTGTAAACAGCAATTCTCAGTAGTGCACCGCCATTGGTATGGGTGCTTGCTACCGATATCAATGCAAGTAGCGAGCTTAGATCTGCGTCAACGTCCATGTGAAAGCTATCGATCGCGTGCATGATGTTCCATCCAACGTCCACTTCTGCTACGCCTCATTTCTGGAGTCTGGACGGGACATGCAGCTTTAGTTCTGTTGTCTGTTCTCTGTCCCGCCGCGTCGCTCACCCTTGTTGAATAGCTTTTCAACGGCTGTGATGAATCAAGCCTTGTCAATGGTGTACTGGACCCCATTCCTGGCCAATCTGTCGGTAGCCCACGCTCGCGGCCTTCCGGTGGTTGAACAGGGTCACTCGGTAGCTCATAGCTCCCAGCCAGGTCTACGAACGGGCGATGCGGATTACTTCCCTGCAAAGGGATCATGTACGAGCCTAAAGGAAGGTTACCGGAGGTTCCACCTTGGACTTCAGATACGTTGTACTGGGCGGCCTGTTAAAATGATGGTCAGAACCTCGGTGAAAATCGCACGAAAAGTTTCATATCATCAACAAATCGCTTACCAGCCATGAATAGTACCGCTCACCCACAGGAGGCATTGCACAGGAGGCTACCGCGTGTAAGACTACGGGCCTGGCGATGGCGACTACAAAATCATCGTATTCGTACGGGGTAGGATCCGACGGCTTGTGCTGCGTAGGGCTCGGAGGAATGTACAGCTCCTCTTGCGCTGCACGTGAGCTTAACCATGAGTGATGTCTCCGTTGTCTGAACGGACGTGTGCCCATTTCGAGAGGCGATGAGTCGCAGGGGGTTCCGGCTGCCCGCGGTTCAGCTAAAGACTTACTAGCACTGACTGATAGCGAGGCTTGAGCAATGTCTGCTTCACCTACTGCAGGCAGGACGTCTTCAGGTAGTTCAACCAGAGAGCCGTCGGGAATGGTGAGTGAGAACCGCGGTGCATTGTCACTAAGCGTAGTGAATGACGCTGCGCTTTCTCGTTTCCGTAGATTCCTGTTGTCGAAGATCAGCCGAAGTGTCGAACAGGACGCTGCACTCGTCTCACCTGTGTCGTGTTGCGTGCAGCCACTCACTATCCTGATAGCTTGGAGGTGATTTGCTATCGTTGCCTGGTCGTGATTCTCGTGAACCCTCCTTCGCACACAGGACGCAGATCGCCATGTTTAGATTGCCACCAGCAATACTCAATCGCGTCAGGCTGACTGGAATATGAGCGCTGTCGCGGAAAACAAATTGCATGCGGGTTGCAAACTTGACGCGACCGCCAGTCACTCTCATATCTGCTCGCGCTGGTTCTACAAGACTTGCGACAGTTGCAACGGCCTCTTCGGTCGACGTGAATACCCTGTCAACCATCTCCTTCTCGTCGGTGGAAAGACAAAACGATTTCTGTCGCCGCAGCTTCTTCGCATGCTCGAGCTGGCAAGATATTTGGGATGTTGTCTTAAGGAGGTCCTTGGCTTCCTGGTCGACAGCAACAACCTCGTAGACTTTTTCAGTGATCCGAAGACTGAGGGTAAACGCTGTTGAAACACTCGATAGGGCGGAGCTGAGTTCCGCCATGTCGACGTCTTGGTGGCTTCAGGATGATGTGCCTTGCATTCCAGCGCTGTCTGGCAACTTACCGATGTCAAAGATGGAGCTCCGCGTCACCGTTCAAGGCCTGACAGCGCCGGCAGGTCGAAGCACGAGTGAGGCTCAACCATCAGCGGAACAAGGCTCCGTGTGGGCCTATCGAAGCTTGAACCCCTGTCAAGGAGTTCACGATGTTCGCGACTAGCTGGAAGCGGTGTACCGCTGCCTCCCAAAGGTCATCATCCACCAGGAGACTATCTGGCAGGCTAGGCACTCGCATATTGACCCACTCCGTGCATATGGCGTTGCATGTCGCATGCTGCTCAATACTGCAGTCGAGAGAAGCTAGCATAGTTTGCGCTAGGCAGCTAGTAAGCTCTTACTAGCGCGCGCTGAGACCGCACTTGAGGCTGCCGGGCGATCTTCCTGATTGCTGACTGCTACGACCGCGACACCTGATAGTGCATACCTGTCAGTTGTGTCAAGTTATCACTCGAACATCCAGTCCCGCTACTCCGAGTCTCCTCGTCGACACACATGACTTTACTGCCGCGCTGCGTACATGCATGCCTCGCACCTCGCATTGTGCGGCAGGCTACCTGCGGATCAGGCGGGCCAGCGCGCATACTGGTGGCTTTTGAGGCTTGGGCGCTTCAATTATATCGTCCAATAGAGCACTATCACCATCCCGTTGATCGACACAATTAGGACGCAAATGAAAAGCTGGAATCAATGCTTCACCGGTCGATACAATAGCTAGCCGAAGATGGTCGACGATCGTGATCTCGTAGCCCTGCCTCGAAGCTATAGGAACGAAGGTTGATGCACAAGCCGATAGTAGCCATTGGGATCATTCCCCGGCGAGCCTCGTCTGGCCGTATGTGCTTCACGAATGTGATCCGTGGGACACCAGACCACACCCCGGCCACAGAGCTACGGTCACGACGCTGAAGCAAGTCCGGCACCTTGCTACGCCCACCCTAAAGAGTCAATCATCCAGTTGCAGTCTGACTAGTGCCGATCAAATCGGTCGAAGTGCAACCCGATCCACGTTGGGCGATTTAGTGCTCATCTACTTTAGCAGGGTTCTCGCCAAGAACATGTTTGCCGCGCAGCATGGTCCGCGACTCAGCCTCAAACCCGCAGACGGCACACTCCCAGAATCGATTGACAGGAATCGCGGAGCCTGATGCCAGTGAGTGCGTTGCCAGAAGCCCTCTGAGAAGCATCTCTTGCCAAAGAGACGTCCTCCATGCAACCTATTACTTCATTACGGTGCGTCACTCTCCGACATGGTTTGGTTACGAACATGGTCGATTGTCATCATATTTGGCCGTCGAGCTTTAGGTCTTGCATTGTCGACTGCCAGGCGGACGACAACGGCCGAGGATTTACGAGATGGTGATGGGTTCAGTCCGAAACCCACCCTAGGACCAGCTTTCCGCAATTACGGTGCGGTCGAAGATCAACAGCTGTTCGGACGACAAGTAGGGTCAAACAAACCGTGCGGTTACGTCTCAGGCGACGTCGAAGCGCCTTTCCAGTGCTTCGAGAGTGCCGCTTGTGCGTACTTCACAACAGCTCATTATCTCGCTTGCTGCCTTACAGATTCATCCGGTGGCTTCTCATACTCAACCGCAGGTTGTGCAACAGCTTCAGCCTGTGTAGGATACGAGGATAACAACCAGCCCGACTGGTTGACAGCGGCCACTACAAGCTCTGGACTGGTATTTTGGTGGGCATGGTACACTTCAAATATGGCCTCCATGCGCTGATGTCCATTAGTCCCAGCCCTTATCCGTACTGCGCGACTGTGTCCTTCTTGCCAACCAACAACACGAACGTTGCACCTTACAGTTTCTACTCCTGCGCCGCATACGGTCCGACTACTGTCACAATTCTTGGCTATACTGTGCAATCTGCAACTGTCTACGGCGGCGTGAACTTCCTGTCGACCTCGCCACCTGGACCGCAAGCATCACCCAATAGTACCTCGACTAGTACCATGACTCGCATCTCAACTTCATCGGTAACTTCGGTAGCTTCCACTGGGTCAACAGCGCAGCTGCCCTTCACTACTGCCACGATCACAATTCCTCCTAGCCCGTCGTACAGCTTGGGCCCCGTGCCAGTGACAAGCACGCCTCACCACTCTTCTACAGGAGCAATAGTCGGAGGAGTAGTCGGTGGTATAGGAGGTACTGCGCTTATCGCAGGTGCGTTCCTGTACCTTCTGCGACGGAAAAAAAGGCAGAGAGAGGCACCACTTCCAGAAATCAGTCAATATAATGGCGTGCCAAAACATTAGGGTGTCGCAATTGCAAAGAGCAAATTGCAACGAAGATACGATGTGCGATATGCGGTCTATGAAACGTAGCGTCTCCCCTGCAGGTGGGCTGGGCAGGTTGGAGACCCAGGACCTCGCCCTCTACTGTCCACGTCGTCCTGAGACAGGTCGGGAGGGAATGAAACGGTGACTTGCTAGCGAAGCTCAGGTACCGATCCTATTACTCTATACAACTGCCTTGTACCGAACGCTCCGCCAAATCAAATACGTGCGGGAATTCAGCGTAGTGTCGATGAGCTTGGTATGAAAGACGAAATTTTCGATTAAAAATGTATCAGCGTCCAGGTGACAGCCTTTCAATTTCAAAGAGCAACCGTCATGAGTATATGCGCTTCTTCACCTTTCGCACTGCACGACAGGATAATGTTTTGACACTTTTCGAGACAAAGCAAATTATTGCGCCGAGCTACAGACCTCAAAACTGCAAAGCATATCTGCTACTCAAGAGCATTGTCGTCAAAACACTGATCATAGATTGTAAAATCATGATCTCCCTTATGACCTGACGCACTACCCTACCTACATACAAATCTCAATTGAAGACCTTTTGTCAAGCGAACGCACAATGCGAACCTAGAGACTTTAGATCAGCCGTCGGTCATCTAGACGGCGGGGATAAGCTCAACCTACATCGAGGAAGGTGACGGCAGGCCACGTTACTGGTACGGCATGTCAGGCTTCGCAGAATAAACAGCACGGTTCCGCATCTGCTGTCGCTTCCTTACCACCAGTCCAGCCACGAGTAAGGCGAGAAGCAAAGCACCTCCGAGACCGACACCAATTCCAACGCCCAGAGCCATGGAGTCGTTACGTGCAGGCGTCGGGCTAGGTGAAGCCGTCGCAGCGGTCACTGTTACTGTTGGCGGCGAGCCTGAAGATATGCCAGCCGTTGTTGAGGTCGGTATAGTGGACGGAGACAATGCTGAAGTCATTGTCGAGCTCATGGCGGAGCTTGAGCTGACAGGAGGACTGGAGATGTTGAAGTACTGGGATGTCGCGAGTGGTCCGCCGTAGATATTTCTGGAGTCATATATCTGTAAGAAGAACGTTATGCCATCCTTCAGGTTCTGCGTGGGGATCCCGTTCCAATTGTAGTAGCCCTGTGTGTTATTTACTGGTAGCGTTAGCCTTCAAAGTTCCATTGGAGCGGCCTACAAGCTGTCACTCACAGGACAGGTCGTCTTCAGGGTTGTTTCCGTCGCTACCGATGGAAGCCGCGCCGGCCTGCTGCTGCCAGAGCGATAGCATTACCGACGGCACGTTGGTTACCCATCTGAATGTTTGGTTTTCTAGGCGCAGACAAATGTAATGTCAGCTTCCAAGACAGGGACGTCGTCAGAGAGGTCGCTGGTTTGGAACGTACGTCCATATTGAAAATTGATCGCGAGTCCCAAGTTACTCTGCTGAATCTGAGGTCCGGGAGACGTGAAATCGTTTCCCGCGACCCCGTCTTGCGCTATCACGGGAGATGCAAAGAATGCCAGACTAGCTAGCAGAAGTAAGCCGCGGAAGACAGACATGTCGACTATTTGTTCGTCCCTTGGGGGAATGTAGGCAGGGACAAACGAGACTTGATCGTAGTCGAGAAGAAAAGGGGCTCTTGTTCGTCGAAGTGAAAGTTACGACATAAGGAAGGCAATATATAGCAAGTCGGTCTTGTCTCATCTGGGCTTCTTGTCAGGTTGACGATGCCAGGATCGCTTAAATGGGTTCTTATCTCATCACCGGACCAACAGCAAGGTGGCTTAAGCTAGATCGAGTCGGTTCGTCCTCTCAGGCTGCCAGGCTGATGATCGCACGAACAAGCCGATCCGCTATGCTAGACGACGTCTGTGGAAGCGGCGGTCTACCAATGAAAGAGATCACCGGCTCACTCTGCATCTCTCGTAAGCCACCAGCATCTGCCCGCTCGGAGCGTGACTATCCTGCTGCATCATGCAATATACTGACTCGTGTGTATCTGCTTCGAAGACCGATAGCGACGAGGCTCGACGATCGGTACCAGAAAGTCGTCGCTGAGCTCGAGACATACACTGCACGGACCAACTCTGCAAGCCATTCAACGCGTTGAACGCCAATTGGACGTTGACACGGCACAACAAAATATATAGCCTTCACAGCCTTGCGTGCGCAAAAGAGCAGACCTGTGGCTGCAGATCTGATACTCCGCCTAGGCCGCACTGATAAGCATTTCCCAACATCGACCTCGCAGCAACGGCGATCGCCGTGCTGTCTGTCATGGACGCAGAGCCTCATACGGGCTCACATGGAGCTCTTGTGCTGTCAGGCAGAGGCACCGAGAAGAACCCCTGGATTTGCCAGGGCGAGATGAAACGGGAAACCTCACGTCTCTGCACTAAGTGTAGTTTGGGCGATGCTAAGACTCCTTCATCATCAGCTACTTGGTTGATCTATGTGTCTAATCAACCTTCACACTCTTGACCTTCAATGAATCAGATGCTCAGCTATCTTAGACCGTACCATTCATCCCTCGGGATAGGACCTAATGTGCCGAGCAAAGCCATACGCTTCCGTGTTGGATGCGTCCTGCTGCTGATTGCTTTGCTATCGACTTGGTTCATACTCACACCTGCGCGGGTACGGCATTCCCTCATCCATACTTCACAAATCCCATCCAATATACTAGGAGTCACGAGGTCGACACCACGTGAGTCCGCTACCAACGCCACTCTTGGGTTCCAAAGGATCTTGGCCTTGTCCGGAGGCCCGAGCTGGCGTACCCGGGGTTTAAAAGCTGCTGCCGCATATACAGGCCTTGAGATAGATATACCAGAGCGTCCAAATAACTCGCCTGAGCTTGTCGACGCTTTCCGTCAAATCGGCAATGGGAAGAAGCCGGCCCTGGGTGCTGCTCGAGCGTGGCTGTCTCACCTTGACATGCTCAAGTACGTTATACAGAGTGGCCTTCACACCGCATTGATCCTTGAAGACGACGTGGACTGGGACTTGGCTCTAAAGGACCAGATGCTTTTGGTCTCGGATGCAGTTCGTAACTTCACGCGCGCTGATGCTTCAGAACCGTCACCATATGGCCGCAACTGGGACATCCTATGGCTTGGACATTGTGGTGAGTACACCGTTGCGGATACCGAACGATTCGAATATGAGGACTCGACAGTACTGAGCCATGCCAACTATACTGGTTGGGCGGCCCCGTACATAACGAACATGGGCGAGGGCCATCGGCTCGTGCAGCATGGTGTCAACCCAATCTGCACATTCGCGTACGCTGTTACGCGGCAAGGTGCGCAACGCGCGCTCGAGTGGGCTGAAAAGGGCGAGAGCGAAGCATTTGACGTCAAGTTGATGGAGGCTTGCCGACCGAAAATCTTGAATGTTGTCACCGTTCAGCCGGAGCTCATGCATCACTATACTCCGCCACACGATGCTGGATACTGGAGCGAGGTGAACGCCGGTGATGGAAAGGGCACTGATGCTGGTGAGAGTGCGTATGAGAGTCGGATGGGAGGCACCGAGAATATCATACACAGCGCGCGATGCAAAGCCTTGTTCGATCGCACCTGTCTGAAGCCGTTCTGGGAACAGTATTGACACAGTGTTGGTCACTCTGCTACACGACGTATCGCTTATTGGACTTGGGTTGTTCACTCCGTTGGTGATTCACTTCGTTGATGACCAGACACTTGGGAAGGCGCACGTAGAACGGCTCACACACGATGCGAGCAGATCGCAGCCGTCGAATACCAGCCTACTGGACGATGGCAACGACGCCGTTAAGTTGAGATGAAAGGGCGGAAAGTTGCAAGACTGTAGCATATACAATGTATGGTGTGAACGACCGGACGAGGGGTAGTCGCAGACGCAGTTGCAGACGCAATTTTGGAGCAGAGTCTCTTAAGACCAAGATACAGACCCCTTTATCAGCAAGTAAAGCAAGATCATCGCTATGTAGGTTTCCGTTTGTAATTGCGCCAGCCTAGCCTGGTACAAACTCCTATATCTCGAAAACGGATCTCCTAAGTATCTATCCTGTATACTTCTCTTAGATGTATAAGAAAGCGTACATTTAAGAACTAAAGCGACCTTCAGGATATCAATCTCTAGTGCGCCATGTTAGTGTACGCGTTGATAAAGGTCAGACAATCGTGACTATGTCCTCTTTCTTTATATCTGTTGTAAGGCCGATAGCACGGATGAAACGACAGATGCGCGTAACCATTGTAAATTTGGAATCTTTTCTTCCGCTGGTTTTCGCACATTGAACGCCGTCAAATTTTGTGAACACAAGTGCTTGCTGAATTGCAACAAGTGGCGAATTCCTCGGACATGTCGTCGAGTTGGCTTGGCAATCTCGAGACCAAGAATCAAAGCCGACTGTGTTGATGTTGACGCCCATCGCCACCAAGAGTCACTTTTAGCTGGACTAGCTCTCTTCAAAGTCGAGGGGAGCGCTGTAGCCCTGTGAGGCTAGTCATGGATCATCCTCCACACCAGCGCAGCAGACCACGGCTGCGGTGTCGCCCTCTCTGAAGCTGTACCCTATATGGCGATACCGTCACTACACCGTATTATCCTCCAGGGCGTCTGCGAAGGCTGCGGTAGTTTCTCCGGCTGGACAGAGGATAAATGCCGGCCCAGCTGTCCCGAGATCTACTTCCAACAATCCGAGTGCTCCAAAGTAATAGCGCTTGCGTTTGCTCAGGGTCTGAGAGAGCCCTGCGACATTAGGCAGTGGCTTGAGCATCATAAAACAGGTCATGGCTTTGGTGACGTTCAGACCATTGGTTGGGACCATATGATTGTCACACCACGCAACAATGCTACGGTCGCGTTCAGTTCATCTATACCCTCTGGTAGCCAGGCAACCGTTGAAGTACGGATCGACTTCGGAGGCGGTAATCCTGGCTACGAGTTTTCATGGGTGAGCTGGCTATGGCATGGCAAAATGCTGGACCGGCGGCGGATGGATGAGGCGTTCGAGCCAATCGAGGGAGACGAGGACGTAGAATGGTTACAAGGGAGCTTGTGCTGGTGATTGCTAGTTTGCAATGGCACGAACAGACCATTAACCTCATTTCTTGCGCATGCTCCGACCTGCAGATAATGAATGGCAGATCCCACGAGTTCGAAGCCATGAAATTCTCGGGTTCCACACTGTCTTGGCAAGACTTGAGCCAAGATGCGCCAACGACTTCTTCAAAACTCTGGCAGAATCTTTGCAGAAGTACGCGACCATCAATGCAACGCGAACAGTGATAGCAACCAGAGGATCGTATCATGACGACTGATGGAGTCCCTACGACTTATACGACCACTACAATGTCTGCGATACGTATGGATTTGTCGAGTCTGGGCATGCCCGGTCAACCAACAAGAGATCTCGAGATGCCCTCATTTTCAGTACCCTTGGCTAGGTACTGGAAAATTGGCGCCGCCAAGGCACATGCCATGGCATCTACTACAAGTCATCGTGAACTTCACTCCTCTCAGCCCGCACTTCTTTCTCAAACTTCGACAGGCAGCCCAGAAAGCAGCTCAATCAACAAGCAGATGTATCGAAAGCCTGTCACCTATCGCTTATTCATCATCATCTCACTGGCTGTAACCACATTTTGAATTCGCCATCATCACGATCAGAGGCTGTATTCGTAGCCGAGCTCCCTCCCATCGCGACAGAAACGTCAGTCGACCGAGCTTCGTCAACGACCTGTCCCACAGCAACAGCTTCTGCGGTAGCAACGACTCAACCTCACCGACCTGGACCACGGAGTGTCAACATCATCATCTATCCAAAGCAGCCAAGATGGAACTAAACACCGGACATAACGACCGTCCAGAGATGACCAAGCTTGCGGATCCGGAGGACCTCGACCGGGCGCCATCTGCACAAAGATATTCCCTGCACTCTGCCGATGACAGTGTGCGAGCAGGATATAGCGCTCAGCTGACTCGCTCAAGGTCGACACTTGGCGTGACGTTCATGAGCTTTGTGCTAGCTTCGGTGCCCTATGGTCTGTCCACTACTCTGATCTACCCACTGACGGGCGGTGGTCCCAGTACTGTGCTATGGGGCTGGCTACTGGTGTGCTCATTGATGCTATGTGTTGCCGTCTCGCTTGGTGAGATCACTTCCGTATGTTATGTTCTTGAGAGTCTGGTCGCCGTGATGCGATCCTCTGGATCGAACAATCTCTGCTGATTGTTCATGTCCAGGTTTACCCACTCGCTGGAGGAGTGTACTACCAGACGTTCATGCTCGCGCCATCTCGATGGCGGGCACCTATTGCGTGGGTCACTGGCTGGTCTTTCACGTTGGGCAACATCATCATCACACTATCCGTCAATTTCGGCACGACTCTTTTCCTGATCGGCTGCATCAACGTGTTCCGAGACGAGACCGGCGCAGCTGTCTTCGCAGCAGAAGCATGGCAGACTTACCTCATCTTTCTGTTCATTACGCTACTGTGCAACACAGTCTCCGCTCTTGGCAACCGCTGGCTACCGATCCTCGATATGGTCGCCGTGGTTATGACCTTCCTTGGAGTCGGTGCGATTATGGTCTGTGTACTCGTCATTGCCAAAGCAGGGAGACACAGTGCAAGGTACTCTTTCGGAGAGTTCGAGCCAACCTCTGGCTGGCAGCCATCAGGCTGGGCCTTCTGCGTGGGCTTGCTACACGCTGCATACGCCACCTCCGCAACAGGAATGATCACTTCGATGTGTGAGGAGGTTTGTGAGCCACGGACGCAAGTACCGAAAGCGATGGTCAGTCTCGATCGCTACTACGGAGCCCGAACAACACTCACACAGTCTAGGTTGGCACCATCATGCTCAATGCGTTCTGCGGATTCGTTTTCCTCGTGCCTCTCATGTTCGTGCTTCCGAATATTGCCTCGATTGTCAGCGATTCGTCAGGGCAACCTCTGCCAGTCATTCTACGCTCAGCTATCGGCAGCCCTGGTGGTGCGTTCGCGCTTTGCGTCCCAATCATTGTGCTTGGCGTTGTCTGTGGTATTGGGTGCACTACTGCCGCTTCCAGATGCGCCTTTGCTTTCGCTCGGTAATGCTCCACTGTCGGGCAATCAAGAATTTCAGCTGATTTGAACAGGGACGGAGCTATACCAGGGTCCCAACGTCTCGGCTTCGACCGAGTCAATCACAAGCTCAGCGTACCGCTCAATGCTATGATGCTAAGCATGGTCGTGCAGCTTGTCTTGGGCTTGATATACCTAGGCTCAAGCGCGGCGTTCAACGCTTTCAACGGCTCCGGAGTCATCTTTCTTACCCTTAGCTATGTGATACCTATTGCGGTCTCCTTCAGCCAAGGGAGAACAGCGCTCGTAGGTGCAAAATACAATCTGGGCGCTCTTGGGATGTTCTGCAATGTTGTATCGATCGGTGAGGGGTTCTGTCATCACGCTTATGATCGCTGCTGACGATTTGTGACAGCCTGGTGCTTGCTAGCCATTCCACTATTCTCCATGCCGTCCACGCTTCCTGTCAGTCAGACGAGCATGAACTATGCTTCGCCCGTGTTCCTTGGTGGCTTGGCATTATCCGCTTTATGGTATGTGGTCTGGGGCAGGAAGAACTATCGTGGCCCAAAATTAGACGAGCAATCGAGGAGCGCATGAGATTGTTCGACCACCTCATAACAATGACTATCAGCGAAACACTATGAAATGTCTGCACACACATGTCTCGTGCTCTCCTGTCAGGCGATCCCAACCGATGTCGGCATGATTTTATTTCATGGTCTTATGGTACGACGACCTCCAGCAACAGGGTCGAAGACGCTGCTAAAGGACTGTTCGCGATCCCGACACTGCTCATTGATAGATGGGCTGAAAGGGTTGCCCAAAATAGGTACCGAGGATGCCTTCGTAGGTCGTTGCGAGGATGGTGTTACCTCTGGACGATTTCCTGAAGGCGGAGGAGACCAATCCCGTCCTGGTGAGACGCTACCTCTGAAATATCTGGCGGATCTATTATTTCGTGATGGTTCCCTAGCACGAGCCGTGTTGCTCACATGGTGCCACTCAGCGGTCCTTGATCGCCGCCGAGGAGACACATTCAATGCTGCCCTTTTGCGATTTGCGGGCTCAGGATCGAGTTGTGTGTCATCGTTTTCATGGTAACTCTGGTGGGCCGTCGTGGAGTCGTAGTCTTCTGCTGAAGGACCATGCCGCTCTGCGGCCTGGTGCTCCTGCTCTGTATTAACGCTATTGTGTCGGATTGGTGGACTCTCGACTGAGGTAGGTATTACCATACCAGCGGTGGCCACAATTCGGAAGTCATCGTCTGTATTCGCATACAAGTCGACGAGTCCTCCATCGAAGTGCCCAGCTTCCTGATCATTTGCGCTGTGATCGTGAGTCGTCATTGCCAATGTAGTTGCATGTATTGATCGAGGCGCAAGGCCAGGAAGAATTTTGTCTCGTATGTCAATGCATCGTTCACGCTCTCTTCCTCGTGGTGCGATGCGCCGTACGATCTGCGTGGGCGGCACCAAATCGTTAGCCTCGCTCGCTTTGCTAGCTGCAGCGTTCTATGCAGGCGAGCTGTGAGGGCGAGAAACACAGCCACAGCCACAAAATCACGAGATGGTGTGAATTGCATTTGATCAGATCCATTCTTTCGTTGTCGCTGGCCTCAAAATTTCATCGTTCGATATCGAGAAGAATGGCAAGCTCCAAAGCGGAATCGACGTTCTCTTCGCAACGACAGGGGGGTTTTTGGAAGACCGGACGTCTACGCATGCGACTCGCCGCTCGTACGTTTGCCGCTCGTCGGTAGTTGGCAGAACTTCACTGACGGCTCGGCCAGCGTTCATAGCATATCACCATGTTATTATGCTACTACTCATGCTAGATGTTGTGGGAACGGGTGAGTAGCGCACTGAAGACAGAATAGTCTCACTAGAGGACAACATAACAGCATTGTTGCTCGCAGGATGTTGCTCCAAGGCCGGCAACTTTCGCGGAATATACGTGCTATCGTTGACGTCTGCTGGCCCGCCATCCAACGAGACCGAAGTAATGTCTGTCAGATCAGGATATTTCGGCTTATGCGTGACTAGCGGCCCATCAGCAAGCTGGATTTGCAGAAGTGGTTGGTCAGCCCTTGTGTCTGGTATAGAGCTGCAGCAATCTGATCCGCTGAGAATAACGGCAATGGCGGATCACTTCAGCAACAAAGTCATCTTTCCAGGTCACCTGTAAGTCATGCAGATGATTAATGGTCGCTGATCGATGCCGAAATTGATACAGAGTTGTAGGTTTGGTGCCATAGCCCTCGCTGTCCTCTGTTTTGTTGGCCTTGCTACTTTCCCGGTTTGGCATAACGAAGTGGATGAGGGCACTGGCAGCGAGATTGACATCAAACCATTTCCCAGCCGTCCTGTTGCAAGGGTCTGTCGGTTCGCATCGGGTCTAGCAACATTCCTTGCGCTGACCACAGCTTTGTGGCAACACATCGCTGCTGCTGCTGCCGCCGCGTCGATGGTCGAAGAGGCAACCGGAAATGGTGTGTCTGGCCATATCGGTGCAGCTGCCACTGCACTAGCGTGGCTAGGCTTCGGATTTTCCGGCCTTGCGACAATCGGCATAGCAGTCATGATATATTCGATCAGTGTCCTTAATCGTTTGACGGATGACTAGGAGCAGAATGTACCAGCTCAATGTCAAGGACATATGACCGGTTCTGCCGTCAATAGCTGCTCGGCTTCTAACGGACCTCTGCTAGATCCAGCCCCTGAGCTAAGGATGTGATACGGTGATCGAGCTACCAGACCGAGAGTATAGTGCTATCTACTGGTCCAAGCCTGGTTGAAGAGGGCGTCAATATCACACTTACCCTCAGAAGTGACTTACCCAGAGTGCTTCTCGGGCTAGAGAATCCCATATCGTATCTAGTGACCATCCCTACGGGCCTCGCAATTCTTCCTAGAACAAAGGTATACTCGCCATGTTGGTCACCTGAGAAGTGTAGGATGCCAGCATCGTGCGACTGCACAATCGACCATCGAAGAAACAAGTATCGAAGGAAAGACTTGGAGAAAAGTAATCGGCCACGTAGGTAGAGCGTTTACGATTCTGAAGTGAAATAGCTTCGTAATGTCCGACTCGTGACGATCGTGACAGCGGTCAAGATGTGCACTGTCCGGGTTGTAACAGGCTGATCACGAGCGTAGTTTTCGACAGTGGTTGAGCTGCTGTTGAGAGACATGGCTTTGATTTTCTTGTCGAGGTCCAGGTAGCGTTCCTCGACATCCTTTATCTTGTCTGTGTAGAGCTTCTTGGCTTCCTTTGCTAAGTTGGCTGGTTCGACGATGGCTTTCGACGTAGACCTTGGCTTGCTAACGACCTTGGGTTTGACAGAAGCTTTCTTCTGAGTCTTCTTGGCTGGAACTTGCTCGTCCTTCTCACCGTCGCCATTGACGCTGCTGACGTCCTCGTCCCCATCGTGGTCGCGCTTCGTCTTAGTGGAATTGAGAGACATGGCTGGTGGCTGTAGCCAAGTCTGGAGAGCACCAGGGCGGGCAGGAGCTGGTGGCATGGTAGAAGGGGATCAATGATGTATGTTTCTTTGAATGAATGTCTCATGAAGGGAAGAGGACAGACGCGTACTTGCAATTGTGCAGTATGACCGCATGAGCTACTTTGATGCCATCAACCTACCTGTCAGTGACGCCGAATGTATACAACAGGCTGTGTTCCATCATCAATGCTCGTCAGATGGCAATGTTGTCGATTGCAGTACATGTAGTGTTCGAACCAAGAGAGGGAGGAGCTGATGAGAAACGGAACGAAGCCGCGCCATGACGTCGATCACATTGACGAACTTGTGAGCCAGCAGCTTGGCATATCGTTGGTCAAAGGCGCATGTATGCGAACGATGGCACTGGGACACTGTTCTCGCGGGTGAGAGAGTTGTAGGGGAGATATAGGAGCTAGTATTGGCGGAAGAACATGGCACAACTGCCAGAGAAAGTGCTTTCCTGGCTATACAGCGTGCTGCACGAGTACCAGGACCCACGACGAGCATACTCGGATGCAGTGAGGGTACTATCTACACATTCTTCACTCAGCCCACGCACCGAAGTCTACACGCACGAGAGCGGTAGTTCAGCATTGCTTCTCACGATATCCGGGACCGTACCAGCAACGTTCCGAGGTGCTGCCTACAAATTCCCAATTAAGATATGGCTTCCCAAAGCGTATCCGCAAGAGGTGCCTGTCCTTTTTGTAACGCCAGGCGGAGACATGCTGGTACGGCCTGGGCAACATGTGGGAGTTGATGGGCGCATATACCATCCATATCTTCGGGACTGGCAGGGCATGTGGGATAGAGCGAGCTTGGCAGAATTCCTGGAGTTCCTGCAGCAGGTGTTTGCCAAGGAACCTCCAGTCATCAGTCGCGCACAGCAGCAACAGTACTATCAGCGGCCTGTGGGTGGCCAGATAGCGCAATCCCAGACTGCTCCAGGTGCTAGTCCGGGGCCGCCTCGGCTACCTCCGAAGCAACAGATGGGTAGCGCAGCCCAGAGTGCGACACCGCAAACAAATACTTCGGAACCACCACCAAGACCTCCGAAACCAGGTGAGGAGTACGCAGAACCGCTACCGCACAGAAGTTCATCAAGGCATGCAAGCCAGAGTGGTCCGCCATTGCCGCCATTACCTCACGAAAGGCCCGCAAGTCAGCAATACGCACCAAGATCTCAGTATCATAATGGCTATGCGAGCACACCACAGCCGAGATCTCATGTGCATCCGTCACTACCGCAATCATATGGTCACCAGAATGGACAACCTCCTGGATCACAGCCGCCAGTACCGCCGCACCCACAGCACCAACAGCATGAGCAGATACGGTCGGTCCACAACCGTAGCCCAGTGTCACCTGTGTCCCCTGTCAGTGGCTATGCGAAGCCGCTAGATCAGAGATATTCGCAAGCGCCCTCGATACCGCAACAGCCCCAGCGAAGTCACCCGTATCCTCGGCAGCCGCCACCTCCCCAAGGCCAGCCATCCAACCAACCCGCCAACCAATACCAAGGCCAGCACCCGCGGCAACATACGGCACAGTACCTCACATCCGGTCAGTACTACCAACAACCGCCTACATCACAGCTACAAAAGCCACAACCACCACCAGATCTCCTCTCAGATCCATTTGATGTAACTTTGCCAGGTCCGAGCACAGCCGGTCCAGCACCGCCAATACCCCCGAACCCAGAGAGAGAACATCTTCTGCACGCACTTTCTACATCAATCGTCCAGCAAGCACGAATGAAAGTCCATCAGAATCTCTCAGCCATCGCACCTCTGCAATCTCAAGCAATCGCCCTACAAACAGCTCACCAACGCCTCGAGGCGGAGATCCGTCAATTAGAACAACTTTCTCAGACGCTTGAAACGAACGAAGCCATACTCCGCTGCAGCATTGCCGACTGCGATCACCTGGTCGCAAACACGAAATCGAAACCGCAGCCTCCCATAGACGATGTATTGGTCGCGAACTCGCTGGTAGCGCAACAGTTGTGGCGAGTCTGTGCTGAGGAAGCAGGGTGTAGGGAAGCCATGTATGTGCTGCAGAAAGCTCTTGACCGAGGTAGGATCTCTGGACAGGACTTTGTGAAGGCGATGAGAGGGCTGGGCAGAGAAGTGTTTGGAAAGATGGTTGTAGGGAGGAAGTGTGGGAGGGGGTTGGGCTTGGAGGTTGGGCCAGGTATGGGTAAGGTTAGATGATGGGTGTTTATGATCTGGCTACAAGACTACATTATTTGGTGTTGGCTGGCAAAGGCACTCGGCTTACTGTCTGTTGTCCCAAGACTATGTGAAACACAACTCCTGCCCCTCGGCAGCCATAGCAGACCGCACACTGTCCAGCTTCTCCACCTTGGCCATCACCTTCGCCCAACCAGGATACCTCGCTACCATGTCCTCCTGACTCAAGCTAAGCGCCCGACTCCAGCGCCAGAAAGTATGCAACATGATATCCACGACCGTCAACCTCTCTCCAACTGCGTACGGTTTGCCACCAATCCCGGCTTCGATTCGAGCGAAGCATTCCAAAATAAATCCTCTTGCCTTGGCCTCTATACTTGGCCACATAGTCTCGTCATCCGAATACCGACCCGGCCTCCAGAGACCGCCGAACCCTCGGCCGTGGAGAGTTCCGGCTAGCCATGCCAACCATTCCCCAATCTTGGCTCTCTCCCACTCATCTGAACCTCCCAGCCCCTCATCTTGCCTCAGGCCAGCAAGATAAGTCAACATCGCCGCATTATCGGTCAAAGCCTGTCCATCAACGACAAGAGCCGGAACGAAACCTGCAGGACTGATCTTCCGGTAATCAGCATGTGAGAACGAGCCATCAGCTGCTTGGTAGCCGTCTGGTCCATCGATCATGGGGACCGCGGTGAATGGGATAGGGAGGTGGAGGAGACGTATGTGGGGTGCCATTGAGCAGGCGCCGTCGCGGTGGTATAGAGCTAAGGATGACATGATGCGTGTCGATCTGTGAGTTGGAGTTACCAAAGGGATGTCGGAGGGCTGACCATGCCATATGTGGTCGTGCTTGCATATTTATATGTACAGCTCATGTCCTACAGCCGAGACTCGCTTGTCATCTACTGGTCGTTAAGACCGCACTTCCTGGAGCATGATCTCAGACCTAGTACAACACTTGTTGAAGTTGCTTCCAGCCGCATGAGCTTAAACGCATTACGGATATAGCAGGGCGTGAAGCTCACGCACGAGGACGAAATCCTACGGATATTGCGCCAGAATAGATGTAAGCCGAGCCAAAAGGGAACTAAAAACAGGGAAGAATGCAATTGCCGAAGTCATTCGTTACGCCTGGGGGAAGAGATGCCTCGAATCGCGGCTTACGTACTCGCTCTGGTAGTTTGACTGCTCTTGATCAGATCCTTCGACTCCTCCAACGTTGGTCTCGCCTCAATATCATCAGAAGCCTGCATACCTAGAGGGTATGGTGGTATTGTCTTCCTTTCTGCCCCTTCCTTTGCACATATCTATACGCACTAACTCAACAGTAATGCTGTATAATCTCGGTGCGTCGTCCTCCTGATTGCCATTGAACTTGGGCACGAAGCCTATTCACGATTGCTGGAGTCTTTTTTAGTTCTTCCCCCACTAGTCTCTAGCTCGGACCCGCGCTTCTTTGGAGATGTAGCCCTAGTGCGCTGGTGGTTGGGTTCGGTAATGAGGATTTGATGTGTACATCTGTGACGCATATCTCGATGGTGTAGGTTTGGACAAGGCTTGTTAGTTGTAGCCAATGCGAAATTCTACATGATGTTAGGATGTGTAAGTTGAAATACATCGTTCCGTCTTGGGAGTAATATGTGCTTGGACAATTGGTCATTGACACTGTTACCTGGAGTTTCTTACAATCACAAAGCTACAAATTCCAATCATCGGTACCAAGCTCTATGCGATGGTGATCATTCGCTGAACGTGGCTCGCGCATGGACACTGCGCTAGGACATACTTGCATCACTTTAACACAAGGACGCAGTGCTTGTTGGCAGCGATTCGGTGGCGGCCGACGACGGCTCAATGGCTGCTGAGAATGGCAGCGTGTGCTCCGACCAAGTCAACGTTGCTGAGGATATGGAATTAACACACCCCGGCACAACCACGATGCTTCAGACTAAGCATCGTCGACTAGTAAGAGCCTGCTCCACTATCGTCGAATGTATAGTCATCGACTGCATCAGCATGGTACGTGCTCCTAATCCTATACATATGAGCGTACAACCTGATGGCCTTCGAATTCGACTCCACCTTGCAATGGGCCAGGACATATCTTCCACCCATCACTGTCACTGTCTTCTACTTCCTGTACGTCAATCGTGAGCAAATAGCAACACATCATGCACTAGAGGCCGGCGAAACTTTGTGCTGCATCTTCGCCGCCGTCAAATTGCTGCTGGGTTGGACGCCAAATTTCGGCGGCGTCCTTGACTTCCTCTTCATCTCCATCTTCTTGTCGATTCACATTCTCCAACAATATGGTCGTTGTGGAGTTGCGGCACAGTCGTCAGGCATCGTGGTGAGTACTTACGGCATTCTGTCCTATCACGCCCAGCTGATCGAAACTTTAGTCCAAACGCAAGACACTCACATCATCGAGACGACTACCAACGTCACCAACATACCGCGAGGATGATCCGTCCGCACCGCGTTGTGCCGCAAATTGTGAGGGCATAGGCGCAGTATCTTACCAGTAGTCTATTGAAAGCACGACAAACAGGATCGTCGAGGCAAGTGGGGGTCTGTGGTAACGCCCGCAACTTAGAGTTGGAAGAGTGCTTTGGTTTTATACTGAACTTGTTCTCCGGAGGCCGAGTGTCTCGCATCCGCAAATGAGGGTCGGGGCGCATCAAAGGACGTTGAGGGCAGCATGTCGTGGACGAGAGTCACAGAGCAGCGGGTCATGGTAGGATCTGGAGAGTATGCGCAAGGTGAGCGAAATTGTTGCGCATATCGGTCGGACTTGACCCGGAGTCTATCGAACAGATAGGCCGTCAATGTTAAAGTCAGTGCAAAAAGCCATCCCTTGCTGTAAAGCGAGACAATTGGAGGATTAAGTATGTGCTAACCTCCGCTCATGAACCATCCACGAGCTCTTACATACTTCTGGCATCGAAAAGCTCTTCTGCATTGTCTACCAACACTTGCTTCAAAGAGGCGCCCTCGGTCGCCTCGATTCCATCCAGTATTGCTTCAAGGTAAGGGCCAACATCGAGTCCATCATATCGTGTATGTGGCCAGTCCGTCGCGAAGACACAGCGATCTGGTCTGAGGCGCAGGATCTGTCGATTTAGATCGTTGACAAGGGCGTTCTTGGGGTCCTTACTTAAGCGGTAGGAGGCGGAGATCTTGATCCACGTCTGCCCTTGTTGAAGCAGACGGGCTAGTGCATCGAAGCCGGGGATGTCTGAAGCCTGCTTCGCTTTCTCCAGCGATGCAGCGGTAGGATGTCCGAAATGGTCGATACATATCTTCATGCCGGGTAAGCTGGGCATGACTCGCTCCAAGATTGGTATATCCTCCAGCGCAATGTACAGCTCGAGTGCCCAGTTGTACCCGAACACAGCGGCGGCATACTTCATCATCGACTCCCGTAAACGACCCTCTTCGATCTCGCCACCGACCGACTTGAAGTTGAGTCTGACTCCGCGTACACCCAGGTTATGCCACTCCCGCAACTGCTTCCGTGAAGTGTTATCAGGATCGAATTGGATCACGGCTCGACCATGCTCGGGCCCCAGTCTCCGCAGGCCGTCGAGTGTGCAGCTATTGTCGTTGCCGTAGATAGAAGGCTGAACAATGACCATCTTCTCAATGCCGAGTTGATCGAGGAAGTTATAAGCATCGTTGAGTGTATGTGGCGAGGCTTGATAAGAGGCCGACTTGTCCAAAGGGAAGACGCGTGGATCAACGACATGCATGTGGGTGTCCCATGTCCCCTTCGGTATCCTCTTGGTCAGCCGAGCAATACTGGCCGAAGACGGTTGCGTGCTCATCGCGTGCCTTAGTGCTGAGTTGAGATGCAGAGACTGCAGAGTTTGTGGGGTGGGACAAGACGATCTTCTTCTGAATGATGTGGGAAGGATTCGGATCCTGTCACAAGTTCGCAGCATCCCCGGACACTTCTAGCAACCAAGGCAGATCGGGTTGTTTGTAGCCTTACTGAGCGCCGGCTTTGCTATCGAATACAGTCAGAAGATTGCGGCGTTGTGGGCTTGAGCGGCATCGGTGGCGGAAGGCTTTTTGCTATCTCGTTCAGATAATTCCGATCCTTGCACGGGAAGTCATCACGCTGGCACGCCGCAGGATTACAGGCGGCACAAGTTGAATGAGCGTTCCACGATTGTGGCAAGGTCTTGCCTGTCTGACCTACCACGGAAGCAGCATGATAGCAGCGAGAGTTCGTTATATTGTCTCGGCTACTAAACCGAGCTGACTAAGACGAAGCGCAATCGGCTCGTGTGGCTAGGATCTTCCGACATCATCTCCTCTCCTCCTCTTTCTTTTCGGAATTGCATGCCGAGAGTATCACCGCAAATCTACCCCATGCTCTCTTCTCTTTGCGCGGGGAGGGCGCTAGCATGGGACATCTGGCAGAGCTCGGTACGCTCTCAACGAATGCCTGTATGCTGCTTGACCTCGGGCAGGACAACGACTCCTCACCGGCTACTCGTACGGACGACCTGACGTAGGCACTACATCTGTAGGTACTCCACCATGCATCAAGATAGCAGGCGTCTTCTAGTGGTGAACTCTGTCTACACAGCTTTCTCACCACACAGAAGCTTGATACACGTGTACCGTGAGACGGCGTCAACATGCTCGCTCCAGGCAAACTGATAGTCAATACCTACAACCTGCTGGTCGTCGTATTTGTAGCACTAGGGACTTTAGCAACCGCCTACGGCCTAGCAGTGATCGGCTCAACTGTCGGCCAGCCAAGTTGTACGTCACATTCCGACTTTTATGACCATGTGTTACCGTACTAAGATCCGCCTAGTCTACACATACTTCAACCTCGCCACCCAAGGTGAACCTGGCTATGCTCACACCAGCAACATCATCGGCGCCCTCAACGGCGTCAACAGCGCGGGTGCCATCCTCGGCTGTCTGACCTCAGCATGGACAGCAGATAAATACGGCCGTCGGCGCACCATTCAGCTCGGCTGCGCTATCCTCATTCTTGGAGGCGCACTATGTTCCGGCGCCGCTAATATAGGCATGTTCCTCGCCGGCCGCGTAATAGCGGGCATGGGAGCAGGCATCCTTGCGGTCGTGGTACCGATGTATCAGAGTGAGGTTTCCACCGCAGAGACGAGGGGAGCGATGACTTGTGTGACCGGAATCATGTATGCTTTTGGCTATTCCTTGTCCGGATGGGTGGGCTTCGGGTGCTATTTCTTTCCTCCGGACTCCGTGCATGCGACATTCGGATGGCGCTTTCCGCTGGCATTGCAGTGTCTACCGCCATTGATCGTGTTGGCTGGGAGTAACTTCATTCCGTACTCACCTCGATGGCTACTGGGTCAAGATCGAAGAGAAGAAGCATTCGAGGTAGTGCAACATCTGCATGCATCACGGGGAGATCCGGACCACATCGCCGCTCGACAGGAGTTCTACCTCATGGAGAAGCAATTCGACCTTGACAAACAGTACAAGCCACGCTTCCTCGAGATCTTCCGCACGAAAGCCAACCGTCGCCGCTCTCTTGTCGCCACCATCTTGATGGCTGGAGATCAATTCCTTGGGATATTCGTGATGACGAATTACGGCGTTCTGATCTATGCATCCCTGGGATTGACAGGTTTCAAACCCCTACTACTGAATGCCTGTTGGACAACCTTCACCATCATCGGCAATATCTGGACAGCACTTTACGTTGACCGCTATGGCCGGAAGACCTTCTTGCTCATCGGTACATGCGGTGTCACAACCGCCATGATCTTCCTCTGTGCTCTGACTGCGACATATCTCGGAACGACCAATACTGCCGGCTTGAACGCCGCTGTTTTCTTCGTGTGGTTCTTCATTTTATGGTGGTGTTTCTTCATCGATGCTACGCAATACGTCTACGTCTCGGAGATTTGGCCGAACAATCTGAGGTCTCAGGGAACGGCACTGGGAATAGCAATGTTCTATCTTGCTAGTGAAGTGACACTCGTTGCCGCGCCGCCAGCTCTGGACAAAATTGGGTGGCGGTGAGTCCCAAGTCCACAATGCTACGACCTCACGATGGCACTGATAGATGTCTTGCAGATTCTACCTCGTCCTCATTTGCCCTTCGATATGCTATATCATAGCTATCTGGTTCCTATTCCCGGAAACCAAAGGCAGAACTCTCGAAGAAATTGGTACACTGTTTGGCGATGAGCATGTGGCTTCGCATTGGTATGGTATCAGTGATGCGGAGAAGGAGGAGATTGCTAGGAATGCGCTCAAACTTACCAAGTCCGGGGGGATACCGGAGGACTCACGTGAGATGTCCTCGTTGGGCGCGGTTGAGGGGAAAGGAGGTGGGGAGATGGTTGAACGTGCTAGGTGAGCGATGGTGGGGGAGCATGAGAGGTGTTGATAGACTCCGGAACATAATAGATGCGGTACACAAGTCGAAGACTCTTCAATGATGATACTTATGGCCTTGACAGCACGAGAACCCTCAATGCAACGCTTTTCTTATTGGAACTAACAAACTCTTCCACTCAAGAATCTCGGAGCCCTGAGCGTCACAGACAAAGGAGTAGCCACTCCGGTCGGAGTGAGAGAATTGTGGATGAACACAGTCACCTCATCATACGATCTACGTTGGAGTCGTGTCACGTGTCAAAACTCAAACAGGGCATGGAATAAGCTTTGTGTAGCGCGACGGATCGCCGGTGCTGAAACGCGGGCGTCAGATCCAAATCCAAAACGATTCCATGGGTCATCCCTTGGTTGTGACATTTTACCGTCCGGGCTACATCACGGCACAATTAAGAGCTGCACAGCGGCGATACAATTGACCATCTGGGTTGTCGTGCTGATGCTGGTATAGGTATGTCATCTTGGTGAAGAGTCTACATGAAGGGAGAACATCGTACAGGAAAAGCCAGGCATGCATGATAGGACGAGAGGGGCGTGCTGCGAGCATTCACCTCACATTCCACCTCATCTGCGCCAAGTACTTTTGACAGGCGGCTATCCCACGTGTTGAGGCGCTTGTCCTGGACACCATCAGCATGTACCGTCCCGGGCGATAGACTGACCAGCCATGCACCAGCAGAAGTACTCCCTCCCACCACCCGCCATCATGGCCGTCACCCGCTCCCTCCGCCGAAACAACACCATCACCTACGTCCTCGCCGGCGGTCTCTGTCTCTTCTTCCTCTACTTCTTCTTCGGCGACACCACTTCGATACCACAATTACCGGCCTACGCAGCTGGCGCCGCGAGACATGTCCTCAAGAGTAAAGACGCCGCGCCCAATGAACTTTCGCCTCCTTCATTACCCTTCCGGAAACCGGCGAAGTTGGCTGAGGGAGAGCGAGCAGCGCCCCCGCCGGTAGTGCATTACCACATGAATAATGTGACCATCACCAGTGATCCTGTGGGAAACAGGGAGAGCATACTCATCCTAACGCCCTTGGCAAGATTTTACGACGAGTATTGGGATAATCTAGTGAAGCTCTCCTTCCCACACGACTTGATATCTCTGGGTTTCATCATACCCAAAGGACGAGAAGGAAATCTGGCGACACAGCAATTACAGGCTCGGATAGAGAAGACACAGGCGCCTACGAACAAGAACCGTTTCGCTTCGATCACGATCTTAAGGCAGGATGAGGAGCCTACGATCTTGCAGGATGAGAAGGACAGACATGCCTTGTCCGCGCAGAAGGAAAGAAGAGCAGCCATGAGCAGGGCGCGGAATGCCCTCCTATTTACCACCCTCGGCCCAACCACGTCCTGGGTATTGTGGCTGGATAGCGATATCATCGAGACACCACCTAGTCTGATCCAGGACCTGGCTAGTCATGATAAGCCTCTGATTGTACCGAATTGCTTTCAGCGGTATCATAACAAGGACAAAGACGCCATGGATGTGCGGCCTTATGATTTCAATTCTTGGGTTGACTCGCCGACCGCGAAGGAGTTGGCGGGGAAGATGGGGCCGGAGGAGATTATCTTGGAGGGTTATGCGGAGATGGCAACGTATAGGAGTCTGATGGCTTATATGGCTGGTGAGTCTTCATAAACCATTGTTTTGCTGACCTTGCGGTATGACGAAGTGGTGGGCTAACTTGATCTAGATCAGCATGGCGATGCGAGAACGGAAGTCGATCTTGATGGTGTGGGTGGGACGGCGCTTTTGGTAAAGGCATATGTGCATCGCGACGGAGCTATGTTCCCTCCATTCCCGTTCTATCATCTCATCGAAACGGAAGGGTTTGCGCGTATGGCAGCGAGACTGGGGTGGAAGGCCACTGGTCTGCCGAACTACTTTGTGAGTTTCTTTCTCGCTATGAACCTACAGTCACATGCAACGAGCTTGTGGCACGATCTAACTGCTGTTACTACAGGTGTATCATTACAATGAGTAGCGCCACGGTGAGCGTGATGAGGGTTACTTGGGAGCATCGTTCGATATGAGCATGAAATGGCGTGGCGTCACGGCGTGTCTGGTGTTTGATCGCAATGATGGGGTGTGCCCGTGGTGGGTGCTGCTGACGATGGTAGTAGATACATTATAGACTTTAGCGCCTGCACGGCGTGTTTGCCGTTGCCCTGCTGTACAATACGTTTCGACCAGCAATCATAGTGTCATTACATCACCTGGAATTCCTGGACTACCGTACCCACCTGCGAACAACCAGGTCAATCGACTCGACCAAGCCCGCGCCTTCCAGAACTTGGCAAGCATCAAGCACAAGTCATTGGTGGAAAGGATCAAACAGGCTATTCAAAGCTGCATCGTTGAGGACGATCCCCGGCTTTTTCGGCTCCGCGACCCTCCACATGCCGCCTTTGCACGACGTCGACCTGCAGGACTCCAACGTTCTACCTTCTGCATGCATCATCTTGGATGACTGCACCTCGCAAGATGATCGAGAAACTGCTGCTGCTAAACTCTGATGGCCATTTAGCCACGGCTTGTCCTTGCATGCGGGGAGCGGTGATCGATGTCCAGCCTCCCAAGTAATCATGACGGGGTCAAGGGAAGTATTTAGTTGAGTTGTTCCCATTCCATTCGTTCTCTTGTTCCTCAGGTAGTACAGAATCTCACATTACCACAATGTCTCGATTAGCAGCAGTACTCGCGCTCTCCGCGCTCCCAGCAGCGCTGGCTATACAACTTCCCAATGGCATAGGTAAACTACCTGCACTGGGCTGGAACTCATGGGTAAGGATCCAGCAGCCACACCATCAGAACCTCACAATGCCATGATAATAACACCCCCATCCAGAACGCCTACGGCTGCAACATCGACGAATCCAAACTCCTCCAAGCAGCAAACGCAATGGTCTCCATGGGTTTCAAGGACGCAGGCTATGAATACGTCATCTCCGACGACTGCTGGTCCAACCTCGATGGAAGAGATAATTATACCCATCAGCTCGTTGCGAACGCTACCAAGTTCCCTCAAGGGATCACGGGGACGTCTGGGAAGATTCACGATTTGGGGTTCAAGTTTGGGATTTATTCTAGTGCGGGGACGAAGACTTGTGGCGGGTATCCGGCTAGTCTTGGGTATGAGGAGGTGGACGCGGCGACTTTTGCGAGTTGGGGGGTGGATTATTTGAAGGTGGGAGAATCCAGAGAATCATATCCCAGGTTTGGTGTTGTCCATTTGCTTACACAAAATGATGGTAGTACGACAACTGCTTTCCCTCCGAGGTCTGGTACGACGACTGCCTCTCCTGCGAGGCCGACCCTAGCTTCTCACCAACGGGGATCGTGAACGGAAGCTGTACACCATCCACACCTCCCGTCAATCACTATTCTTTCGACAAGCCTATCCCTATCTGTCCGCCGTACAAGTGGCCGGTGGATGGTAACAACTATACGGCCAAGTACACGGCGCTGAAGTTCCGGATCATGCAACAAGCTTTACAGGCGCAGAACAGGACGATCTTGTATAGTCTTTGTGAATGGGGTAAGCATTGTCAGAACCCTCGCGCTTTCCCAACATCCCCTCAAACCCCACCATACTCAGAGACTAACATTCTATTTTCCAGGCGTCGACGAACCCTGGACCTGGGGCAACACAACCGGCTCCTCCTGGCGCATGAGCAACGACATCAATCCCTCCTGGTCCCGCATCCTGCAAATCCTCAACCAAAACTCCTTCCTGACAAACTACAACAACTTCTGGGGCCACAACGACGCCGACATGCTCGAAGTCGGCAACGGGAACCTCACCGCTGCTGAGACACGAACCCATTTCGGTCTGTGGGCGCTGATGAAGACGCCGCTGTTGATGGGCACGGATGTGACGAAATTGTCCGCGCACGATGTCGGGGTGTTGCAGAATAAGCGGTTGTTGGCTTTTAATCAGGACGCGGTTGTGGGGGGGAGTGCGGCGCCATATAAGTGGGGTGTCAATGAGGATTGGACGTTTAACTCGACGTTTCCGGCGCAGTATTGGTCTGGGGCTTCGAGCAATGGGACGATGGTGGCGATGTTCAATCCGCTAAATGAGACGATGAAGATGACGGCGCTGTATAGTGAGATTCCGGAGTTGGAGAGTGATGGGTGTTATGCTGTTACCGAAGCGTGGAATGGAACGGATCTGGGATGTAAGGAAAAGAGTGTGGAGGTTGAGGTCGAGGCGCATGATACGGCTGTATTGCTGTTCGAAGGCAAGTGCTAGACGGAGATGCAAAAGTCTTCACGTCAAGCTCTAGCACTTCGCACTGCCAGCTGCGCCTCTCATGATGTGAGTTGAACTTTGTTAGCAAAGAACGAAATCCTCCATCAACCTGTCCAGTTCGCCATTCTTCTCCGAATCAATCATCATGCTCATGAGTTCGCCGAACATAACACCATGAGTAAAAGCAAAGCCCCTGAACGTGAACATCGACGTATCCTCCCTCCGTCGCAGTACAAGCGGTAGTCTAGCCCCTGGCACAGCAACCACGATATCGCCCTCAAGCACATCCCCGCGGCCAAGACCAAGAAACCCGGACGTAGTGGTAAAGAACTTGGCTTTCCCCTCAGTCTCCTGCTCAGCACAAACGATGCTTGGCAGCTTCGAGCATTCTCGCCAGGCCTTCCGCTATACCGGCATAGGCATTACGATACTCTCCAGCATCGTGAAAGCCAGATAGGCCACGTGGTTCCTTCTCTTTGGGCGATTTCTGCTAGACGTAGGTACTGGCGATGCCACCCAGATGGATTCCTTTGAGTCCAAGTAGTCTATCCTTTACATTCACCGATTTTGCTCGCAGCACCCTTGGAACCCACAACGGAGCCTCCGATGGCTCTAGTCTCTTCTCTTCGAATGTATTATGGACTGGTAGGCCGGGCAAGCCGGGTAGCTTGGGAGTCTCGAGCCACGGCTCATGCGTTGCGAATTCTAGTTTCGTCGCACTCTGCGTGAAGTCTGCGGCCCATGTGGGTAGTCCTTCGATCTTGCTCTGACCAAGACCTGCAAGATGTAAGATGTCTAGTGTACCGATACAGTCCATGGAGGCAAAAGTCGCTTGAATGTAGGCGTCGCTGATGGGCATCGTGTAGTTCAACTTGATATTGGACTGCCCCTCCGAGCTAATCAGCGCAAAAACGCCCCAGATTTTATCCACGGGGTGTGTAGCCTCTGCCTGCCGTGTCGCGAGCATGATTGATAGCACATCTGGCTTCCGGTGCTGTGACCATCCGTTCGTGCGCTGGATCTTCAGCAAACCATAGGGAGAAAGCCGATCGATCAGATGCTTGAAGGGAGGCATGTCATATTCGAAACCTAGATCTGCGGTGTGATACATTCCGCACAGGGTGGTCCAGTCGTACTTCATCCGCACGGACCCGAAACAGATGTAAAGCTTGTTCGCCAGTAGGAACTCTTGCACGATCCAGACACGGTCGATCCACGACGGCTGCGTACCCGCCAAACTTGTTTCCAGTCTCTGTGGACGTAGTCGAACGAAGGCCGCGACATCGCGGAGGAAAGCCAGACCCTCACCATATCCCAACGCATCCCAGAATTCGAAAAGCCAGATCGGGATGACGAAGACAGTCATGATTAGGACCCAAATCTCCCAGGCCAGTCTCCCAGCCGTCCAAGTACGTCGACTACGCTCACCCAACCAGACATTAACGCAACTACCACTGTCATAGATATGGCTCATCTGAGCTACCTGTTGCGACTTATCTCACGCATCCGCTTGATTGATACAGATCGCATCGACGCACAGAGTACGGACGGTGAAGCGTTTGCGTAGCCGCCGCAGTGCTTTGTATAGATTGTCGGTCACAGGTAGTCGAAAGGACTGATCGTTGTGAAGGTCTGAGTGTCAGTATGAATGGAGGACGAGGGGACTGCTGAAAGGGTCACGACGAGACAGGTGAAAAGAAGGTATCCGAGATGCGGGAATTTTGGACCGCTCTTCCACATCGAGATGCATCATTTTTGGCCCAACTTGGCGTAGCAGATGAATGGGTGGACAGAAATCGACTTCACCACGCTTTCTCGTACATAGGGCGTAACGTAGCACAGCCACTGCCGTTGCTCGCGAGATCACGCCACCATCATCGACGTGGAAGATGGCGCGTGGCAGCCTGCAGACTGACGAGAAGATGTGCCAGAGCGTCTGATTGCAGCATACAGGCCATGCTTCAGTGTGATGGAGGAAATCATGAGTTGCGCCTTACGAGAGCAGACGAAGTGTAGTCTGACTGTGTTGTATCGGAGTATTTTGGCTTCGCGACTAGCGGCAGTACCCGCCTCAGCGTCTTGGCACTGCCAAAGCTTCAGGAAAAGTTCAAAGCTGCCATTATTCGAGCTCGATGGCAAGCACGAGATCTCCAAACACCAGCAGTACAACTTCAATCAAAATGGCCAAAGACAAGACCGAAGACGCTTCCTTGGCGAAAAAGGAAAAGAAAGACAAAAAGGACAAGAAGCGCAAACACTCTGACATCGACCCTTCTTCTACCACCGCAGTCGAGAATGACGACGTAGTCGAGACGCCCGCGAAGAAGGAGAAGAAGGAGAAGAAAGAGAAGAAGCGAAAGTCTACGGGCGCTGCCGAGTCGGAGAAGGCGGTGGCGGTGGTGGACGAAGACGGCGATGTCGCGATTGAAGATGTGAAGGAGGAGCAGGACAGCGAGGACAAGAAGAAGGATGTGCCGTTGGCAGCGCTAGTACCGTTTGCGAATCCCCTGTGTGGGGAGAAGGAGCAGAAGAAGGTGTTGAAGGGGGTGAAGAAAGGTAAGACATCCAATTCACACCTCACTCCGCTCACTCACCACCCATTCCACCACACAAACATGCTAACTTTTGGGAATTCGAATGACAGCCGCCAAAAACAAAGCGCTCAAACGCGGCGTAAAAGAAGTCGTAAAATCCATTCGGAAATCCCCCCCCGCTAACCCGGCAACCCTGACCTCCGCCCCGACTGCCACAACCCCATTACCCCACGGCATCGTAATCCTAGCCGCGGACATCAGTCCCATGGACGTGATCTCACACATCCCCGTCCTGTGCGAGGATCATAATATCCCTTACCTCTATGTCCCCTCGCGAGCGGAACTCGGAGCGGCGGGAGCGACGAAGAGGCCCACGAGTGTGGTTATGCTTGGGCCGAAAGTGGGCAAGGGGGTGGAGGGGCCGGAAGCGGGGAAGGAGTGGGAGGAGGGGTTTCGGGAGGTGTGGAAGTTGGCGGTCAAGATGGGGATGGAGGTCAAGGTTTAGATCTTGAATTCTTAGGGTTGAGGCCAGCGAGGGGCGATTGGTGGGAGGAGGAGTAGTGTGATGGGAGGGAGTTTCGTTTGTGGCACGATTGGTTGTCGTGAGGACGAGTGGAGACTGGGATGGATGAGCTCGAGCTGGTTTGATGGGGGGGAAGGGTCCGACTGAGAGGCAGGTTTCGCGTCCACCCGCCCCGCCCCCTCCGATGAGAGGTCTTAAGGTTGGGGAAAGGAAGTACTGGCCGTGATAGTGATAGCAGACGGCGGAATCTCCCCCCCCGAACTCCGACCGAGTCGAAGGCGTTACGGTGGAAGTGTCATACATGATACTGGCAACCTGTGTCCACCGTGTATTAAATTTTGCAATGGACAGGCGTCACGGGGGATCTCATATGACAAGTGGCAGGTGTTATGATTGATAAGTATACAAATACACTTGACCGCCACTATCCTGTACAAGCTAAGAAGCACACGTTCCCCTTCCCCTTCCCGGCCTAGTTTACACATTTTTCCACATCTCAAGCACCTTATCTCGCACAGTACAGATCTCGCACAAAATGGTATCTCAAAAGGAAAATCCCTCGAACCAGCTTACCCTGCCTGGCTACACTATTTGCAAAAATCTTCCCATGCCATGCCATCCCATAGCCCGTAAACCCCTCAACGCCCCTAACCAACAAGGAGAAGAAACCCGGCACCAACAGTAGGCGAGTGCGGCGGCTTAGAGTCTTCACCCCCCCCCCACACAAATACAAACAGGGGAAAAGATCACACACTCACGCTCTCCCTCCCCTGCTGCTGCTGCTGCTGCTGCCTCTCCACCCTCATCTTCTCCAAAATCCCCCTAACCCCCTCCCCCTTCCCCTCCCCCCCCAACCTCAAATCCACCCCTTCCACCAACCCCAACGCCTTCTTAGTCAACCCCCTCAAAACCCTCCGCGAATAAGCAAACGAACCACACTTCTCCAAATAAGCTACCGCATACCTCTTAACCTCCTCATTCTCCGTCTTCTGCTTCAGAATATTGATAAGAGTGAGATTGGTGGGATCGGAGCGGATGGCGTGGATGACGGGGAAGGAGAATTTGCCCTCGGTCAGATCTTCGCAAAGGCCTTTGTTGGCCGTGTAGGTGGGGGAGTCGAGGTTGCGGTAGTCGTCGAGGATTTGGAAGAGGAGGCCCATGGTGTTTACCAAGGGGATGTAGTCTGGTTTTCCGGCGCTGTCGCTCCCCGGGCTGTGGGCGGGGGACGGGGCGAAGTTGTGGGAGGGGGATTCGGCACACATGAGTTTGATGGCGAGGCGGAATAAGCCTCCCGTTTTGTTGCCGACCATTTCGAGGTAGTCGTCTTCGGAGGGGCAGGTCAAGGTGTCGCGCCAGAAGAGGTCCATGCCCTGGCCGCGGTGCAGGTTGAGGAGTTCGTCCGTATATATCTTGATGACCTCGGGGTTCTCCAGTGTAAGCAAGTCCTGTAGAGCGCAGAAGTAGACGTAGTTTGCGGAGTTTATTGTTTGGGCGGCGCCGAAGATGTGGTGGGCTACGGGGACTCCGCGGCGGAGGTGCGAGGAGTCTTCTACGTCGTCGATGAGGAGGGAGGCGGTGTGGAGTTGGGCGACGACTTTTGTTATTATCGCCAGAGAGGCGGCGGGGACACGCAACCAGGCGTTGAAGGCGTGGATCATTTGGGTGCGGATGTCTTTGCCGGGGTGGGATTCGAGGTAGTCAAAGGGTCCCTTTAGGATCGTCTCTTTTTCGCTGGACCAGCTACTACCGGCCGGTTCGTCGATGAGGTCTGTGCTGGTCCTTTCAGTGCTTTGCCGGCTCGGCTCAGGTGCTGTTGGGGTGAGGGTGGGCTGTTGGGAGAATGTTGATGGAGTATATCGACTCGCTCGTTCTTTGCCGCTGCTGTAGCCTCGATCTCTGCTTTCACGATCGTGGGGATAGCCATTGGTTCGGTGGATTTGGGTTAGCCAGTCCCGTTCGTCGGGGTGTGCGGCTGTGCTTGTGCTCATGCTGGCTCGTTTGCTGTGTTTCTTCTCTTCGGGGACGCTCATGAGACTGCGGTGTTTTTTGGGACTGCGCATTTGAGTTGGGCTGGAGGGGGTGTAGCTTGGTTCTCGATAGCTGTCTCGCTGTTCTGTTGCGTGGGAAGAGCTGGTTCTGATTGGGATGGTGGCGGGGTTGACGGCGTGACTGCTGGATGGTGGTGTTGTGGTGGTGGTTGGTCGCGATGTTGTCGTTGTCGTCGTTGTGGGCAGTGCCTCTTCTGATCCTCCTACCGTATGACTGGATTTCCCATGCTCCCCACCCGTCTCCATCACGGCAGACGCCATGGCCATCTCCTGCTTCCTCTTGCTCTCCCACCACCGTTGCGCCTCGCCGTCTGCCTCTGACACTTTCCCACCACCCGCCTTCTTGGCTGACGGGAAGGTTGGCGAAGGGTGGGCCGATCCCAGGGTCGGCGAGTCAGGACTTTGTTCGCCGGGCGCAGTCGTCGGGCGCGAAGTAGTAGAATAGTGATACTGGGCTGTCTCGAAGCTGGCGGGGTCGTAACCTAGATCGTAATCCTCTGTTTCCGGGAGCTCGATCTGTGGAGGTTGTACGGATACTACAGATAATGGGCGTTGGGGTGCTGCCGCTGAAGCAGAACTGAAACGTTTCTTGCTGCCTGCCAGCGAAGGCAGAGCTGTGAGGATGGCCATGGACATGAGTAGCGAGGTGTCTGTTGCACGTGAGTTGCGGGCCGTGGAGCTTGCTTGGTATCTGCTGTATGCACAGTCTGACTGCACGAGATGGCGGATCACGATGGTCGTCTACATATATCATAACAATACAACAAGAGCTTGATACCATTATACAGAATATGAAATATGAATTGATACCATTATACAGAATATGAATCTATCCTCCCCATCCCACGCTTACCCACAACCACTCTCTCCTGCAGCAGACCTCGATATTGCTAACTTTACGCCTCTGGCCCAATGACGCACTCTAACTTCCCGGCTGCCGAGAGTAGCCCGCTGTCACTGCAAAGTACTGTACTTGTACCTGCACCGAATCGTCGGGCTTCTGCTGGCTAAAATATTAATCGACCGGGATTGGACAACGTTATCACTCTATTTTCATCCCCATTCCGGCTTGACTTGTCCGAAAGCGATAGATTGTGGTTTGTGAACCTTGTCCGTGATGTCTATGTTTGGTGGTGGTGTACCGAGATGATGGGTTTGGGTCTTCTGATGCCCTTGGACTTCTTCATTTGGTAGGCTTGATCTGGGGTATCGGAGACTCGGCGGGTTTTGATGGCGGTCGTGGCGGCGGCGAAGCAGGGATGTGATTCCTGCTTGTGTGCCTTTCCTGGTTTGGACGGGACGCTTGAGATGTGGCGCTGAGACATTCCTAGTATATCGAGTACCTATGCCAAAGTGAGCAGTGGAACGGCGTAAAGACTACAACAACAATGTCGCTGCGACTCTGGCCTCCGGATGGCTGCCTCTTGAGATGATGTCGGCCTCAGGATCCCGGACCTCTTTGACCTCTCACATCGCAATGCCGCAACGCGCATGAGCTGAGGCAGCCTCGCCCGCCGCATCATTGCATTGCATGTCGTCCATCAGAGCTCTATCCCATAATGAAACCTTGCCTTTCGTCCCACTACATACTGACAACAATTGCAGAAACAGCATGTCTGAGAGCATGAAGTCTGGAAGAGAGGCTTCACTCTCACAAGCTGACCATGAAAGTGATGATGAGTCCCTTAGTGACAATTCAGGTACGGACGAGCTGGGCTCTCCCAATGAAGACCCTTTCGATGACTTATACAATGAGCTTTGGGCCGATGGGTCTTCAATCGATCTGGCCTCGATACAAAACCTATCGCCACCACCCCCGGCCACACTCTCTGCTCACAACTTCACATCATACTATCCATCTCGGCCCCCTCCAGCCCGGAACACGTGAGATCCGCCTGCTGCACCTCCTTGCGGACGGCTTTCACGAGACCATACGGGTGTCCATGTCAATCCACCTCTTGGACGCTACACTGGTTTACGAAGCTTTGTCGTATACCTAGGGGGCGCGAGCAGAGGAGCGGTATGTCCTGGTTGGTAATGATCGCATTCTGGTGACAGATAATCTATTCTGCGCCTTACGTCGCTTGCGCTACCCCGACCGGGATCGCATTCTCTGGGTCGACGCACTATGTATCAATCAGCTCTCCGTAAAGGAGAGATCCCAACAGATTGGCGTCATGCGTGATATATACCAACTGGCCTCGGAAAGTCATCATATGGCTGGGTGACACCGATGCTATACCTGATGATCTCAGCTACAAGCCTCAAACCATCGTCCCTGCCCTCCCTAACTCTGCGAAGTGAGAGAGAACTGATAGGCCAAGCCTTCGAAGAAGCTCTTGCCCGTACGCAGCCGAAATGGTGGCACCGTGTATGGACGTTACAGGAGGTCGTGGTGCCATCAGTCGAGGCCTGGATCTGCTTCGAGCAGTACACGATCTCCATTGACATCCTATTTCGGCTCGAGCTACCCGGCTCGAGTCTGAGTAAGGAACTCTTGGCCAGCATAGACATCCTCCACCAGTTCAGAATGCTGTTTGGCGACGGCCATAGCACGCTCAAACGTGCTTTGCAATTCACGCAGGGCCGACAGGCCACTTTGCCCGGTGATCGAATCTTTGGTATCCTGTCGCTGCTACCGCCCGATATGGCTCGGGAGCTCAAATTGGCACTTATGGAGCGTACCGCAGGCAGTAGTGTAAGCTCTACTCATTGACCGTGTCGGCGAGCTTAGCGACCTCTCACTGATGAAGCATGTTGATCCCGAGGCGCTTGCTGCAGCTCGCTCGGCCACATCTAAGGAGGCGAGATCGCTTGCAGCTCAGGCATCTGTCGTGCGGATTATCTCGGCCTCCCATCTTCGAGAGTGTCTAGGAGCGGGAGTGCTGGCTTATTGTGAGTCTCGAGACACTTACCACAACGCCGTCTGGGAGTCTATTCTACCAGATGCGCATCAGTCCCATTCAGCTGCTTCGCGTGAATGGTATTCGCCCTTCCGTGATCATACTAAGCTCTTCAGCACGAAAGAAGGACGCATAGGCATATACTATGACCTTGTGGAGGGAAATGACGTTGTGGCTGTAGTGTCTACAACGCCCAAGCAGTTCAAGACAATTGTATTGGAAGAGGTGGCTTCGCACGACAAACAACCACTCTATAGGTACAAGACTTTTGCTTGTATGCTTGGTGTGGATTGGGGTCAGCTTAGAGGCTGCAAGCCGCAGGTTATCAGAGTAGTGTAGCTATAGACTGCAACACAATCACCCTGATCATTACGCTTTATCAGACCAATGCTTGAGTAGGTCGATGGTCGTGCTCTACTCGTGAAGATTGTACATGCGCCAGTCGTGTTGCATTTCTGTTAGCAGTAGCGTCAGCGAAATGAGGTATACTCGAGCCAATTCAGTGTCGTAGTCTTTCTCTTTCCACAAGATGCTCGAGCTCTGCACATAAAGGAACGGATGTACAATCCTCTGTGCATCGGATGCAACCTCATTCCCACGGGATGATTTCTTGAAAGTGGTATGTGCACCGAGAGACTGTACTGTGCTGAGGTCACCACCATTCGACTTTCTTCTTAAGCCCCAACCCATCGACTTTGCGACTAATGACCCACCTTGACTAGTTGAAGTAGCTGTATACGAGCAAGACGGTCATGGCAGGCTTTCCAGGGCAACAGCGAGAGCATCCATTCGTCCTCGTTCTCCCTGATAGCTCATGCCGGGTAGGCAGTGGCGTGAGCTACTCCGCTCGAGGGCTGTGCAGTGCGGCCTCAAGTCCTGAGCGAAGAGCTTCGTATCTACCGCGCACCGGTCCTCTGATAATTTTCCCACGCTGCTCAACTCACAAACTGTGCACCGAGCCATGTCTCACTGGACCGATGATAGCCTGCCGGTGCAGTGCAGCTCTCCTGTAGCCGACATAGACTCGTCTGGAGGCGAGCACACGGATATGGACAGCGATAGCGACGACAATGACTGGCCCGATACCGTCTGGGCTGATGAGCCCACGACGGAATCGACCATCCGTAATGCTGAGGTCCCGGAGCGAAAGCTCACCGCATTTTATCCATCCCCTCCGCACGGCCTGAAGCCACAGGAAACGCGGCTGCTTCGCCTCTTGCCTGGCGAATTCGATAGCCCTATACGATGTAGCCTGTCTATACAGTCTTTGGCGGATGGACCGACCTACGAAGCTTTGTCGTATACCTGGGGTAATACTACAAAAGACAATGCGATATTGGTGAACGAATACTATATGCAGGTCACTGACAACCTTCTTGCGGCCCTAAGATATATCCGACGTCGAGATCAAGTGCGCATACTCTGGGTTGATGCTATCTGCATGAACCAACATTCTATAGCAGAGCGTAATCACCAAGTGGCGTTTATGAATGAGATATACAGGACCGCAGCCCGGGTACTAATCTGGCTTGGAGAGGGTATGGATGTTACAGACGAGCAGCCATCGTTATATTCTGTGCTCAGCGACCCCGCGACTTGGGCCAAGCAGCATCATATCAACAGGTACGTTAGTCCTGACCCACAATGTACTGTACACATCTCATGCCTCAGCAATAGATCATTCCAATCTGCTACGAGGAATACGATTCCATCGTGGTGGAAACGGGCCTGGACAGTACAAGAATACGTGGTCGCTAGCTCGACCCCAGTCATTTGCTTTCGTGCTTATGCCGTGAGTCTTGAAGATGCGGAGAAGATTACACGACTCAGGCAACACGATACCTCCGGGTTCTTCTCACGAATAGACGAATTGGCACATCTCGCGAAGATGCACAAGGATCGAGGAGTGGATCTCCTCGAAGCTGTGAGACTGACAGCAGACTGTCAAGCGCTTGACATGAGGGACAAGGTGTACAGCGTGTTGGGACTATTGAAGCCCAGCCAGGTGGGACTCCTCAAGCCAGACTATTCAATGCCGACTGGAGAGGTTTATGCTCTGGCCACAAAAATATGCTTACAGTCGGCGGATAGCTTCGCCTTGTTTCCCGTGCCAAGGTTATACCAGGGCATGAGTCATATAGAGGCGATATCATCCGATAATCCGTCGTCCGTAATGGTACCAAGCTGGGCCATGAACTTTGCGGACGACGCCGCAAGATTACGTCGTAGTCTGAGCGAGCTTGAGCAGGCCACCTCATTCGCAAAGCAGGATCTGCCTCCTCCTCACGACAACTTCGAGGGTATGCGAAAGCAAGATGGTCTCTCCACGCCTTCTCTTGTGCTGCACCGCTACATATATCAAGTTGGCAAGGTCAGTAACATGATTCCAGCTGGTGGTGCTGCTAGCCGCTACGCCCCACTGGTTGGAATGCTGGCCCAAAAAATGGCAGAACTCTTTCGGAGAAATATTGAAGGCACGTCTGCCATGACTGAGCTTCACGATGATTTGGCTCTTCGGCATTCGGTGACCTATCAAGGAGAGTGGAGACAGGCCATTGGCATGATGAGAGAAAGCTTCCGACAGGCTAACTACCCGTACGATCAGGTCGGTGTTGGTAGTGCGCTCGTTCGGGCGCTCGAATGGACCACCGGGGGAAAGGCTTCATTGCTCGATGGCCTCGAACAATATATCGAAAGTGCCCAGACCTTGGGAGTCTCTGGCGCCATCCTCCTTGGCTATGCCATGCGGAGGAGAATTTTTGAGCACTGCTTCCGGGGATGGCAAGATCAAGAGTGCATCCAGTGGCTGCGCCTCCGTGACATGGGTGCACCGAAATTGGAGGGTAATGGTGCATTGTTCTGTACGAATCAGTCGCATTTCGGAGTTGCCGAGGCCGTAGTTGAGAAAGGTGATGTTATCGCGTTATCGATACCGGATATGAAGACCATACTACTCAAACCTCATCGGGGATTCTTCTACCGGACAGTGCGATATCAATACAAAGGCTTCGTCTAACTTCCGGCGGTGAAGGATTCCAGCATGCAAGACCTCGTTCCCAAAAAGATAGAGCTTTTCTGATCAAGGGGGTGCAGATCTGGAATAATCTAATAGCGATGGCTATGTATTGTGCTGGGTCAATGTAATTGTGGCGAATGCGTCCGAGCAGCGAATGATGGTCTGTCTCGGCAACGAGGCAGTCATGTACCAACGAGATTCTTGCGAAGTCATGACGGCGGCTTTTACGAGAGAGCAGTCTACACTTTGAAGGATACAAAACACACAGTAGTCGGTCCGGATGGCTGCAGGGCGAATATGACGGCGAGAAACGACAGAGGGCCGAGTATCCTGTGGTTTTCGTTGCTCCCATTTTTGGTTTTGTACGTTACCGTGCTAATCTCATCGACGCGTTGAGGAATTGTGAAGAATTTTGACGACTGCGGAGAACTCTTTACCTATCGAGAGCTCATGTATGAAGAAAAAAGCAGGCAGGACATAGTAGAACCAGTGTCGGAGACAGCGCAGTCGCTGTTCCAAGCAAGAATTTTCGAAGCAATCTCCTTCCTGTGAATCGGATGACTTCTGGACCAAGTGGATGCGGGCGCCTATTCAAGAGCGAGGCTGATTCGACATGCCCGGCATACTATGCAAGAGAAGTGAATTCGCTCGAACGCAGCACAAAACAATAAAGAACAAATTATGCCGCCAACCCAAATCTGATCAACGATTTCACTTTCCCATCTCATCGTGGCACATTCTGCACCCTCGTCAACGGCGACTTCATGGGCGCTTGCCCAACAGGCGTCTTAGTAGCCGAAGTAGGACTGACCACCCCAGGACTCGCCATCCCCACCTCCAGATACAGATCCTCTCCATGTCGGCGAGGTGTCAACTTAGGTTCCCACAGTGGACTCTTGAGCACGACTTGCTGATGTGTTTGTCCGTCTGGGCCGTGGACATATTGTACTACCGTGGCGGTGGGACCAGGCGACTTCATCTCAGGTGTGAGTATGACATTCGAGGATGTGTTCGTGCGGCGGCGTCCGCCACTCAATGGTGGCCGTCCTGATGCGGCGCTTGTGACTCGGCCGTAGCCTTTGAGCGGAGAGTCGTGCCTGCCATTCTGCGCACTACTGATGCGTGGTGGGGTAGCCGCGGTCTTGTCCTCGACTGGTTGACGACTTGCTGAGCGCAGATGAGAGGTATCGATGAACAATCTCTTGTCAGCCTCAGCACTATCACCTCGACGTTTGGCCGCCAGAGTCGTCCCGCCGAGACTCGAAGTAGGCGAGCTGATCTGATGTTCTGGCGTCGTTGGCTGCAAGGGTCGAGCACGGCTTGGGAGCCCAGCGCGATCGTCTTGCGATTGCTGTGTTCTTCTACCTCGACTTGGCGAATATGTTGGCGATGGCATCTGCATGGGCGGACTCCGCGGTATGGCTTGATTTGAGCTTCGAGGTATCTTTGGGTACTTCACTCGTGCTATGGGAGAGTGCTCGGCCACTGGACTGAGCTGCTTGTCCTCTTCATCTGGTGGCGTTGGCTCATCTGGATCCGTGCTCTCGAAGCTGGTATCACTTCCGGCGGACTCTCGTTTACTGGAACCACGACGCACTGCTCGAGGTGGATATGTCGGTTTTGTGACCGTGATAGCGGCTGGCGGAGCTTTGCCACGCCGTTGTGGCTCGAGTGAGATGGGTGTGAGAGGTGAGCCTAGTGGTCCAACACCTAGGTCGATTTCAGGACTGGCATAGTAGTCCAGAAAGCTGCCACCGGACTTGGAAGAGGTGCCAGACTTTGGCGGTGCATCTACTTTACGTGTTTCGAATGGTGGAGAGGAGACTCTGATAGGCAATGGCACCCTGAGCACAGAACGAGAAGCTTTTCTTGGCGGCTTGACTGACAGCGTAGGTGGCTTGAGATCTTCTGGCGAAGTTGTGAAGGAGCGTTGAACTGGTTGATTTCTAGTGTCCGGACTCAGCACTGGTGGTGCTGGTCCGTGTGCTTGAGTCGTGGGTGGTCTGCGACTCTCGGGAACTGTGGTATCGTGGCTTAGCGGCGCAATGGGCGAATTCTGCTTTGTTCGCGATGGCATGGGTGGAACATGCCCAGAAGACATCGTAGCAGCTGCCAGACCAGGCTGCCGATACTCCTCGAAGAAAGTCTCGGGCGATCTCATCGTGGGAGTGAATTGCTTAGTCGAAGGTCGTGGTGGCGTTTCGCCTGGCTTCTCGGGCAAGAGCTGTGAAACAGTGCGCAAGGTCTCGTTGCTTCTGTTCACAGCTGGAGAGTGGTGTGGTCCATGGAAAAGTCGAAGAGCATCAGTCTTCTCGTTTTGGGCAGTTTCTGGAAACTGCTGATGATACCATTCGCTTTTGGCCCTCTTGTCTGTAGGTAGCTCGGCTCGTCGTCCACTGAGACCGCCCAAGGGTCCTCGAGGGTCTGCATATGTGTAGTTGAAAGGCGAGAATCGAGGTGGTGCATCGTCAACAAAGTCGTAAGAATCGTGTGGTGACTTGGGAGACTTGCAGATGCCTTTCTGCCGTCTCGCTCGAATGCAGCACCAGACGAGGGTCATGATCACGGCGAGTCCGCCGAATGCACCAATACTGACGTCAACAGCTGCTAGACTGCTCAGATTTGAGGAGCCAGGCGTGGAGGCCGCAACAGCTCCATTCCCAGCCGTGCTGGTTGCAGCAGCTGTGGAAGATGTTGACGGCGCCGATGTTGAGCTTGCTAGAAGTGAGGTAGGACTAACTGTGAAGGTTGCAAGCGAAGAAGCGGTCGAAGAGGACTGGGTGGCTGTCCCAGATTGTGATGCAATCACCGCTGCTGACGTGCTCGTGGTATGCAAGGAACTGCTCGAGCGTGTGGCGCTCGAAGAGGTACTCGTCGCAGCTGCTGGTAATGTGAGTGTGCTATGAGTCGCCGCCACTGCACTCGTTTGAGCAGAGCATACGCCGTATGCATTCTGCTGTTGTGTCTGTGATGGTCCGGAGCAATCCTCCTGCACACAGATGAAAGCCAGTTCACCAAGTGTGTAGCCATCATAGCTGTAGTTGGTGCAGAAGCAGTCAATACTGCTGCTACCGGAGCAGCCGGGGTATTGTTGATGTATGTAGTTTGTGAGACATGGTTGTGCACATGCTGGTAGGGCGGTCTGCAGCTGTTGTGGTAAAGAGTCTCGCGGCAGTAATCTTCGGCCAGTATGTTCATTTATTCTCCCATCAACCCGACTTCTGATGATTGGCATTGTATCACCAGTCCTATAGTACAGTCTATCATGCCCGAGTCCAAGGGAAAGTGGATATATACGCTATGTTTGAAGATCAAGTGAATAAAAGCATTATGCTGAACCAGCAGCGTAGAAGAAAGTAAAGATCAACAGGGCAAAAGAGACAAGAGACAGGGAAATACACAAGGAGATTCGTGAGAGACGTGAGGGAGCGATCTTACCAGGCGACGACACGACGCGGCGACGTGTAGGATATGTATGGGGAGGAGAGCGTGAGGCGCTGTCCACCAACGATACATTGGCGCCGAGCTCGTCGTCATTGCGGCCAGTTGGTATTTGCAGAAGTCCGCGCATGGCGGTTATCTGCATGTTTAGTGGTATCGTGCTTGTCGTTGGCTGATGGTGAGGCTCGGCGCTTAGATGGTCGACTCACGTGGAGACCCACAAAAAGCTTGGGCCGTAAACATCGTGTACTGTACGGTGGTATGGTTTCTGGCGAGCGCTCTGGTGACGGAGATACTGCTCCAAGGGACCAAGTCATGGATAGCAGCCAAGACTGCACATGGTCACGCTGCACTACTGGAGCTCGGAGTGCGCAGAATGATGTCGAGGGTTTTTTACGATGCCGATTTGAGCCGGCTGATTAACACATTCGTAAGGCAATGGTGAGCTGTACTGTAGTACTTCCGGAGCTTCCACCAGAGGTATGCTGAACTTGCTCGACGAAGGAAATTGATCGCACTCCGGCCAGAAGATAATAAAGAACGACAATCATATTTCTCTTCGCTATCTCGCGTGTGTGTCAAGAGCGAAAAGCAACGTGCACGAAACAAGAGGCCATTCTGCCTGAATCTCCCTTCTTATCGGCAAAACCAGACACCGACGGAAAAGCATCCCACCAACAACGCTTTGGTGGGGCCCTACCCTGACGCAACCAGACTCAAATTCTCGACGAGACAAACCAGATCTTTTGATTTGCCTCACAACAAGTTACTTTCCTCCATCAAACCATTGCACAATACCGCAAAGATGGGCAACTACGGCGAAGTAGATCACAAGGCTATCAACACCATTCGAACATTGGCCGTACGTATACATTGACACAAGCTCAACAACTTTTATTTGTACAGCTACAAAAGTATGGACAATGGCTGATATTTATGCTTTGAACAACAGGTCGATGCCACGTTCGCAGCCAACTCCGGCCACCCTGGTGCGCCCATGGGTATGGCACCAGTCGCCCACGTCTTGTTCAATAAGTTCATGACTTTCAACCCCAAGAACCCAAGCTGGATCAACCGCGATCGATTCGTGTTGTCGTAGGTCAACAGCCATACACAAGAGAAGTCTTGGATGTCTCGGGCAATGGCTGATCAAAGCTCAACAGCAATGGCCACGGGTGCATGCTCCAGTATGCCCTCATCCACCTCTTCGGCTACGAGGTCAGCATCGACGACCTGAAGAAGTTCCGTCAGATCGACAGCATTACACCAGGTCACCCTGAGGCACATGACACACCCGGCATTGAAGTCACCACTGGTCCTCTTGGCCAAGGTTTCTCCAACGCCGTCGGTCTTGCCATTGCCCAGGCCCACACTGCCGGCACATTCAACAAGCCCGGCTTCGACTTGATCAACAACCACACATATACCTTCTTCGGTGATGGATGTGCTATGGAGGGTGTTGCTAGCGAGGCTGCGTCTATGGCTGGTCACTTGCAGCTCGGCAATCTGATTGCCATTTACGATGACAACCACATCTCCATTGGTAAGTGGTCACAGCATGAGTGCTCGAGCATACATTAATTATACCTGCAGACGGCGACACCAAGTGCGCATTCACCGAGGATGTCACCAAGCGTTTTGAGGCTTACGGCTGGCACACCGAGTGGGTCAAGGACGGTGACAACGACCTTGAGGGCATCGAGGCGGCCATCAAGAAGTGCAAGGAGGTGAAGGACAAGCCTTCCATGATCCGTCTCACAACCACCATCGGGTTCGGGTCCAAGCTCCAGGGCACCGGCGGTGTGCATGGCAACCCATTGAAGGAGGACGATATCAAGCAGGTCAAGGAGAAGTTCGGCTTCGACCCCAACCAGACTTTCGTTGTCCCACAAGAGGTGTACGACATGTACCACAAGCACGCGTCCGAGGGCGCCGCCGCCGAGCAAGAGTGGGACCAGCTCTTGGAGAAGTACTGCGGTGAGCACAAGGATCTAGGCGCAGACCTCAAGCGCCGTCTCACAGGCAAGCTTCCCGAGGGCTGGCAAAACAAGCTGCCCGTCTACAAGCCCACAGACAAGGCCATCGCTTCCCGCAAGCTGTCAGAGTCCGTACTTGAGGCCATCTACGAGGCTGTGCCAGAGCTGATGTCTGGCTCCGCTGATTTGACTGGCTCCAACAACACTCGCTGGAAGGCCGCCGTCGACTTCCAGCCCCCAAGCACTGGTATCGGTGAGTGGAGCGGTCGCTACATGCGCTTCGGTGTGCGCGAGCACGCCATGGGCGCCGCCATGAACGGCATGGCCGCCTACGGCACCGTGATCCCAGCTGGTGGTACCTTCTTGAACTTCGTCTCCTATGCCGCCGGTGCCGTTCGTTTGTCCGCCTTGAGCCACCAGCGAGTCATCTGGGTCGCTACCCACGACTCCATTGGTCTGGGTGAGGACGGTCCTACGCATCAGCCTATCGAGACTCTGGCTCACTTCCGTGCTCTGCCCAACTGCATGGTTTGGCGTCCGGCTGACGGCAATGAGACTTCGGCTGCGTACTACATTGCTCTTACATCCACTCAGACCCCCTCCATCATCGCTCTCACCCGTCAGAACCTGCCGCAGCTCGAGGGCAGCACGATCGGGAACGCCATCAAGGGTGGTTACACGGCGATCGAGAACAAGGAGGCACAGATTACGCTCGTGTCTACTGGTTCGGAGGTGTCGATCTGTTACGAGGCTGTCAAGTACTTGAAGGATAACCACGGTGTTACCGCTCGTGTGGTTTCCATGCCTTGTGTGGAGGTGTTTGATACCCAGAGCAAGGAGTACAGGATGTCTGTCATTCCTGATGGCATCCCCGCGTTGTCCGTCGAGGTCATGAGCACGCTTGGATGGGAGAAGTACTCGCACGAGCAGTTTGGTCTCAACAGGTTTGGTGCTTCGGGTCCTTATAAGGAGGTCTACAAGGTATGCTGCTACGAGAAGCTGAAAATGCAGAGGAGACCCGTTGCTAATGTTCGTTTCCAGAAATTCGAGTTCACCCCCGAGGGCATCTCCAAGCGCGCCGTTGCCACCATCGAGTTCTACAAGGACGTCAAGCCCCTTCGTTCGCCGCTCAACCGCGCTTTCGTGCAGCTCATCTAGGTCGACGGCCTGTTGTGGGAGTGAATGAGGAAGGAGCATCATTGGGATTGCAAAGTGGAATGCCGTTGTGTATAAGCGAAACAAGATAGAACATATGGAATGCAAACGAGATCATGACACTGTTGTTCTCGACTGTGACTGGGGCGCCATCACGTGGCCGTGGAAGTACTGTAGCAGCTTGGGAGCAGTTGCTCGCGTGTCGGTCAAGCGTCGCTGAAGCCATCATTAATAGCTGCCCTGCCGGCCTATGGTACATTCTATACCATCTCGTGCTTCGTCGGTCTCTGTCTCGCCTCATTCTCGAGTGTAACGGACGCTGACTTGGCCTGATATCAGTCCAAGAATTATGGGCCTCATTATAGAGCCTCTGGGGATGGCGAAAATGGGCGGCGTAGTTGCACCACTCCAGCTCTTTCCTATGTCCATGGAACGGTGAGCGACACGACATTCCCAACCAGGTGGCGCACACCAGCAAAGTTCTTCTAGAAAGCACCTATTCGGCACTTCCCCCACTTGCCGACCGAGAGATGATCGGATGTACAAAACGAGAAGTGGCTTGCGGCGGCTTGCCTGTTCCTGAGCGGGCCGCTGCAGGTGCAGGAGTGATTTCTCAGGCTAAAGTCATGGTGTGTTCAACGCGCATACCGCTACCATGAGTGCTCAAGATTGTGAATCGTGTGCTGGGGTGTTGAGAGACGAGGTGATGTTTATTTTGTTCTGGCAGCTTTGGGCGTGGGCGGGGAGTGGTTATACGATGGTTCCGTTGGTTTGGGAGGGCGGTGGGATTCGTGTTGTTCGGCGGCGACGGCGCAAGGCTGACTTGACCGCCGGGATTGTGCTTTAATTAGACGCTTGTGCCACCTTGCGACAAGAAAAAGTTTGGTGTGGTTGGTGAAGGGGTATATACGTTTTCTATTGCTCGGTCACTCACCTGCGCTTTCTTTCACATCCGTTCTCTCACAATAAACGATCACACGCTCCATCACACTCGCTACATATCATCAACCAACGCAACGGCACCTCGCACTCAAACCACTAAAACTTCACCCATCAACCACATACAACAATGTCCGCCTTCCTCAAAGCATCCGGCGTCCTTGCCACCCTCGGCGCAGCTGGCTACGCGACCTCCTGGAGCATGAAGCACAGCGCCTCTGACTTCTCCGCCAATGCGCTCGCGGCTGCTGAGCACGGCGCCACTGAGCTGTCCGCTGCTGTCAAGCCCAAGCTGTAAGTATATCTATTCGATTATCTCACGCCGTTCATGAAACGTGCTAATTGAGTTGTTCCAGCCCAACAAACTTCTTCCAATACACCGTCGGCTCGTACAAGATCAGCAATGCGCGTGGGATCTAGCAGGTCACGCGCTGAGGTGGTTGGTGGTCCGGGCTGGCGAATGGCATTGGCGTTTGATGCATTTATTGGGATTGGGATACCGAAGAGGCTCCATCAAGAGCTGACGAGCATGCATCTTTTGGCGTCTTGTGGGTAATGGCAGCATGATCTTGATACTTACGAGCCTGTCTGCTGTGGATGATGATGATGGAGTGAGATTGAAATAGAGGATAGAGGGATCGTGGGTAGGCTGTCCATACCGGGTAGGCTTTTATGGAGCTTACCGGGCTGTAATGTAGTTGTACTCTATTTAATACTCACAGTTCTCATGATCCATCCTCATATACCCATTGACTGGTCACAGAGAGGTCACGGGATCATATCAATTCATCCTCATGGCAAGGGAGAAGTAGATCAGGAGAAGCGGATTATCGACGGCTTTCGTGCCCAGAATCACCACTCGCATCATCGCCCTCGAGAGGACCGAGTCACAGGGCAATCGTCTTATGGTCAATCGCTGTACACGTCTACCGACTGGACACAAGAGTAGATAATGAACAGATATCATCGATCCGCGGGATGCAGGGAGAAGAAAGCATGTCCAGGGATGTGCCTTCGGAGGACATGTCGTCTACATCACGCCTCATCCGCTTCGATTGGTAACTTGAGATGGAGAGACGATGGATGAGGCATCCACTGCGAGAGCGCCTGGGACGTGGGATCAGGGACTCCATGCTCGCGAAGTGGCGGAATGCCTAGTTTGAGCTTCAGCAGTGGTTTCGGTCGTACGGGTGATATGATATCATACTCTTTAGCATAACATGCCCCATCCACCCCATCCCATCCCATCATCATCGTGAACCTTCACTTCCACCCATTCTGCACGATTCAATTCCCTTCCACATCCCCAGCCCCACCACTACAATGTCTCCCCCCTCCTCACTTATCCAACCCCAACGCCGCCCGAGTATCATACCCATACTCCAAAACCCCATGCCAATAATTCGCCGTCGTAGGCTTAGCGACCAACCACGCCTCATCCAACACCTTCAGAACCTCCTCCGGCAACGGCCCCTTCTCCAAATCCTTGAGATTCTGCTCCAGCTGCTGCTCGCTACTCACCCCAATAATAATCCCATCGTTCCCGCCATCCTTAATATTCAGCTGACTATGATGCGTCAACCACCGAAACGCCGTCTCCAACAGCGTCAAATTATGCTCCTGCACCACGGGCTCAATAATCCTCAAAGCATCAAACGTCGCATCCTTGAAATACCGCTGCCGATACATCTTCCCCTGCGTCGCATGGGTATCACTATACCGCCCCTCCGCCGGCACCTCCGTACTCTTGTACTTCCCACTAAACAAACCCCCAGCAATAGGATTGTACACCACAATATCCAACCCGTAACGTCTACACGCCGTGATCAACTCCCCCTCGATGGAGCGAGTAATGGCATTATACATCCCCTGCCAAACCGTCGGTCGCACCCAATTATTAGCTCGACACAACATTACCACCTCCGCCACCTCGAAAGCGGTGAAGTTCGAAAGCCCGAACTGCACGAACTTCCCCGCTTTATGCATCTCATCCATCTTCTTCAACGGTTCTTGGAACGGGATACTCCTATCCGCCGCATGCAGGTAGAAGATATCCACGCATTTGGTTCCGAGTTCGCTGAGGCTTTTATCCAGCATCTCCTCTAGTTTCTCGCCTTTGTGTGCGTGCGGCTCTTTCGGGTACCATTTTGTGGCGCAGGAGAGGCCGCGTTCTTGCCATTTGGCTTGGCGGGTGAAGGCTTCGCATTGGCCCGCTACGTAGACGCGGGCGGTGTCGATTTCGTTGTGGCCGGCGGATTGGAATTTGTCGAGGATGCTATTGTAGGTGTCCAGTGAGGTGATTCGGGCGCCGTCTGAGGCTTTGGGGCCGCTGGGTAGCGGGGATGTTAGTGGGACTGGGGTTTGTGTACGTGGTGGTTGATTGGCATGGCTTACAAGGTCATTGTGCCTAGGATGACTCTGGGCTTGCCGGTTCCTGTCATGAGTGGCATTTTGGATGGTACAGTGGTGGAGAAGGTGCGGGAGAATGTGTTCGTGAGGATGGCAGAAGGGGATCGAGAGGAAAGCTTTAGCATTGGGGGAGTTATATGGTAGAGAGGAGCTGTTGCGAATGCACGTCATATGTTATACTTTATCCTCCTGCCTTTCCGGGTTGTCATTGTGGACGGCATTTAGAAAAGCTATCTCCGAACAGTATATGCATGATACTGTATCTCTCATCGCTCGAACATGGCTCCGGCGGCCATCCTCCATCGACCACATTGTTGGCCTGTAATCTGGATGGTTCGAAAGGCTGTTACTGTACATTCGTGAGATACGAGGTAGTGGATGTAGTTCAGGAGAGACGCTTTCGCCAAGTGATCATGTCAGCTCGCATCCCGAACGCCGCGCGCCGCCGCTGTGTGTGACCCTGACCCTGAATGGGATGAGACGAGACGGAGAAGCACATGCAAATCCAACGATCACGCCTTTGTGTACAGTAGCTAGAAATACCTCCCCTTGCGCCAGCGATACCAAGTCATCCAATCAGACCTTGCCGTGTAAGACTACTTGACCCAAAAAATACTGGACTGTCTCGCCTACAATTACACACAGCATTAGTACAGATAATAAGGACGACCTGCCATATTACATGCTTGTCGCCAACCGCATGCATGCCTAAACCAGCACAACTATCTGACTCGGTCCCGCTGCGCTCATACCCTACGAGTAATCATCAACACCAACACACAAGGCAACCATCGTTATTACCACCTGACCACTTCCACGACATCGAAAGCACAGGCGGATCATCCTCAGACCTGGTGCATCTGAGTCGAGACCACTCGCGCCAACCGAGTCCCTTCACCGACCTCACACATCCAGATCAGTTCAGCAGCGGGCGAAGAGCAGCTGACGACAAAGGCAGTGGTCACGGGAGAGAAGCAGCTGAGGGAGGCGAAGCGGAAGGGGATAGTGATTTCGAGCATTGGGGTGACGACGACGACGACGATCTAGACGACCTAGAAGAAAGAGACATGCCATCAGATTTACGAAGACCCTCAAAATCATCCACCGCGATGAACGGCCACGGTGGACAGCATTCACCTTTGCTTTCACAAAACGATAAACATGATGATCCCTCGGAACCCTCACTCTCCCACAGAAGATCCTCCCGTTTCCACGAACGAGACCCGGACGAAATGGCTCGTGCCGCGACACGGAAGAGATATACATACGCCGCCATCTTCCTCGGCATCAGCCTCGTCTCCTTCGCCGTCCAAACCGAAACGGCGGTCTACATCCAACACAACCTCGGCTGGAAGAAGCCCTACTGCATGCTCTACTTCACCCACGGCTCCTGGTCCCTGCTCTGGCCCACTCAACTCCTGATCCTGCGTCTCCAGAAATGGCGCCAACCCTGGCCCGCTTTCTGGCGCCGCCATACTCAACTTCTCCGCCAAACGGGCCAGATGATCGAACATCGCACCCTCAATCTCTCCCCGCTGCAATCCAAGAAGAGTCCCATACCTTACTTCCTCCGCACCACCGCCTATGTAACTTGCGCCCTGACGATAGCGGGAGGGAGCTGGTACGTCGCCGTCGACCTCACAACCGCGAGCGATTTGACCGCTATATACAACTGTTCCGCCTTCTTCGCCTACGCTTTCGCAATCCCCATGCTCCACGAGAAACTCCGCCTCTCCAAAGTCCTCGCCGTCGGCATAGCAATCGTCGGCGTCCTCGTAGTAGCCTACGGGGACTCGGGCTCTGCGCCAGCCAAACACGGCTCTAAATCCGGCGGCGGCAGTGGTGGGCCTCATGCACCTGAGGACGTGGAGGCGGGGAATCGGGCGCTGGGGAATATCGTCATCGGGATAGGGTCGGTGTTGTATGGGTTCTACGAGGTTTTGTACAAGAAAGTCGCTTGCCCGCCCGAAAGCTGCCCGCCGGAGAAGGGGATGCTGTTCGCCAATACTTTCGGCTCTCTCATGGGCTCTTTTACCCTCCTCGTGCTTTGGATCCCGCTCCCAATCCTCCACCTCACCGGAATCGAGAGCTTCGCCCTTCCAGTGGGGAAAGCAGCCTGGGTTCTCCTGATCTCCGTGTCAGCGAACGCCATCTTCTCTGGTTCCTTTCTAGTGTTGATTTCCCTTACGAGCCCCGTGCTCAGTTCCGTGGCGGCGTTGTTGACGATTTTCCTGGTCGCGTTGTGCGACCAGATGTTGCCGCCGCCGTTGTATAGTCCTTTGACTACGGCGGCGATTGCGGGGGGGTTGTTGATTATTGGGGCTTTTGGGCTGTTGAGTTGGGCTACTTATAAGGAGATGAGTGAGGAGGGGGAAAAACATATCGAGGAGAGGATCGTGGATGAGAGTGAGGAGGAGGAGTATTGAGGTTGTGTTCTGTGATAGGTTTGGGGCGGTGCTTGGTACTGGGATTATGGAGGGCTGGGCGGTGTGGTGTAAATGTGTTTGCGTCCTGCGACTTAGCGAGGTGTTTTGGAGGGCGTGATTGTGGGATGGGATGGGTGCCTGACTTTGGCCGCCTGTGCTGGGACTTGGGACATATATCGCATCTATCTACCTCATCTAGCCGCGATGATATAGATCTAGAGGAGTCTGAAGATGCCTTGCTCGAAGACAGGTTCCCATGCTCCGTAGTAAGCAATATCGTCGCCGTCCTTGTCTTCGTCGTGGCCCGGCTGAAACGTCATGTCCAGCGAGAGTAGCATTAGGACTCAAGCAAGTCTGACGATATCGGTCTACTACGACCTCGTCATGCCGAGTCGGCTGAGAGCTTGCTCGATCTCGTCGAATTTGTGCTTGATGTCAGCCATGTCCAAATCTTCTCCGTCACTATCGTCTTCGTCTTCACCGCTGTCGTCAGCATCATCATCACTCTCCACATCATCATCATCATCTTCCTCGTTCTCACTCTCCACACCATCCTTGCCATCCCCTTCCATATTCACATCCTCACCCCCAACCCCACGCCCCTCACTCCCTTTCCCCACCTCCCCCTCCTCCTCAGTAGCAATCAAAACCGCCCTCGCACTAACCATCCTCCCCAACCCCAACAACCTCCCCACCTCCACCAACCTCCTCGCATATCGTCTCGCCGCCCCCATCTCCTGAATAGCCTCCGCCGCATGAAACGCCGGTCCATAAATCGCAAACAATGGGCCCCCACTTATCCCCTCTTCCTGCACCAGCCTCTCCAATTTCTCAATCATGACTAGTACCCCGCCCGCCATCGTCGCGAAAGCCGACTCCGGTAACTCGCGGCGGAGCCGAGCATGTTTCGCACTTTGATAGGCTTGGTTGAGGCAGTTGAGGTAGATTAGTATGTCCACTCGTCGTTTATCTGAGGCTTGTCGCTCGGATGCCGGGAGGTTGCAAAGGCGGCAGCGACACGACGGGATGCGGTAGATCTTGCCGAGAAATTTCGCGCGGGCTGGGAAGGGGGCGAAGGGTTCGTGGTAATTGATCGTCAGCTCTTCGTCCTTTTTCACCTGGACGGTCGTGAAGAGGTAAGCGAGTCTCTCGTCCGAGGACTCGCTCAACTCGCTATTTGGGAGACAAGCATGATTCACCCTCGCAATGGTCTTGTGTATCACTACACCTTCCTCTTCAACCTGAGCGTTGCGATCGAGAATCTCCCGTAACCTGTTCGCCGCATCCTTCTTAGTCGACGTATTTAAGGCTTTATTCCCACTCGAGGGGTCGTCGAAGCCGCCGCTGAAAGTCAGGATGCTGTCGCGGTCTTTGGGCCGGAGTGCTCGGAAGGAGGTCAGGAGTTGGGTGTCGGATTTGAGGAGCTTATTTGAGATCCGCCAGGTCGCGCGTTCTTCTAGGACTTTCGTGCCGGGTGGGAGGTCGGTGTTGGCGAAGAGGCCTTGGCCGTGGAGGGGAGAGGGGGCTTCGTGGTAGAGCGATGTGGTCATTGATGGCGATTGCAAGGGTATGTTGCGTATGTGTAGGAAAAGAAGGATGCTCTTGTAGGACGCATGTCCGGATGTGCGTATTGATTTGACTGGGTTCGGTCTGTTTGTTGGTCAGTAGCTTGAGCTTGCTGTTTGCATTTGCATGTCCCGCTGCCGGATGTCACATGCTGTGATTCTCGGGAAGGCACAGCACAAGTGGCGTGAGCAAGGTGATGTGATGTGCGTAAAAGTTGCTTGGAGGGCTACCTAGGGTATACTGCACTGCCGAACGCCACCTTGGGAGCTGTATTGTCAGCTCTTGGAGTCCTCGCCAGCTGGAGCGTGTGTCCAACTTGCGTGGTCTTTCCTTCTGTGGCATTCAAGCATCCCTGTCTCTCCAATATCACGGGCTATGGCTCCAATATGAGACCGTGGCGCTCACAGTCAGCTACCGGCACGGCATGATACTTCGGTGCAGATGCGGACGGGCATGAAGGGTGTGATGTCTACCAATCACAGGCATCTGCAAGTATACTCGCAAGTCGTTCGAGCGACCTTTGATCTTGCTCGTCGAACCCATCCACGACTGCGCAGTCAATATCAATAATTGCCACAATCTGCAACATGTCAGCACAACCCATCACCTCAAGTCATTGGCCTACTCACGGCTCCATCCTTCACTATCGGCACCACAATCTCACTCTTCGAGTCGCCGTCACAGGCAATGTGACCTGGAAACTTCTCCACATCAGGTACTAGCTGTGTAGTCTTGTTTGCCGCTGCAGCACCACAAACTCCTCGTCCGAAGGCTATTGTCTGGCATGCTACCTTGCCATGGAAAGGACCAAGAATCAGTTGATTTGTCTTTGATCTGTCGAGGACGTAGAAGCCAGCCCAGTTCACTTGATTGCTAGGAGCTGGTAAAGACTTGTAGCCGTGCCAGAGAAGAGAAGCTGTGTTCGCTGTATTGCTGGAGGACCATCGTCTTAGTTCATTATTCGTGCTACCGTCGGATGTTTGTCTTCTGCCTACCACACCCAGTTGCGCTGATCGTCGAAAAGTGTTCTGGCATGCTCGATAACCTGTTCATAGGCTTCCGCCTTGCTTACACCAGTGGCAAAATTGCTGGCATCGGCGTGCACCTACCTCTTCTCAGCCTCTGCTATGTATCGGCGGGGATGCCATAGTATATTTCATACCATGCTGTGCTCAAACGATGCCTGGACAATTGTGACCAATGGATTGAGTGGGCGAAGAAAGTAAGGATTCGAGCTTGCGGGAGAAATGTCTTTTTCTTCAGGCCAAGACACGGGCAACCTCCATCGCTCACAAATCGCTCAAAAGGCGTATTCTTCCCGCCTTTACGATCGTCCCAACAAGGTAAAGTCTTGTCTACTCAATCTCACACCGTGACCAAGACCCTGCCATGAGGTCGCTTGCTAGGCACAGGCTCGTATAGCATCCACTGTTGTTCGTCCGCACCGTCGGTGCCGAGATCGGCATGATCGCGGTCCGTCGAACTGGAGATAACCTATAGCACCGAGGAGCTCGAATCGTACCATACAATCCTAAGCTATAGATGTCGCAGGCAGCCGCTTCACAAAGGTCAAGTATTTTCCTCCTCCGTCTTACTTCCTTTCACTGCACGCACCAACATGGCTGGTCTACGACAGTGCTGTGCCACGGGCTCGCTGCACAGCGGCGAGGCGACAGGTCGGTTTGCAACCGTACATGGGCTTGAGACCTACATTGCAGATGCCCCGAACGGTGGAGCGAACAATGGCATCATCGTGATCATCCCAGATGCGTTCGGTCTGGCACTTCCCAACAACAAGCTTCTGGCAGATGTAAGTAGCCTGGTAGAGAGATACGAGGACTCTGCTAATCGATGAAAGGCATATGCCAAGCGAACAGGATGCCAAGTCTTCCTTCCAGATTTCATGGGAGGTAAGCGATTACCCTCGGTACGAAGCAGCCGTGGATCATACTGATCCCGGCATACAGGCTTCATTGTCCCCCACGAGGTCATGATCTCCTTCAAAGCCATGTCCGCCCCTGGTCTCTTGAACAACCTCTACAAAGTCGGTCACTTCGTGTACCTCCTCCGCTGGCTACCCTTCATCCTCTTCTACCTCAGCGAGTCGAAGTGCAAACCCCGCATCATCGCCTTCTTCAAGGCGCTCAAGGAGAACGAAGCCAAGGACAAACCTGTCGGGACGGCCGGGTTCTGCTGGGGCGGCAAGTACGTGACTGAACTCTGCTGGGATCAGGTCAAGTCCAAGAACGGGAAGAGGTTGGTGGATAGTGGATTCACGGCTCACCCGAGTAATATGAAGTACCCTGGTGACTTTGAGATGATTGTCCTGCCGTACTCTTGCGCAGCGGCCGAGCATGATCAGATGATGTCGCCCGAGCAGGCGAAGCAGACGAAGGATATTTTAAGTGCTAAGACTGCTAAGACCAAGGACTCAGGCGTCGAGCACGAGTTTGAGATGTACGATGGTGCTCATCATGGATTTGCTGTCAGGGGTAGGTTTTGAAAGCATTGCTGTGGTGATAACATATACTGACTATGTGGACAGCCGACGAAGATGAAAAGGTTGAGGCTGAGCAAGGCAAGAAGGCTGAAGATCAGGCTGTGAACTGGTTCAAGCACTGGTTTGCCAAGCCTCCTCCAGACGTCAGTGCTTGATATGGATGAGGGAATAGACACTCCTTACGATGGGACTGGAAGCTGCTTTATGGTGTGGGAGTAATGATGATGGTGTGATGCCATGTGGCTCGGTATGTTTGGAACTCACGATACAATAACATGGTCTATGACCAGACCCACTGCCGCAGCTCGGATCCGTGCAATTTAATCTCTCACGAATACCAGGTAACTATCACCTAAAATTATTCCAGTTTCGATCTTACCTGTTGGCCTTCCGCTGGCATGTTACGCAGGAACATCGGCAACGATATGAGATGGAAGCCCAGTGGTAGAGAGAATTCATGGAGCGCAGCTCTGGCGATGGTAATGTTCTATCTGTATCGAAGAGGAGGATCCGGGCTGGGGAGGTATCGGGTCATGCTGGCCGCCATTATTGCGAGCATTGCACTACTAGAGCTGTAGGCATATTGGCGCAACATACTCTGCTGGCTACCTTTTCAGAACGTAGATAGCGAGTCGTTTGGAGATGAAGTGTACAACTCTCCTAACTTCCACTCATGCTCGTCGTGAAGTAGAGCTTTGAGACGTCGGATCGGTGAAATGTTCTACCGACAAACTAAATTTTGAGCACATGCAAAGAAATTTGAAGATCGCTCCTTACATAGATCGGGACATATCTCAATACAACATGGGTCGCGAATTACAAAAGCGCAAGAACCGCTCCGGTATCTCCAAGGTCAGGAGAAAGCCCAAGTCGAAGAAGCTGCACCTGGGCAATGCCATTATCGCACAGAACTGGGACAATTCACAAACGCTTGAGCAGAATTACAAGCGCTTAGGTCTTGCGTCCAAGCTGAACAAGCATACCGGTGGTGTGGAGAAGAGAGCCGAAGAGATCATCCGTGCGCGTGAGGAGGCAGCGCAGGATGGTCTGAAGTCGAGGAAGAACGACGATTTGGCTATCGCCCATGTGAGACGGCCAGAGAAGCTTGAATTATCTGAAGCGAAAATTGAGAGGGATCCCGAGACTGGCAAAATCTTGCGAGTGGTAGAGGATGGACGGAAGCTCAATCCTTTGCATGATCCACTGGCTGAGCTGGACAGCGAGGACAAGGACGATGTGGCTTTCAACCAGCATGCGAGCACAGATGTTCAGTATGTGAATGCTGCTGGCGCGAAAACGGAAGTGGTGAGAGAGCTTGAGCGGGAAGCGAGCCGACCGAAGAAAACGCATAAGCCAAGACAGAGTGAGGGTGAGCGGGCTTTCATTGCTGAGTTGGTGGAGAAGCATGGTGATGATTTCACTGCTATGGCGAGAAATATGAAGATCAATTACATGCAGCGGTCTGAAGGGGATTTGAGGAAGAGGGTGAAGAAGTGGCGAGAGAGTGGTGGTACAGTGGACCGGTGAGCTCCTTATAGCAAGCAAGATGAAGTAGGTGTGACCGGTCGTGCCTGCCCTAAGGGCTTGTCCCACCACGGAACGCGCGGCGCCAGTTCGTAGATGTGCTGGAGCGAGCCTCATCACCACAAGACTTGAACACGAAAACACTTCATCATCACAATCGAAGGCGGCCCTTCATCAGGAAGCCGCTCCCAGCGACTGAATGATATAGTTCGCCCTCACTCAATAAAGGTAAGCAGTCACCTTAGTTTCTCAACAGGCAATAATCTGCTGACAGCTTTGACAGTGCATCATGGACAATAAAAAAGCCGTCAAATCCTCCTCGGCGGGCTCGACAGAACCTTCCGGCACGACTTGCTTGTTCTGCAACCTGCCAGCAGAATTGCGTAACCGCATCTATCACCTTGTAATGGACCCGGACGCTTGTGTTGTTCAGGTATATCCTGCCAAAGCCTTTGCCACAGAATCGCCAATAACGGATGTCTCACGTCAAGTGAGCGAAGAAAGCTTGCCGATCTATCACAGCCGGGATGTCTTCCGCTTCAACACCGGTGGTCAAACAGACAGTGAAATACACACCTCTCGGTTTCGCTTCGTGGTGCCATCCTCTAGCGTATACCTGATGAAAGCACTTCGAATCCCAGTATTGCCGTCGTTGTAGGTGGTAGACTATGGTCATTGGCCGAAACCGCAAAGACCTGTCTGTTCGAGTCTCGCATTATTACTCACCGAGCATAACTGAGTACCATGAGGAGAAGTGCATTGAATACTCGCTCGCAGACCAAAGCGCAAGCCTATCTACTATCTCTTGGCAGCACCCAGGGTGATGGCCTGTTTCAGGAGGAATCGATATACCTCTTCGGTTTGTTGGACGTTGTCGGTACGACTGAGGTTTGCATGGGGTAAGAAGACGCTTTCGGGTGGCACTGTTATTGAAACGCCGCGAAGGGGGTTGTCCAAAGCTATTCCGATGACCCCCATCAAACAGCAATGGCTACTACTTCGCTGCACGAGATCCTCTGGTAGCAGCATGGATCAACGTACAACAGACGCATCATCACTTCTGCAGATCTCCATTCATACAGCGCTAGGCCCGAAGGCAGATGCACTTCACGCCAGTGACGTGACTAATGTATGCCAGTATGCCACTGCAATAGGTTTTCCGGAAACGGGTTGTAACCTGGTAATGCGTCTGAAACCACATGGCAAGCAGTGACAAGCAGGGCATGTTGGCATGCTCCTCAATTGAATCCACAACCCATAGCACGATTCCACGACTTCTAACCCGTTTCTCCTGAGCAGCTATCACATACATGCAGAAAACGATATCCCCCTCATTACCTGGCCATTACTACATGCTGACTCCGGATCTTCTCTGGCCACCAAGCTATCGTCCTCCCAGTCTCACCAGGATGTTTTCTGGCATCTTTGTGTGCCTTGGCAAGCTGGCTTATTGCACGTTACAGATTGCCGTACGCTGGGTCACGAGAACAGGAAGGCGGACAGAAGTACTACTCGGTCGGACCTGGGGCGGTCATGCGGTGAGGAAGAAGAACCTATGAAGTAAACAGACATCGACAACAGTAATCGGAGACGCCGCCTACTGGGACAATTCATGAGGCTTGTGTCAAGGGAGCGTGGCACAACGTCACGTGCCATGTGAGACAAATGTCTTTGCTGACCCGAGTCACCCGGACAGCGAATCAGGAGCAAGACAAACCATCACCCAAGTCAAACTAGCAACTGGCAATCCAGCATGCGGCATCTTGACCAGCTACAAACTCGACTCGAACACAATCTTCCCAGCCTTAGCATGAAGCATCATCTTGCTCGTTGCGCAGACTCCCACTGTCCCAAAACACGAGGATGTCGGATCAAGACTACCACCAAGACTATCGACATCAACCACAATCACGCCATGTCCGCTTCGCAGATGAATTCGGGCCTTCGTCGTTATCTCTGCGCCTCACACTCGGACCAAAGCAAGAACCGACCATGATTATTCGGATTGGTATATACTTCGAGCACGGACGACTGCCCAGGATCAAAGTCAAGACGGACAAGCCCAAAGAGAAGCGGCGACGGCGAAGGACGACGAGAGACGATGCCAAAATGACCTTTGAAGGTTCTGAGGGCAGTCGTGACAGTGGCCGTCCGAGAGGTCGACTTTGAAGACGACATGAATCGTGCAGATGTTTTAGCTTCCTGCGCTCCCACAGAATATACCATCATCAACCCGACAAACGCCAGCAAAGCCAGGATATCACGCAAAGCCCACAAATCATCTCCCAGTAATTCCATCAGTCCTCGCATCAGCACCACCATTAGCAGGTTCCTCAGACACGCCACCATTCAGATAGTCCTTCGACTCGGCTTCTTCATACTCTCCGATCAGATCCATAGCCACCTCCCTCGCCTCGTCGAACTGGCCTAGACCATCTCTGAACGGCTCCTCTCGCTTGTATTGTTCCAGGAAAGCGTTACGTTTCCGCAATCGATCGTATTGCGCTACTATCCGCTTGAAGAGGGTGGCGATGCCGGTGTGATTGGCTAACATCAGTCCACTTACGCGTGGTGGAGGCCGGGTTGTGTATGGAGGTTGGAGATATGGTGATGTGCGGGTTAGTGCTACCTGAATGCTTGCCGGACCCCATGGGATGAAGGAAGCCATTTCTCGTTCACGGATGCGGAGGAGTGATTTGTGGACCTGTTGTGTACTGTCAGCTTTGGTGCTTAGCATATACTAGATTAGCGAAACTCACATCTGTCGGATCTGCTTCACCCTGGATAATGTTGAGAATCGAGATGTAACACGAAGTCTTGCTCGGCTTCGTTGAGACCATCTGGTTCTTTGGCTGCAAAAGCCTTCGCATCACGTCCAGTACTGTCGTCTTGCGTACGAGCTTCGCCGACTCTACGCTCTCGCCTGTGAAAGGTGTATAGCTCGTCTGTAGGAAGTGGCACCGCGGTGTTGGAATCAGGCTGGCCATGATGCCAACCATATCATTATGCATGTAGCCAGGGTAGCGTAAAGTCGTCGTCGATGCAGACATCACTGTGCTGACGAGCTGATTCGTTTGCTGGAATGATGGCTCCTGGACGTGGAGGGTGTCTGCTGCTATTCTGCCAAGCGCGCCATTGTCAAGCACCACCACCGAGTCGGCGTTCTCTGTCAGTCTCCGTAAGGCCAGGAGAGAGTTGTACGGCTGCACAACTATGTCGGAGCCAGCTTGTGGTTGAGTATCGGGGAAGACCGAGTACGTCTGAATAAGCTTCTTCGGAAATCTGTCGTTCAGTCGTTCAAGGAGGAAGGAGCCCAGACCAGAGCCAGTGCCGCCTGCGATGGAGTGCAGCAGCATAAAGCCCTACACGCGTATTAGCAGCAGCCCCCCTACATCTCTTACTCGGCCATACCTCAAGACTATCACTCCCATCCGCCTCCCGATCAATCATATCAAGCACCTCATCTTCAATCTCCCCACCCCTCGAGTACCCTTGCGCCCAATTATTTCCCGCTCCACCTCCCTCCTTCAGCACATAGATGTTCTCCGGGTTGTAGATATTGCCATAGCTGCCCGTGCGAATACTGTTGATCACGCGCGGCTCGAGGTCGAGGAGGATGGCGCGGGGAATATACCTCGTGTCGTCAGACTGGTAGAAGAAGACATCTTTGCGGTCGCCGCCTTCGGTCGCGTAGTCTGCTAGGTTTCCATCTTGGTTTATACCGTGCTCTTGGCAGAGTTGTTGCCAGAATTGGCTGCCGACTAAGGGAGTAGTGTTAGTATCTGCTTGGAGGTGTTTCGAGGTTGTAGCGATAGTGTACCGCTATTGCCGCATTGTCCTGCTTGAAGGGTGATGATCTCTCTGCAATCATGTCAGTCAATGCATCCCTTCTTGACAGGCTACAATATAACCTACCGTGGCATCTTCCCGCATTGTTTGGTGGTTGCAATGTTTCTGGGTGGTGGGAGCGCGAAAGTGGGGGTGGTTCACGCGTCGAGCACGCGTGCCAATAGTGACTCGATCACATGTGAAGTCGACGCAGTTGGATAGATATGTACATTGTATGTATATTGATTATATGATCGAAACATCTTACCACCAACGCCTCGCTAACATCATCACACGGTGCTCTATAGCTTGGCCTGTGGCTTCTTCTCTATCAATGTTTGGCTCGCCACTGGCTGAAATCGCTTCCTGAAGAAGAGTAGCGCCAGTGTGATCCAAATCCATAGCCTGTAGATATCTAGGTAGTCCTTCACCCTCATCATACTTTCCCTCTTGCTTTCATCATGTCGTTTGCAGACTTCGAGGAACACGGCGGGGTCATCCGTGATGACGCCGTCCAGCTCCCGCCGGATGCACCACTCCATTCTCTCCTCCGTGTTCACTGTCCAGGCAATCACCTTGCGATGATACTTCTCCCTCGCCTCCCGCAGGAAACGCCTACCTCCGGGTGCAACTAAAGTAGGAAAAAGCATGTTGAAGCCGACATTAGGTATCGTGAAGAAGTGACTCGCATAGCTAGTCGAGAAGCCAATATGCATGACAGGGAAACCTTCGAAATACTTCTGCGCCAGAGGCAAGTACTTTGCAGCCCAGATACCTAGTACTATCCTCTCATTCCACTTCTTGGTCGCCGGGGCCGGCACGGACGCAATTGTCGAGGCCATAAGTCGCATGATCGCATCAGCGTCATTACTGAGCTTGATGTCGAGTAGCAGCCAGACCTCTTCCATACCAGGTTGCGCCAGATACTCCAGCATGTCTTTCAATCTCGGCATAGGCTCATGTGGTTCCGCAACAGTCCTCACATCCTTCAACTCGTCCCACGTCAGATCAATAATCTTGTCCTGCCTTCCATAACATCGCTTGAGCGTCGGGTCATGACTCAATACTACCACCTCGTCTTTCGAGATATGTACATCAGTCTCTAAGGCATGCGCGCCTGCTTTTACTGCGCCTTTGAACGATGCGAGAGTGTTCTCCGGGAACTTTGCTTTGTAGCCTCGGTGCGCTATACATTGTGGTAGTCGTCGTTGCCGCGCATTGAGACGGGCAGTGGTAAAGGTTGGAACAGGGAAGACCGTGTCTTCTGCCATTGTTACGGGAGTATCAAGCTTCTCTATCCCTGGCTGCACAAGCATAGGCGGTGGAGCAAGAGCAGAAGGAACTCGGCGCAGTAACGGCTCGCGCTCGGTCGCTGTAGATGCCATCCTGTAGATGTTCGGAATTGTCGCAATCCGATGATAGTGGGGCTGCTGATGGAAGACCGTAGTGGTATGCGACCCGCTGGTGAATGTGAAAAGGCACCTGGCACGACTTCTGGATAGCAGCGAAGGGAGACGAAGAACAAGCATCAGGAAATAAGCAACACATGTGCCCTCCGCGACCCTAAATTCAGCCGTTAACCATATCATCAGCGAGACCAAACAGAAAGCGAACCGTCGCATTCGCCAGCTTCCAAGCCTACTGCGTCATTTGATCCTGTAAGCTTTCGGCCACGCAACTGACGAACACGCGACCCTGCATGGCAACCATCGTACCCAGCTTGGATTGCCTCTTCGGGTATCGAGACCGCCGGAAAGAGTGTTCTTCGCGCCAAAAACAATGCGATTGTGTGAGCGAAGTGGGGTGAGAGCAGAGCTCGCTTGTGAGGAAATGCGCCGAAATTCATGACGATCATGATGCTTAGCTTGGTGGCGCTGCTTGGCCTATCAGAAGAAGGTTTAGTAGAAGAGGCTAATCTTTATGGTTGTATAGAAGCGTAGTTTAGCGTTGGAAAATGTCTCAGCTGCTGGGATTGTTCATGCGGTGCGACATCAGATGCATGGATGTTGTGCGTGAGCTGTGGATATGGCGCGGATGATGTTGCTTCCGGTCTGGCATCGAGGTCCTTTTTGTCACGACCTCAATGCATGAGAGGTCGGTTGGTGAGGTTGAGACACACCGCCTTTCCGACCCTTCCGACTGTGAAAGCCACGTACCAGACCTCGAGCAACGAGATGGCTACATTGAAGACTTGCTGACAAGAATCTATGGATCCCACTGCACCGCAGCATGTAAGCAGCCTAATAAGTCACAGCTCAACAAGCGAAAGGACTTGCTACGGCCCCGCTCTGATACGCTTCCACAATCGCCCGTACTGTAACATACATGCCGGCGACGCAGATGAAAGCACCAGCGATTACGGTCGAGAAGGCCAAGCCAGACTGGAACCATTTCCTTCGCCATGTATGTATGCCATTACCATCATGATACGAGTCGTGAAGCCAGAACATTCCTGCAAGGCCATAGGTGAACCAAGCTGCAAATAGGCTGGCCGCGATACCTGCAAGTCGTCATCAGCATGCACGACTCCCACGTATAGTAGGGATGCTCAAGCTCACCAATCAGGTAATTGAAGATCGGCACTCCAACTGCCAGCACGAACGCTGCTCCGTTCATGATAACAATAAGAGCCGCCCAAGTCACCCACCCTGCCACTGTATGGCTGTGAAGATGTCGGCTTCGTCTAAAGATCCGGACGAACAACAACTTGCTGGCCGTATGAGAGTAGAGACTTCCAGCAATCAAAAAGTTCGGGATAGCAATTCCATAAGCAGCTTTGGCCCATTTACTGTCGAGAGACCCGAATGATGGTGAGCCAACTGTATTGCCCAGGTAGACATAAGTCACCGCTGCGAAGACGGCGTAGAATGTTGTTGCAAAGCCCTGCAAGGTATAAGCTGCTTTCATGGCGTCTTGTGGTCGCTTCATTTCCGAACTATACATTCGTCTTAGCAATTCTCTACGCTGGTGGAATGCTTTGAGCTGGTGAGGTTGTTGTAACATCACTTACACCATAATAAAAAACATAAAATGGCCAGCGTAAGCGAAGACAGGATTAGTAATAGAGATGAATGCTTCGAAGAACGTCGATGGGACTGTTATACTGATCAAGTGGCCTGGAGTGGGATGCAGCCCAGCTCCCACCATGCCAACGACGCCTGCGACCATAATCGAGAGTACAGATGGGATACTAATCCAGCTCAGGCCGTCGAGAGTTCGCGGGAAGCTGCAGATCAGAGTCGGGATGGCGAAGATACCAGTGTAAAGCATCAGACATAGTTTGTTGTTACTCAGCACTCCTAGAGCCAACTGTCCAGCCAGGAGTTGCCCGCCCGTAGCAAAGACGGCAAAGACCACCGTTCCGAAGGACAAGATCTCACGACCTACGGGACCGAAGAGGATGTAGCCGGCGTCGCCCATGTTGTGGACTTCAGGGTGGCGTAGCTTGAACTTCACTAGCAGCCAGCTTGTGTATGTTGCGAAGATGCCGAGGAAGACGATGATGATCAGGCCAGGGACGATGCCCACGACGGCTAGAGATGATGGCAGGGATAGCATGCCATTTGATACGATCTCGGCGATCATTAATACGGATACAAGTTGCCACGAAAGAGTCTTGTATTTGATCTGTCTACAATGTCAGCATTGTTCACCAAAAGTCGCGACATGGACGCAGGAATACATCATGGCCTTCTTCATGCCCAAAGACATCCTCGTTGTCGTAGTTGACTGGTCGATCAGAGTTATGTATCTGCCGACTGTCATAGCCATCCTCTTCATACTTCTTCTCCATAGCGAATCAGTTCTGACCGACAACAACACAAGTTGAAAAACGGTGCAGTCACGCTACATCATGGATACCGAAGCCAGACAGTCATCTTATACTGCCCACGGGAGTTTTGTAGTGTCAGATTCGAGATACAGAGCTCGTCTATTGCCCAATGGTCCTGCAGCAGCTGGTGGTGTGAGGTGGAGAAGACATGTCGCTAACCGCATGAGGAAGGTACTAAGGCAGGTCACCTGCCAGCCAAGGATTGGTGGAGACAGTTCACTGATACATGAATCCCTTACAACACGCTATCTACAAATCTCAATGGCAGCCAGCGTGACCTGATGCGCCAGTAGATATACACTTGTTCGTAATCCAGGGCGTTGCAGACAATGGCAGCCGCCTTGACCTCATGCGCCAGCGGTGATAGCACCCAACGCTCGCTTCAGCTGCGCACCACTTTACAACCAGAACATCTTATCGTCCATACTCTCTCGCCACGGATTGCCGTTAGGTCGACCGCCTCATCCCCACATCCGATCAAGCTTGGCCTTGCGCTGGTCCTCACTCATTACTATGAGGCAACCAGTACCATCATAGAAGTCCTTCATATAGCGACGCCCACGCTTGCAGAGAGGGTCGACATAGTACGCGGTTGACACATACGACACTGAAGTTGTAGATCGACCGCAGGTGTAGCAAAGCGAATTGGTGAGGTCCTGCAGTGCCTCGCCACCGAGACCAATGTCGTCCTCAACCACAAAGTAGTGCGTTGGTTGACCTCATAGCGGTATTGGCGTTCAGCAGTAGGCTGCCTTCTGTCGTGCGAAATGTGTAGGAGTACACGCGAAAGACGACTTTGCTTGCATCGTTGTCAAGCTTCTCCCAGCTGGACTTCAGGAAGAACCGATTCTTGCCCGCCGAAAACCCACCCTGCTCCTCTGACAGGCCATGCTTCGAGAACACAAGATTGAGAGCTGCAATGGCTTCGTTCTTTGCAGGATATGTCGGATCTTCGCCATCGACGGACTTACGGAGCTCTTCCAAGTCGGTTTCGCATTCGAAGATCAAGCTCCGGGTTCTCTAGCTGCTGGAGTTGTCGCGTCGATCATAGTCGATCAACGGAATCTTGGCAATCTCATCGCCAGGTGAAGCTTCCTCGGCGAGAGGCATCCATACTACGATCTTGGATATATTGTCTGTGACGATGAAGTGCTTGTTGCTTCGCAAGGGAGCGCACTTCTCGATGGCAGTGTGCATGTTTGTGCGCTTCTTGGCTCGTGCACCGTCAGGTGATATGCCATCGACACGATACACGTACAGGACGCGCGAACCTTTGTTGTCGTAAAAATCCATCAGGAAGTGATTCGTTTTCACGCTGTCAGTAGCTTGGCCATGTACAGGTCTTAGGACATCAATGCCAGCAGCTTGCTTTAGCACATCCTGTTGATTGGGCTCAAGCTTGCGCATGAGCTTCCACTTGTCATGAGAGATGGTGGGCAGGAAGTCGGGTTTTGTGTGCATATTGGTCTGCGATTGCTGCCAATCGAAGCTGGGGGTCTGAATCAAGGCTTCGCGATCCACACGCCTGCTTGGGAAGTAGTTGACGCCCTGCACGAGACTACTGTCATCATGTTCGGAGACTTCGCCATCTTTGTCGTCATTGTGGTTGCTCGGAGGAGTCGTTTCTGTGGTTGTTGAGTTTTGCCGGACTTGTCGCTACCAGTGCCTCCGTCAGTGGGTTGAGTCTCAAGATCTTGAGCAGGACCAGACGCCATGCTACTCTTTTCCACAGCTGCCTTGGCAGCCTCTGCTTGCTGCATTGCTCGAAACACTCTGCTCTTGACTTCTTTTTCCGCCTTCTTGTCAGACCCAAGCTCAACAATTTGCAGCGCAGCAGCGATCTCGTCATCGTCAGAGTTGCTCGTGGTGTTTTTTTGGTGTTAGGGTCTTCACGGCCTTGCCTTTCTCTTTTTTGCCCGCCTTTGTTGCGGAGACGTGATATGATCTAGAGAATGGTCAGATTGAGAGTACAGGGTGGAAGAAGGGAGTCAAATAACTGCGAGGAATACGTTTGCTCTATCATTGATACATGGATGTGTTGAAGCACACAAGCTTGGCAGCAAGCAGCCTCTATGTTTGACCGTCCAAAGGCAGAGGCAGCTATAACGACACCCAAGAGTAGCTCTGCCAAGGCTCACGCTCAGCAATCGCTCTCGACAATGAACTCTGCCGAACGGCATATGAGCACAATGCAACAGGACCACAAACGCGAGTATTTATTAACACCGTCGAACTCATCACAGCAAACATGTTCTGAGCAGAATGGAAGCAAACACTGACAGAAGCAAACGTGGTATCAGACCGGGGAATGCCGATTGCTGTCCAGTCGAGAGGCAGGAATCAAGGACCTTGGTAGGCTGGGAGACTCGACTATCGATCATATGTATATCACTTCGAGCCCAGACGTGATCCATTGAACACGGACCGGACCGGACCGAATCAAGCAGCCGAGAACACAAGAGGCAGTAGGGTCGGCCAGGAGCGAGCGAGCGAGCTCGTGAGGTCTGGAGATGGAGGCATCGTGGGGCTCATAGCACGATAACATCGGGTACCAAAAGTCCCGGTCGGCGGATGAGTAGAGTCCATGACTAGCTTATGGATTTTTCGATCGAGTTGATGGATCGTAATCACTGGTGTATATTAAGGATTTGTAGCATCAGGCCACTGTTGTTGCAAAGGATGAAAGGACTTTGAAGTGAAGGCGAGATGCTGATTTCTCATCAACCGTCTGAGACGGGCCGACCATTCCGCCGCAGCATTGATTTGCCGCTGTTGCTCAGCCGATTCACAACACGTCACGCCATTTTTACATTTCTCGCAGAAGACTCGGCAGAACTCTCGAGAGGTCAGGGAGCGATTGAGACGAAGTATGGGTCGGCATTTCTAAGCATCAGTATCGTGTGAAGGCTAGATAAGTCGAAGATGCTGACCACAATCACCTTCTCTTCACATTTCCATCTCTGTTTCACAAACACTGTCACAACACTCTTCATAAACCCGCAGCAATGTCACCATCAGTACGATATGAGTCGGAGGACGTGGACGCCTCGCGGCTCGGCCAACCTTTGAAGATGGAGTTCTCTGGCAAGACCGCTCCAAATAGGTTTCTGAAGGGTGCCATGACCGAAAGGATCTCATCATGGGATCCAAAGGACTTCGAGAAACGAGGCATCCCAAGCAAGGAACTCATCAATCTCTACCGCCGGTGGGGCGAGGGTGGTCTTGGCAACATACTTACTGGCAACATCATGATTGAATATGATCACCTTGAAGCTGCGGGCAACCCTATCATTCCTCGCGGCTCTGCCTTCAGTGGCGAACGCTTCAAAGCCTTCAAGGACATGGCTACCGCAGGCAAGAAGGAAGGCAGCTTGATGGTCGGTCAGGTCAGCCATCCTGGACGTCAGGTCCAGGATATCATCCAGAAGCATCCCATCTCTGCTTCAGACGTCCAGCTCGAGGGCAACGTTATGGGGATGACTTTCGCCAAGCCTCGTGCTGCTACGGAGGAAGACATTGCGAACGTGATTGAAGGTTTCGCTCATTCTGCCGAGTATATGGAAAAGGCTGGCTTTGATGGCATTGAACTGCATGGTGTAAGTCTTCTCATAATTAAAGTCATCCGAATGCATACTGACAATCACAAGGCTCACGGCTACCTCCTGGCTCAATTCTTGGCGCCGTCCACCAACCAACGTACCGACAAATACGGTGGGAGTCTCGAGAACCGCGCCCGTCTCATCCTGGAGATTGCCCAGGAAGTCCGCAAGCGCACCTCACCTTCATTTGTCTTGGGTATCAAGCTCAATAGCGTTGAGTTCCAAGACAAGGGCTTTGACTCAGAGGAAGCCAAGCAGCTTTGCCAACTCCTCGAAGCCAACAAATTCGATTTCGTGGAACTGTCAGGTGGCACGTACGAATCTTTGGCATTCGAGCACAAGCGCGAAAGCACAAAGCACCGCGAGGCGTTCTTCCTCGAGTTCGCAGACGCTATTGCCCCGGCCCTGACCAAGACCAAGACATACGTCACTGGTGGCTTCAAAACTGTTGGTGCCATGGTCAAAGCCCTTGACACCGTCGACGGAGTAGGTCTCGCTCGTCCGGTCTGCCAAGAACCACATTTTGGGCGTGATATCCTCTCCAACAAGGTCAAGGGAGCCATCAAGCAACGACCTGATCAGAACGACTTCGGCATCACGAATGTGGCTGCCGGAACTCAGATCAAGCAGATTGGCAAGGACCAGGAGCCCATTGATTTGAGCATCGAAGAAAACGAGAAGGCGTTCATGAAGGATATGGGCACATGGGCGCAAGGATTGGCCGAGGATAAGGACCACTCGAAGTTTGGCTATATCGATCTGACCTCTGCACAACCTGTGCCTTATGGTACGGCGAGTGCTTGAGCATCACGACCAAGGTAGAAGAAATACACTAGACGATAAAGACTAAATAGAAGAGTCTGCCGCAATAGAGCTTATTAACACATGAGTACCTACTTGATTCACATCATCACAACGACCCTGCTTGAGCTTTCCCCCGACATAGATCCACACATCCATCAAAGTGGCGTGGCGTCGAGTTAGAGGTGAGTTTTCAGTAGAAATGGCAAATGTGCGATTGAAACTTCACTCACTTCGCTGTCACATGCAAAACTTTGCGACGCAGTCACTCGGCCACCAGATATTCGCCGTACGTTTGGACCTGTCAGCTTTTGAACGACTTAAGCGAGCTAGAGCTTGACGCTGGGGTGACGCCCTGGAATCAGAGAACTTTCAACGAGAAAGATCAGACGACTTAGGGCTTTAGCATGCACTCACTGGCCGCATGAGATATGATGATTAGGTATCTCTGAGGGCCTGTGGAGTCAGAAATAATCGTGGTTGGGTGGACTATTTCTTGAGACATGCTACTCATGATCCATAGCACCTGGTCATACTCGTCTTTGTCAGCGACTCATATTCATCGCATCAGCTACCGAGCATTGTGGCACGATCGTGGCTTAACGACCACCAGTCTGAATGCCCTTCAAGAACCCATCATAAGCAGGCTTCTTCTGCATGGTCTCGTTCCAGACGTTAGCAGCACCCTCGCCAGGGAAGGTTCCCGGGATCCAGGAGTATTTGTCGGAAACACCCTACACAACAAGTCAGTATATATTGCTTCCATAGTAGAATTGAAATTCAGAAACGTACCCAAAGAGTCATACCAACACATCGCTTGACCGAAAGACAAGCAGCAGCCAAAGACCTATAAGTCTCAGCCTGCACAGCCAACTTAGCCGGTGTAGCAGGAGTGTTCATCCTGACGTCAATCTCGGTGTAAATGACATTAACATTCTGGCTCGTCATCTGGTTGAAAGCAGCCTCAAGGACAGTCTGGTTGGGCGCCGGGCCACCCGAGGTAGGCGTAGTCTCAGAAGCAACATGGGCCTGGAAACCCACACCGTCGATCTCCACGCCGTAAGACTGGATGAGCTTGACGATGCGCTGCGCACCGGTGGTCTTGGCCTCGTTGTACTCGAGATTGTAGTCATTGTAGTACAACTGCGCCTTGGGATCGACCTCACGAGCGAACTTGAAGGCCATAGGCAGGAATGCCTCGCCGATGGTGTTATACCAGACGCTCTTGCGATACGTCCCGTCCTCGTCCAGAGCCTCGTTCACCACGTCCCAGCGTGTGCAGCGGCCAGCGTACCGGCCGGCGAGGCCCTTGATGTGGTCGTGCATGATGCCTATCAAGGTGGCATTGTCGAATTTGCCGGCTGTGACCCAGGGTGGGAGCTGGGAGTGCCAGACCAGGTTGTGGCAGTGGATTTCGATGCCGTTGGCTGTGGCGTAGTCGACGTAACGATCTGCGTCGTCGAAGGTGAAATTGCCGCGTTGGGGCTCGGTGACTTCCCACTTCATGGCGTTCTCTGGAGTGATGCTGGGGATGATATTAGTACAGTCATCTGCTTTTTCATGGTTGAAGAGAATCTCACGAGTTGAAGTCGGCCTTGTTGCCGTAGATAGCAGCCTCGGCGGTGTCATTGCGGAATGTAACAGCGGTACCAATGAACTCGCGTCCACGGGCACGCATAGCAGTGTACAAGCCCTGATCCTTAGGAGCACCTGGTGGAGGTGGCGGTGGGCGAGCGACTGGTGGCAGAGGGCGTCCCGGTGGCGATGGACCATGCCCGGGGTGAGGTGCGGGGCCATGCCATCTAAAGGCCGGTCCCTTTTGACTAGATGGCTGTCAATGTGAAGCTCTATCAGTGTATTCATCGCTTGACATACCCAGTGGGACCAGCAACGGCAGCGCCAGTAACGGCCAGAACGGCGGAGAGGGTAGAGATCAACTGCATGTCTGCGGCTTGATGATATGAAAGCGACTGTGCTGGTGTCCCAAAGAAGTCTTGAACTGGGATTCTCTCATCACGAGGATGATGAACGTATTATATATCATCTCCACGGTTATACTACCATGCATGGTTGTCGCCATGCAATGATTCCTAGTCATGGCACCGACGACTTAGATTTTAGCCGCAAATCACTGCATATGAAGGCCAAGAAGGATCAAATCATGTCGAGGCCCTGCCAAGTGAAGTCGCGCGCGGACGACATCTTGCCTGTCGCAACGCCTCGAGGCTTGGTATGGAGAGAGAGAACTGGGGTACGAGCTTATTCGGCAACGGTGAGTCGGGTGATACAGTCATGGCTGGCAGATACGACATGCCGTGGCCTTTGTAAACAGAATTTTATGGCGTGTCAGTGTCAGTTTCTGTACAGCATCGTGATCCATACCAATGTCCCGCGAGACATCTGCTGAGGCAGTGAACATAGGTTCATGGCTCCCTCACTCCACGTGGAAGCGAAAGCAGGAACCCATTTCTCACCCGCTTCCAAGTCTCTTGGCCAAGTGGGGATGAAGCAAAACAACCGGCTTGGTATTGGAACTCCATTCTAGCCTTTTCGCACATTTGTTTGCCACTGCCTCACAACCTGACTTCGTTGTGGATCCATGCGTTTCTATCTCCATGTGTGGGCCTCTTGGGTTGTATCTGTTAAATTTAGCCGCATGACTACTTGTGAATAGCCGGCATGAACAGGTGATCTGCGATAGCGGTAGACTGCCTCTAGCCGCGACTCCACTGCGAAATCTGGATCTCTCCATCAAATGCCTGATGACAGGGCGGAGACATGGAGATGGTGTCCAGCCATTCGAGCGCGTCCTGAGGACAGTCCGGGCACAACTTCGGTCGAACCCATGCGATGGACCGCCGCCGCCAGCAATGCCCTTGACGACCGCGTCGTGCCATTGTAGTAATGCCAACAGAGAAATCGCTGGAAATGTGTCGCTCTTCAAACTATATGTTCGCTTTTGACGCCATCGCTAAACCCAGCACTATCACATCCCATCCTCTGTACACATCTCACAAATAATCCTTCTTCTTACTCGTCCGCGTATACTGCGTCAACCTCCACTCCACATCCCCCTCCTTATTCTCCGCCGTCCCCTGCCGGATCTCAAACAACCTCATCGTCATCCTCGGTCCGACCTCCGCCAGCTCCACACTCTGATACCCCGTCTTGACAAAAACATGATGTCGCACCTCCACCGAATCCTGAATATTCTTGAACGATACGATCCTGCTCCCAAGCTTAGTAGAACCTGCGGACTCGCGGGGAGGGAAGAGGTGTTGCAGAATTTTCACCACGCGCTTTCCGAGTGGGGTGGTGAAGCCTTCGAAGATGAGGTGCGGGTAGCTTTCGCTTACGGTCCCGCGGGTGGAGTTCGGGATATCGTGGCGGAGGACGACGTTATGGAGGGAGAAGGAGGCGGTGGGGCCGTGAGGTAAGTGGGAGATGGTCATTGCGGTGGGTGTACCACGGTGTTCGTGTAGGAGGATGACATCGCTTAGGCCGCTGGATTTAGCACTGCCGACGAGGTTCGGGAGGATCAAGTTGCCTCTGTTTAGTCGTATCGCTGTGGGTAGGAGGAGGCGAATCTCTTTTGCGAAGCTGCCGAGACGGGTGCTGGGGTCGCGACTGGTGGTTACTAGCACTCGTGGGTCGACGACGCCGGAGAGGTAGGAGTATTCGTCATCGAGGTCGAGTTCTTCTTGTGTACTGCGGTCTGCACGTGTCTCGTCGTATTTATAGTCTTGTCGTGATTGCTTGTCGTTGGCGATACTTGGGTCCAACGGCTTTCCTGTCGCAAGGGATGTCTTGAGCTTGGCTCGTTTCTCGGCAATCTCAGCATCGCGGAGGGTGAGAGCGCGACGGTAGAGGTAGTCGCGACGCTGGCGGGCTTGTCTTCTTATCATTTTGGTGTATGTTGTGAAGGAGGAAGAAGAGACAGTTCTGCTATCGATATCGACGACCAAAAAGTTCACATGTTCAGCCACTCACAAGCGCCACAGCGCGCCAAGCCCTAGTTCTACACTAGCTGCAGATCGGCTCGCCTGCAGCTTCTCGTGAAGGGCTCGCCGCACACTTGCTTCAAACAGAACATCCCACCTGTCAAGGCTGGTCCTAGCACTTTACCAGTGACAAGCAGTGCAGGAGGGGTGGATCAGAAGATCAGATCACATTTCACAGACAATCGCTAGGGGGCGGAGGAGGCAGTGACAGTAACAGGACAGCGGAGGTGCCCCGCCGCATACATAACACTTCAACACACGAACCACCCGCTACGAGGCGCCAACTAGGCAGAATGGAAGGTGCCTTTACCAATCTGGGCGCCTTCACGAATGTCGGCAACCACCTAGTCGGTGACTCAGCCTCGGCAATCAATGAGGGCGACGATCTCTCCACCCTAGACGCCGGCGAAAGTGCACTTGATGGCGAGTACGGCCGTGGGAACTTGAATGGAGGACCACGCAGGAGACGTGTGGGGGACGACGACGAGGCTGAGGTATACGACGATGACGACCTGGAGTCCTTGGCAAGCCATGCAGTCAACGGTGCGAATGGACAGGCAGGCCAGCAGCAAGAAGAGGAGGTCGAGCTGCCAGCACATGCCTGCGCGTACTGCGGCATCCACAACCCGAGCTCGGTGGTCAAGTGTCTATCTTGCTCGAAATGGTTCTGCTCAGCGCGGGGCAACACTTCCAGCAGCCACATCATCAACCACCTCGTCCGTGCTCGACACAAGGAAGTGCAGCTCCATCCTTCCTCTCCACTCGGCGACACGACACTGGAATGTTACAATTGTGGCACGAAGAATGTCTTCCTCCTCGGCTTCATCCCGGCGAAAAGCGATACCGTGGTCGTGCTTCTGTGTCGTCAGCCATGCGCTGCGATGCCCAGCAGCAAAGACATGAATTGGGACACTTCGAAATGGCAGCCACTGATCGAGGATCGTTCGTTCTTGCCATGGCTCGTCACGTCACCGTCAGATCAGGAGCAGATGCGCGCTCGCCACTTGCAGCCACAAGTCATTGCCAAGCTGGAGGAGTTGTGGAAGGATAATGCAAGCGCTACGATTCAGGATCTTGAGAAGAATGCTGGCATCGACGATGAGCCTGCGCCAGTGCTCTTGCGGTATGACGACGCATATCAGTACCAGAACGTCTTTGGTCCGCTGGTCAAGATCGAGGCAGACTACGATCGCAAGCTCAAGGAGGCGCAGAGCCAGGACAATCTGATCGTGCGGTGGGACTTTGGCTTGAACAATAAGCATCTTGCTTCATTTGTGTTACCAAAGCTTGAGCTGGGTGATGTCAAGTTGGCAGTCGGCGATGAGATGCGCTTGCGCTACACGGGCGAGCTTCGTCCTCACTGGGAGGGCGTTGGCTACGTTGTCAAGATCCCCAACAATCTGTCGGACGAGGTGCAGCTTGAGTTGCGCAGCCGTGGCGATCACAAAAGCGTGCCTACAGAGTGCACTCACAACTTCACGGCCGACTACGTGTGGAAAGCCACTTCATTCGATCGCATGCAGCATGCCATGAAGACCTTCGCGATCGACGAGATGTCCGTGTCTGGCTACATCTTCCATCGCTTGCTTGGCCACGAAGTTGCGGCCGCACCAATGAAGGTCAACATGCCACGGAAATTTAGTGTGCCCAACCTGCCTGATCTCAACGGCAGTCAGATCAATGCAGTTAAGTCTGTCTTGCAGAAGCCACTCAGCTTGATTCAGGGTCCACCCGGCACTGGCAAGACTGTCACTTCTGCGACCATCATCTATCACCTCAGCAAGATCAATGGAGGTCAAGTGCTCGTCTGCGCGCCATCTAACGTTGCTGTTGATCAGCTTTGTGAGCGCATTCACAAGACTGGTCTGAAATGTGTCCGAGTTACAGCCAAGTCACGAGAGGACGTCGACAGCCCCGTTTCCTTCTTGTCTCTGCACCGCCAAGTCCAGATGAACGACACAAACGTCGAACTCAACAAGCTCAATCAGCTCAAAGCCGAGCTTGGCGAGCTCTCATCTCAAGACGAGAAGAAATTCAAGGCTTTGACTCGTGCTGCCGAACGTGAGATCCTGAGCAACGCCGACGTGATCTGTTGTACTTGCGTCGGAGCCGGCGACCCTCGACTTGCGAAGCTCAAATTCCGCACTGTCCTGATCGACGAGAGTACGCAGTCTGCAGAGCCTGAATGCATGATCCCGCTAGTCTTGGGCTGCAAGCAAGTCGTTCTCGTCGGCGACCACCAACAGCTTGGACCCGTGATCATGAACAAGAAAGCTGCCAAAGCGGGTTTGAACCAATCTCTCTTCGAGCGTTTGGTGATTCTGGGCTGTGCGCCGATCAGACTGCAGGTCCAGTACCGTATGCATCCATGCTTGTCCGAATTCCCATCGAACATGTTTTACGAAGGTTCCCTGCAGAACGGCATAACCATGCACGAACGCCAACTCAAGAACGTGGACTTCCCCTGGCCGGTCCTCGATGCACCTATGATGTTCTGGTCTAACCTCGGAAATGAAGAGATCTCCGCCTCGGGGACATCATATTTGAACCGCACCGAAGCGCAGAATGTGGTCAAGATTGTGGAGCGGTTCTTCAAGGCTGGTGTCGCGCCGCAGAGTATTGGTATCATCACGCCGTATGAGGGGCAGAGGAGCTATGTGGTGCAAAGCATGCAGCAGACCGGTACCTTCCCAAAGGAGGTGTATAAAGAAATTGAGGTCGCGAGCGTGGATGCTTTCCAAGGGCGAGAGAAGGATTTCATCGTTCTCTCTTGCGTGCGAAGCAATGATCACCAAGGCATCGGTTTCCTCTCCGACCCGAGGCGGTTGAATGTGGCGCTGACGAGGGCGAAGTACGGGCTTGTTATCCTGGGGAACCCGAAGGTGCTAAGCAAGCATCCGCTATGGCATTACTTGCTCCTCCATTTCAAGGAGCGGAATTGTTTAGTCGAGGGTCCGCTTTCGAATCTTCAGGTCTCGCTTTTGCAGTTTGGGAGGCCAAAGCAAATGTATCGTGGACCGCAGCGCTACCAGATGGCTTTCCAGAACGCCGGCACTGCGACTTCCGCTTCTGCCGCTGGCGGTCCGCCGGGCGCGAGGATGAACGGTGCGCCTCCGGGCGCCAACGGGCCTTCTGTTCCTGGCTCTGGACGTCGTCCAGATGGTTCGCAGCAGCCGACGGGTATGGATGGTGGCAGCGTGATGGGGTATATCCCTGACGATGTCAGTTCTGTGCATTCTAGTTCTGTCGGTGGTGGTGGTGCGATGCTGAACCAGCAATTCCCGCCTGTTTTCCACGGCTTTCAGGAGACGTGGCCGACTTTGCAGCGAAATGGTATGGGTGCTGGTTCGATGCCTGGGCAGCAGAGGGGTCCTGCGGCTCATCTTCCTGCTGCGCCGGGTAGTGTAGCGGGTGAAAGTGTTGCTGGTTCGGAGATCACGGATACTACCTCTGCCACCGCCAACGGCGGGCCATCCTCTGGCGTCAACGTGAACGGTGGTCCAGGGCGTTCTGGTGGACATTACCCCAGCCACGGCGGGGTCAGTCTCTCAGGGTTAAGCATCAACGATCTAAACAAGCAAGCCTCGCTCTCTCAGTCTGATAAATTGAGACGGTTTGTGGAGGGTACGCAGCAACAGCCGCAGCAGGCACCGATTGGTGCGGGACGAGGACAGGTCAATCGGTCTACGCTCGGTGATGGGGATGAGGATGCGAGGAGTGTTAGTTCGGCTTTTGCTAGCCAGGTCGGTGGTGGCTGATTCTAAAGGATTGTGGTGAGTTGTTATACTCGGACAAGTGCGATTTTGTGCTATGCTATTATGCTATGTTGCAAGGGCAATTGGCAACCGCTCAGCGAACGCCGGAAGATGGATGATGGATCCAAAGCCATGCATGAAGTCTCGTCGGCAACCAGTACGAACGCCACCTTGTCTATGGCAACAGACTGGGCTGCTATGTTTCCCATGAAGTGGACGGTGAGCAAAGCTGTGCTGTCATCAAACGCAACGACATTCGGTCCCGCACACGTCCCTTGACTCGTTGGTATTGATAGCCAGACATCCTGGACTTGCGACAAGACTGGGAGAGGCCTCGGCTGGGACTCCATCTGCGCACCTGTGCTGGGTGTCGTGTGATCGAGAAGGACAATGCATCCCGTCGAAAGTCGTACCTGTAGGGACATGGAATCCATAACCAGTCTTCGGCATGACTATACCAGGCAGCCTTGCTGTAGATTCACTTCGACCGAGAATGCCTTTTGCTTACTGATTTTGACGCTGCTCCCTGCTCGGTTGGGCAGAAGTTACCTTCATTTAGTGCTGCGTTCGCCAAAGTGGTAGATAGTTGCTCTCTGTGAGCACAGAAGCCAAGTCACTCATTTGCATGTCTGCTGTGGCTATCTCACATGTGCTGCGTATATCTCGTCACTTCATCCGACACGTGATCCGTTGCTGTCGTTGCTGTTGGTGGGACCGTGCTCAGTGCGGCTTCTCCCTCGATTTTCTGAAGCGACGCCTTCTACCTGAAACAACATCAGCCCAGACTCGGTAGCACGTCCGGTCCTAGCGACTCGTGGACCAAACGTCTGGCATGATCATCACGGACCGTCGATACTATAATCGCTTGTCACACTTCCCACGGACTCTTCGCGGTACTTCTTGCGTGGATGGAAGTTCTGCTTCCGCCAATAGCGATGGCGATTGCCTTATACTGGCACGAGGATACACTACTATACTCGCGAAGCTAGCCAAGAATGTTCCGGCTCTAGTCAAGCTTCCGTGGCACGCACGGACTCCTGCTTGTGCAGTTCGACTTCCACCAGCTGGGCTTCCTCTTTGGCCGCAATTGGAGCCCACGCAGCTCCTCGCGTGGTAACCCACGAGTATTCTCCGTTCTAGGGCTCCACGGTGCTCTCCGACGTCCATCCAGCACGGAGCCAGGTGGGTCTTGAAGGACGGAAGAATACATATAGTGTGACCTCGCTTGTAAATTGCACACCTCGACCCAAAACGTGGAGAAGCGTTTCAAGAACGCTATCGCGACGACACTCTCGAGAACATGTATAAGGGAATATAAGTATATCCGCTCTCCTTCTAATACCTCTCTCTCTCATACTCACAAAAACTTCCACTTCTGTCACTCGTTCATTCCAGAGATATTGAACTATGCAATACACCACTTCCACTCTCGCCTTGGCGCTGGCGCTATTCGGCGGTTCTGCTCTTGCCACTCCCATCCAGGTTGAGGAGAGGGCTTCCACTTCGTGTACCTTCTCCGGTAGCACTGGCGCGGCTGCTGTCGCCAAGTCAAAGACTTCTTGCTCGGCCATTGTCTTGTCGTCTCTTGTAGTGCCGGCTGGGACCACACTTGATCTTACTGGGTTGAAGCAGGGCACTACGGTACGAGATCTCCATATTGTGGCTAGTGTGAGAATTTTGACCTAACAAACCATTCTAGGTCACTTTCCAGGGCACGACAACTTTTGGCTACAAGGAGTGGGCTGGTCCTCTCGTCAGCGTCTCCGGTACCGATATCTCTGTCACTGGCGCTTCCGGTGCAATTCTCGACGGCGGAGGGGCCAAGTACTGGGATGGCCAGGGCTCGAACGGTGGCAAGACCAAGCCCAAGTTCTTCTATGCCCACAACATGATCGGCAAATCTTCAATCAACAGCCTCAATATCAAGAACACCCCAGTTCAGGTATACAGCGTCAACGGCGCCGATGGTCTGACCATCAACGGAGGCACCATCGACAACTCCGCGGGTGATGCTGGAGGTGGGCACAACACCGATTGTTTCGATGTGGGCAGCATCACTGGCCTTACGATCTCCGGGATCACCTGCAAGAACCAGGATGTACGTGAAACATTAGTTTTCGTGGTACGACGACTGCTAACATGATCTTCCAGGACTGTCTCGCCATCAACTCCGGCACGGATATCACGTTCACCGGTGGTACCTGCTCAGGCGGTCATGGTCTCTCCATCGGCTCCGTCGGCGGACGCTCCGACAACACCGTCAGCGGTGTCACGATCGAGAACTCCAGCATCAGCAACTCGCAGAACGGTGTCCGTATCAAGACTGTCTCTGGCGCTACTGGCTCTGTTAAGGGTGTTACGTACAAAAACATCAAGCTCTCCGGCATCACCAAATACGGTGTGGTCATTGAGCAGGATTATGAGAACGGGTAAGTCTTAGATCCAGGGATTGGGGAGTTGCGTGCTGATTTTGTGTCGTAGCTCGCCAACTGGCACCCCAACAAGCGGTGTCCCGATTACCGGTCTCACGCTCAATGGCATCACTGGCTCCGTCACCAGCTCTGCGACTGAGGTGCAAATTCTGTGCGCCGCTTGCTCCGGCTGGACCTGGTCTGGTGTCAGTGTGACTGGTGGCAAGAAGAGCAGCTCCTGCAAGGGTGTGCCGTCGGGCGCCTCCTGCTAGGCCGCTGGAAAATCATTGAAGCATCACCCCTTTGGTTCGCTGAAAGATGGCCCTCTGTTCTGGCCACATCGGCCGTAGAGTATTAAGCTTGCTAGGAATGAGACTGTTCGTCCGTAGTTATGCACCAGATATATTTTGGCCTGGTACCGTTCGACCAGTGTGCAAAGACCGCGATGTGGCTAAGCCCTTACCTATCCCTGATAACGCTTTCCTGTTCTATCTTCTTGCCACTTCTTACGCGATTCTCGTGGCACTCGCCACGACGTCACAGAACAACCATGTACACGTATGGAGACGCAGCTTAGGAGATCTTGAACGTAGTTCTTACAAGTGACGCTGCATGCCAGACACAACAGAACGAGTCTGACGAGCGACGTCTTTGAAAGTTCAGCACGGAAGCTATGTATATATCACAGCACAGTCTTCCACATATTGACTCGTGAATCGACCGTCGATCAAAAAGGTCCGTCGTCCTGAGGACAAGCCAAGCCCAAGGCCGCACTTCCACTTCTGATATAACACACTTTCTGCACCGCACATGCCTTGGTCCAGCAGTTCTGGGTAACAACACTACTCTTCGTCTCCAAGAAATTATATCTCTCAACCAGACTCTGGTTCGTGAGCATGCTCTCGGTGACCGCATGCCAAAAAGTAGCATTCAGTGGTGCTGCTGCTGGCCATGTGCCATTCACGTTGTACGTTGAGCGAGAGTCGTATTCGAATTGCCACTCTGGTTCTGTCCAGGTCAAAGATTCGGAGACGTTGGCGAAGTATGTCTGGATATCCGTGACTTGAAAGGTCTTGTGATCTATCTGGTAGAGCTGGTAGCCGGCGTTGTTACCTGTCAATGGAGTGATAGAAGGCGCGATAAAAGCCATCATCAACGGTTTGCTGTAGTCCACCATGGTCGTGTTACGTATGACACTGTCGTTGCCGGAGGTGATAGTCGAATTGGGCAGGTAGTCATAGAATATTTCAATCTGATCCTCGTGGGTATGACCGAAGAATATACCAGCTATCGTGGCAGGGCTGTAGCGACGTACTAGGCTGTAAAAGAGCGCCGATGGGTTGGGAAGTGCGTTCCCACCATCATACCCGCTGAGGACGTGGCCGATAATCCATACACGCTGGCCTTTGGCTTCAGACGTGGCAAGCTCGTTGGCGAGGAATCGTAAGACACCGGAGGTATCGGGATTAGTGAAGTCCCAGTAATTGAATACGTTGCCGGTATACCAAAAGTCGGTGTTGATCGAGATGATACGAAGGCCTTCGCTAGTAGTGTGAGCGTACGCTCCATAATGCGTTGCAGCATACTGAGCCTCAGCTCCGTCGATCCAACCATCTGTGTTCCACATCGAAGATAGTAAATTGTAGTTCCAACTCATAGCGTTCGAGCTGGCATTCGAGGTTGGGTTGAGACTGTTCTGAGTGTTGTAGGCCTCTGGCAATGAATCATGGTTCCCGAGCGTTGGGTAGACTGGTATGTTGCCCATCTCGGCTTTGAAAGTCTGGTAAGTTACGGTCTCCTCGTACTCTATGTATGCCCGGCTAAGCTGGTCGTCATTGTCGTGAGACACAATATCGCCGGTGAATATGGTGAAGCAGCTGCGGAAGTCAGCCTGTTGCTGCGGTACTAGGGTAGACCAACTTACACATCGTCCACATCGAAGAAAGAATGCATGCTAGTGAAGGATGACAGTGCAAGGTCAGGAGGCGAGTCACAGTAGAGATAGCCAAATCTGCTAGCTGGGACAGAGGCATTGTTGGAGGTCGTGTGGAGTTTGGTGTTTGTAGCGTACGGCCGGCAACATAAATACTGCGAACAGTTGGCCTCACTGCCAATATCGTAGCGTGGGTCAAGATGCCAATCAGAGATGTGAAGCACATTATCTGATCGATCTTTGTCAGCCGCTAAGCTACATAGAGCTCCGAACGATATGTATGACCTACAAGTCTCTGTCGAAGGCATGGGTACGACATTAGCCGATGCCGGCTTGGGCGTGAACCACTCGCTTTCGTTGATCTCGATTGTAGGGGGAATATCGCAAACGGCGTAGTTGAAGTGGCAAAAGGCCTGCATATCCCCAGTGGCCTATTACCATTAGCATCATGCTGGTTGTCAATCAATGAGTAATACTTGCCATGCTCATCTTCGAGAACAGCTGCGCCCAGTATGGCCCAAGGCCTCCGATTCCGCTGAACTCCTGATAGCAAGTCTGAGCATATATTGTGTCCTGGAACGCTGGGATAGCATTACAAGCCCGGATTAGTAGGTCGGTCACGACAGATACGGGTTGTGTGATGGCTGCAATGTGCATAAGCTCCACGCCACTCATGCACTTGCCACAGCTGGTCATGGAACTATTCACAATACCTATGATCTCGTTGTAGAGATTGTTCTCGATGGAAAGAGTCGAGTTGAGTGGCGTGATGGGTGCAGGTATTGGAGAGGTGAGGTTGTAGGATGGGACAGGACCGGATCCATTGTACCATAATGTGGGCCCGCCTGGAGCAGCTGGTATAATATTGTTTAAGTATGAATTGAGTGCCTGTGGTGTGGAGTTTGTCAATGCCGCGTGTGTGAAAGAGAGGCAAGCGAGTGCCAATGCACTGGTGGCGATCCAGGTTGCCATTGTCGATCAAGTATACAAGAAGTGTGCTGGTGCAAGGGACGTCCGTAGGTCTTACTTAGGTGTTGGGAAGGCGACAGGGCAGCCTTATACTAGGATCTCTCACCTTACTCGGATATCATCTAGCATTGGCCTCATCATTCATCTCAATATAGAGTTCGTTGTCAGGCCAAGCCGTGATGGCGAGAGTTAGGTCCAATGGCCAGAGTAGTTCGAAGCACGCCCTCAAAACGTCAGACGAAGCTTAGCTAGATGTCTGTTGCAGTCAAGCTACGAAGTCCGATTCGATCCATTCATCGCTGACATTTGCAATTCCGGGTCTTTGAAAGCCGCGGACTGCGTCATGGGACATATCCAGGCCATTGGAAGTGGTAGACCTGAGCCTCATAGCTTGGTACTCCAGGACACGTGGGTGCTAATCGATAGACCTCTTATTACCAGGCGGTGGTAATGCACGTGGTGTGAACAAAGTAACATTATCGGAATCTGGTGTTCACGTGGTAGTGCTGAAAAAGGAACGGCAGAAGTGGCCAAAGTCACTGTTCACGCCAAGCAAATGCGTTGCGTGACGCATATGCTCGACCCGAAACAATTGCCTGGGTTCCTTGTAATAGGCCTCGCAGACTCATGACTGCGGTGTTGGCAAGCTCACGAGACCCGGGACAATCTGCTGGAAAGATGGCGCGATTCTACGTACCAATCCGCGATTTATCGATATCATGCTATGACTCCACATATACCGCCCGATGTGTACGAGGCTGTCAACGACGACGTGGTGTATGTTCTCATTTGAGTCTGAAATGATCGGATGTCCAAGACACAGATCATTTGCACAGGCGTTGATGTGCACGTTCAGAATATATACATCTTACATTTAATTCATGACAAATTGCGTCTGCTCCGAGGCGGAGGGCATACTTGCGGGAACCTTTACTATACATCGTCTCCTCCAAAGACCGAGCTCATGCAATGTTCAAGCACCCTTTCCACCCCTTTCGTCCTGCATCCCAATCACCACATCCGGCGCCTCGGGATGATCCTTCTTCGCCTTCTCCGTACTGTTTCTCTCGTCCTTCTGTCGAGTGGTGTTGCCACCGCTATCGTTGGCTCTCTCGCTGTGCACGAATGGCGTCAGCATACGTCTTCTCATGTGGAACGTCATCGTGTATGGAGAAAGAGTGTTCGGAGCCCGTGCGGAGGTTGAGCGTTCGTGTATAGCGCCGTTCGACTCCTGGTTCTGGGTCTGCTGGTTGATACGATGATAGGGGCAGTGCTGGTTCAGACTGTGGCTTATGCAGTGGTTTGGATTCGCAGACATACGCTCTTCCGGCACTACTTTCGTAGCTTTGGATATTTGGGTCGTTCTTGTTGCCCTTATCTAATGCATGCTCGCGACTGCCCCCGGTCTCGTTTCCAGACTTGGGTGCTTGTTGAGTTCCCTTGTCACTGACGATATTACCAGATCCTGTGTCCGCTCGTGATACTGTCGATGCGGTGAACTGTCTTATAGGTAGTCTGGAGACGGGACGAGAGCGGTAAAGTAGTGATGTTGTGAGCCGGTGGCTGAAGGTCAGGAACTCTGAGGGTGAAGGGGTCGTCATCTTGGATCTTCGCAGACGTGAAGGCCTGTCTGTTGTATGAAGGAGTATTATGTGCCTCGACTCCCATACTGTGTAGGTCCAAGCAAATAATGACATTGAAATGCCATCATCGAGCATTGACTTTCTGGGGGTGGGCGCTGTGGGGTTGCGTGAGGCTCTGCAAGATTCGTGTTGACAAAGATCCACGGCTTTCTATGTATCGGCGGCATCGAAACACTGTTCGTCATCTTCTGGGCCAACAAATGTTATGGCGCCTATCGATGCTGCATTTCCATGCTCACTGTATGGCTATTCCATCACTTTTACGCTTGACATTAGAGGCTGATGACTAAGGTAGGGTCATCCATATTCCATTTCCGACGCATCGTCTGGCTAAGACAGCTATTGGTACTCTAGCTGTGGACGAAGAATTATCTTCCCTGGTCAATCGATCCTTCAGTCTTGTGTCAGCAGACCCAATCGACTTGGCCAAAACTCAGAGGGATGTATCAGAAATCTCTCTGAATGGAAATACTGTTCTTTCTGAACCTGCTCAGACTCTGAATGTCGTGCCCCCAGCACACAAGGCTTCGAGTGAATCTCATGCACTCGATACAACAAGTAACGACGACGAGAGCAAGATCGTGCTCAGAGTTGACTACAAGGCCACGACGAACCGCATGCTGCGTGTGGCAGTCAACGGCTTCTTCGAGTCACTAGGTGTGGTAACTCAGGTCATGGAGGAGCTCGATGTCGATGTGCTGCAAAGCCAGACTCTCGAGGATCTGGGAGGAGTGCAAGGAGTAGAGCAGGGCATGACTGGAACGACGATCACTGGAGCTTGAAATCTCATATGTTGTCAAGACTTGGGCATTGAGATATCGCTTGATCTACCGCGGCGAGCTCCTCTCTTTCCAGCTGGATCAAGCAATCCCTCCACAAGAGTACTGGCCATATCAGGGCATCTCCAAGTGCGTATTATGCTCTACGGTGGCGCCTGGTACGTAGCGGATGATCTCGAAATCGCCAACCATCATGGAGAGCAGCCCGTCTACCAGATCTGGCTAAGCAGATCGTGAGTAAGTTCGCTCTCTCATCGCTGTTGAGACATGACTCGAGACTTGAATACTGACCTTCCATCTACAGCCTAGCTTGCCAAGCCAGTACTGTGATGTCAGACGAGATACAGCGGCTTCAGTGGCTTGCCAGTGCGTACCAAGATTACCGGGTCCTAGTAATGTGGACAACAATGCCAATGTCGCGGCTGGCCTGTAGTATCTCCCGAGCTTATCTGCGGAGATCCATTCACGTACTCTTACAATACGCAGAGTGCTGTCAATCGACATGAGTATTACTGCCATGTCTTCACGTCTCATCTCTCGACTGCCAGATATTGGTCGACACTTAACTCCCTTAGCCGAACCAGTATGCCTAAGTCGCCACGGCCCTTGTGTATCCTAGCCATCAGCTTCTGTCTGGCTCAGCACACATGGGCTACATTCGACCCTCGAGAAGCAACTGTCGCATCGACACACCATAGCTTGTATACTGGGCTGGCAACATGTCGTGAAGTAGTCTCGTCCTTCCTGGCCCGAATCGAGGCGTTGAACAACTGCACCAACGCGATTATCTCGCTGAATCCGGACGCTCTTGCCGAAGCTGATGCATACGACGAGGAGCTGCTAGCAAATAATGCCACTCTGGGACCACTCTTCTGTGTACCTACACTTCTTAAGGATAATTATGATACTGCTGACTTGCCAACTACCGGTGGAAACCTCGACCTCGCGAACTCGAGACCAAGTGTCGATGCACCGGCGGTAGCCGCATTGAAAAAGGCCGGTGCCATCATCCTTGGGAAATCAAACCTGCATGAGCTCGCGCTCGAAGGACTGAGTGTCTCCTCGCTTGGTGGCCAAACGGTCAATCCGTATGACTCAACACGAACGCCCGGCGGCAGTTCCGGTGGTACAGGCGCCGCAGTAGCTGCGTCTTTCGCTGTCTGGGGCACGGGGACAGACACAGTCAACAGTCTTCGTTCCCCAGCTAGTGCCAATAGCCTGTTCAGCTGCAGACCTACTCGAGGTCTAATTACCAGATCTGGCGTAATACCGATTAGCTATACCCAAGATGTGATCGGCCCCATAGCTAGATGCGTGGAAGATGTAGCGACAGCTCTCACTGTCATGGCGAGTGTTGGCTACGACTCCATGGACAATGCAACTGCCCTTGTGCCACCCTCGAGCCGTGGACTGGACTACACCACAGAACTGACCAAAGGCTCTTTGAAAGGTCTACGCCTGGGTTTACTCGAGGGCTTCATGAACATGACTAACTCTTCCGAGACGACGCCGGTCAACGGAGCGATGGCCAACATTACAAGTAGGCTTCGACGAGCAGGAGCCACGATCGTACCCATAAAGGACAATTTGTACAATGCCACTGCGCTAGCCGTCTTCGATACACAGAGATACGAATATCGTGAGGAAATGGATTCCTATCTACAACGCTCGAGCCTTGGAGGCCGACACCCACAGACTCTGAATGAGCTCTACAACAGCAGCAGATTCTTAGTCATACCCAGCCAGTACGAGTACGTAACGACGGCGCTCGTCTCTTCCACTGGCAACCAGACCTGGAACAGCCACCTTTCTTACAGCGACGTCCAGCGCGGCATCGCTAACCTAACCCTCGCCCTTCGGTCCACTTTTGCTGCTAACAATCTCGACGCAATGATCTACCCAGAGCAGAAGAACTTGGTGGTCCCAATCGGCTCACCATCGCAAAGTGGCAGGAATGGTATCTTAGCTGCCTTGACAGGAAGTCCCGTCGTCACTATCCCTGTAGGGTTCAGTCCCGCCACTGCGACGGCACCGGAAGGCGTACCGATTGGCATGGAGATCCTTGGTCTGCCGTGGAGCGAGGAAACGTTACTACAGACCGCTTATCAGGTCGAGCAAATGGGTAGAGTCAGGAAGACCCCGACATGGGCTACGCAGGTATTAGAGACGAGGATGTATCAGGAGGTGCCTGTCGTCAAGCCGAACACCGGCAACATTCCACTGCAATATCCGATTGGTATATTGTAAAAATGGGGAAGTACAACTACTCAGCTGTACATTATCATGTCTAGTAGCATATAGCATATCTAGGAGCATCTAAAGGTCGCCGAAAGCTGCCTATATCATGTGAAAGAATTGCTGAAATCATCGTGCTTCAAGTCTTGAGCCAAAATCGGTTCAGGACTGCTGCCGGCACTCCCCCATCATCTCTTTGGCGAATCCATCCCTACCCTCTTGTTCCGTGATCCTCTCAGCAGCCTTTACGACATCATAAGCCACTTCCTCGCTAACAACACTGTCCATGCCATACTTCTCATGACTTCTCACAAAGTGCCGAATCCACTTCGCGGCCGTCCAAAGACTGCCATTCGCACGACCCTTGATCAAGTTCAGATACTGCGCCAGCTCGCAACGAGTCTCAACATCAACATTGACGCTGTCGAGATAAGACTCTACCAGAGGTATCAAACCAGGGAAGACACTATCTGCCTTGCCGTTGATGATTTCGTCAACGGTCATGAGCTCATATTCGTCTTCCACAGGGCCGAAGGGCGAGTCTGGTCTAGTGGGCTGAAGTCTAGGCGTGTTGGCGCCTGAAGGCGGGTTTGAGGCACCGTTTGTGCGGGCCTGCCGTCTCGGCATAGGATCTTTCCGGAAGTAGAATTTATCGTTCAACACAGCATCTCGATGATGCGCTGTCTCCATGTTCTCGGTCGTCCGTTGGATAGGTAAGTAGAAGTTCAGATCGAGACTTAGAATCGCGCGCGTAATCAGCACAACGAATACTGAGAAGGCGGCATTCTCGAAGTCTGTGATCTGAATCTCCATTGGTCGCACCTCGACCCGCCACCCAATGTCACTACCGGTAGGCGGTGGCTTGAATCGCATGTGTTGCCAGTTTGTGCTCTGTAAGTTCTCGAAGTGGTCATTCTTGTCGAGGTCAAGGTTTTTGAGATCCTCATTGAAGACCACGATAGGGTCGCGGATGAACAAATGAGCGAAGTGGCTTGCTAACAGATCGTCCATGCCTCCTTCCATCAGCCGCGTCTTGATCTCAGGATCGTAGACAAGGTCAGGGTCAAGGTACTCTCGTCGTAGCCTGGGATCCTGCGAAATATATGTGCTGTTGCTGGCATATCGAGACTTTGGTATCCGCCATCTATCATTCTTCAACGGCTTCTCGCCCAGCTCTTCGGGCGTTCTGTCGTCTACTGCTCGGCTGATTTGATTCCAGCGTACATCTGTGTTTGCCAGAAAGCCCTTATAGATTGGCGTGGCTGCTGTAAGTGCCAGTAGTATGGGTCCAAGTGGCGAAAGCTGATCATACATCTTACGACCTTCTTCGATGTTCTTAGCCTGGAAGGTGATTTGCAAACAGCATGTGCCCATACCAAATGCCATCGCATCCATGTAGATATGATTCTCCTTCGCAGCGCCATTGCGAACATCGTCGTCTTCAGGCCAATCATGCAGGTCATAGTCAACAGTCGGATCCTTAAACGGCCAGACAGTCTTCTCATCGTGGAACACCGGCACGTTCAGCTCTACCTTCCGTCCACGTCTTGCTCGGATGTTTGCGGCTAAAGTTGGGAACCGAATGTGCGGGTTGGCAATCTCATCCGGCACAAATTGTGATCGCAGTCTCGAACCAGAGGGGGGGAACCAAGGCAGTATCGACTTCCGATCTCCAAGCATAGGGAAATTGGTCATGGTGATCGGGTACTCCCAAGCATACATGTGCTGCTTCGCGATCTCTCGCCTCCATTTCATGTCGGACTCGACGTCCAGCAGATCCTTGAAGCCAATGCCCCATGGAGCTCCGGGAGTAGCTTCCAGCATGAATCGTCCGAACTCTGGGTGGAAAGTAGGAGCAACTTTGCCGTGCTTCTTGTCTCCTGTCTGAATGTCAGGGACGCCGCCACCCTGCCTGAGGAGTTCTGCATCACTAGCAAGGGCTTCCAAGATATCGGCTTGTCGCAGGGAGAGGACCACTCTCCGTTTCTCCTCATCGAATGAAACCACTAGATATTCGATCTAGACCGCGTGTTAGACTGAACCATCGACGATTATTGCCAGAGCGCTTACCGTACCTCATCACCCCATAGTAGTGCATCTCGTTCCTTGCCTTTGGCTTTATTCCATATGGCTAGTAATTGCTATACCATATTGTCAGAGCTGGATATTCACGCAACCTAACTCTTCTCCGCCGTACCTCGATACCCCATTGGCGCACATGTCCAGCGACTTTCTTGGCCTCGGGCCACTCAAGCGGTGTGCCGGTGGCTCTACAGCAGCATGCGTTAATCTCTGTACCTTGCATGCGTCTTGCCGTTAACGTACAGCAGACCCATTGTCCTACAACACTTTTGTAACCCCTATACCGGTTGTACTAGCCTTCTCTTCTCTCTCGTTCTCCGCCGCACATGCAGCAATGCGAGCTGCTGGCTACCGCATAGTACCGAATCGTCTGGTGAGGTTTGAGCAGAGGCGCAGAGATGGACACAAGAGAGATATAGTACGAGTGCCAAGGGAAAACAGAAAAAGCACTTTCTCTGCGGTTACCATTCACTCCAAACCCATTCACGTGCGATCTATAATTCACTTGCATGAGTGTCGCGTCGGCAATGGATTACAAACCATGATGCCATCTGAACTTTTTCTCATCCCACTTCCACAAAGCCGAGCGGCTCACAGATGCCCACCTGATCAATAAGGTATTGATCAGAATGAAGGCGTATGAGTATGAGAAAGGCAACATCCAGGATTGATGTTGCTGACTAGTGACACGACCAGCTCATGCCCAAATCGTGGTGCAAATGAGGAAATCGGGGCATCTCGATGACAGCTCGGCATCAACCACAACATCGGCATACCGATAGATCTCGACCAGACTAATAAGTGAGCTGTCACACAAGCAGATCATCATTATCAGTCCTGATTCGCTGCTACATGGCACCCAAAACCCGCTATCAACCAAAATTAGTCCACCTCACACAATGCAACTGTCGTGCAACCGACCTGTCAACAATATGGGCATTTGCAGCTTTGGGGAACCATCTGCCTCGCTTCTGGAACCCTAGGTCTCCAAATATACAATGCCACTACCGTACGACCTCGCTACTGCACCTCACGATTCTTCTCATGCCGGCTCAGTCACATTGACAGTCAGCCTGCATACGGTGCTAATGCACACCGCAGTGCAGTACAGTACCGTACCACTAGCCATCGGGTTGGGCATCAACGCCTCGCTGCAAAGCAAGCCGAGGAAGTAGTGCGATCGTCGCTGCGCATCTCTGCTTTGAACAGAAATCGGTTCATTCCATGGTATGTACAATCTTAGTCTTGGGGGCAAGTAGTAAGCAAAAAGAAGCGACACCCTCAACGCTCTCCTATCGCACAAAAACGCCGACTGCAGTGCGCAGTCCTTGCCTGACGGCCTAGAAGCCCGACGTAGTATCCCACAGTTCCGTCGCAATCCCTTTGACGCCACCCAATTTTGTGCAGTCCTGAAAGACCACGCTTGAGACCTCTTCAAACCGTCCCAAAAAGCACCTTCAGATAATATGCGTAGATCTACCCAGTCCAGTCCTCGCTAGATGATGAACGAGACCTGAAAGTCCGTCCCCGTGCGCCGCTCGCTGCTCGAGCCAATGCTGTTCATGTACAGTCGTTGCGTCTAATAACGTCCGTCGTAATCGTAATATGATGTGTCGGTCCTCCGCACAGCAGTTCCAGCCGCGAGCGATGGCCTCTGAGAAGGCAATAACGGAGCGCATATGTGGGTATCGCTGACAGAAAAGGGATTTGACAAAAGAAATCATCCTCATGCCGGAAGGTCGTCTACTCGATTCCGTCTCGTGTCCTCATGAGCACCTTCTTATGCCTCCTTTGGGCGCAAGTTTGAGCTACTGGCCGATTTACTAACGCCTTGTTGCTTGCGTGTCAGCTTGGCGTAGTGTAGGCCACAAGCATTGCAGAGGGTCCTGGCACCATCCGGTCCGCGCCGCCATTCAGGAGTCTCTGCTCGGTTGCAGCTGTGGCAACGGCCTGGTGGCGCAGCACGGCCGCGCCGTTTCTTGGTGTCGGAGCCAGCGAACCCAACTTTCAACTCATCGACATCTTGTGAGTCGAGGTCGTGGCTTGCCGGTGCTGGCTCATCAACGTGATGTTTAGGGGGACGCTGCTCGGCGATTTGTTGATCATATGCTGCTTGCTGAGCCAGTACTACTTCTCGTATCTTAAGTAGCGCTTCCACTTGTGTGCGCGACTTTTGTACCATGTCATTCACCTCAACCAGTCCAGGTAGTGATCCCAAAGGTGTACCAGATCTTGCTGTTTGGTGTAGACGGTCGCCATACCGGCGTGAAAAGTCGGTCAGAATGCTACTACTTTGGCTGATCTCGTTCAAAGCGCCTTCCAGATCGTAAAGGTCTAGATGGCGTTTGACGGAAGCGCTGTAGTCTCCAGGCCCCATCGCGGGCTCGCTTGGAACGAACTTCGTGCTGCTCTCTGATCTCCATGGCGTCGAAGGCGTTTGTGGTGCTGGGTACGATGCCGATGGTTGGTATATCGGTCCGTTCGCTGCACTCGTTGTCGATGGTGGAGGCTGCGCATATCGTGATGGGTATGGAGTATAGCCATAGGTAAAGCTAGATGTGCTTGTAGAGCTTGGGGAGGAAGTCGGAGGATAACTGTAAGCGGGCTGTTGAGGAGCCGGCAGTGGCGCGGATTGCGAGGTCTGCAGGTGGAGGGCAGACGGCGGTTCATGCCTGTGTGGTGCAAAGGCTCCTGTCGAAGTATGCACCGTTGGCGCTGGCGGTGGTTCCATACCATATCTTTTTATCCCAGCAGACAAAGGAGATGCAGGCGCAACGGCGGGGCGCGTATGGGATTGATACGATGTTTGGCTGTCCACGCCAAGCGCTTCCGAGATTGAAGGCAAAGATTGTCTCTGTTTGGCATCCTCTTCACTGGCTCTCCGTGACTCAGGCGGGGTATGTGCAGAGGTTGTAGTAGGCCATGCACTTGCGTGCAGCGTCGACGCTACTGCCGGTTGACTGTATGGAGGTGGAGGTCCAGACGGATATGCGTACGTAGGACTAGCTGCCGTCACTGATGGTAGAGTTTGCGCAGTGCCACCATGGCGACTTTGATACGCCTCCTCTTCTCTTTTGACCTTGCCGATATCCAGGTAGCTAAGCGCAGGTAGTTGCGGCCTATCGAATGGTCAGCACAAGATCTATGATGCAGTCATCACGACTTTGTCTCGTCCAAGTCCGACAGCGTGGTTTGGGTTGGTCATATATACCGTCTGCTAGTTGCGTCCATACTGGTCCCAATCTATGCAATGGTTTCTTCTTGCAACGACACAAGCCGGGTAGTGGTATAGTCTGTCCTGGCGGGCGGTACGGTGGTCGGATTCTGAGCCGAGATCTGAAGATCGGGCCTGAACCGATGCCCAACTTCGACGTCCACCTCGTAAGAATGTAGACACAGACACGTCGTACACAGCTGTATGCTCCAGTCGACGACACCTGCGCTGTGAGCCGAGCGTGCCAAATAGCGGAACCGGTTTGATAGAAGTGCGTCGCAAGGAAATAGGGCCCCAGAAGGATGTGCGCGCAATCTCGCCACCAACCAGATGACGGCGACCAGTCGATGGTTTCAAGCGCTGGCAATAGTCACCACAACTGGTGATTGCGTGTTGATGTTGAATGCCGGGTACACCACAAAGACTCGCACCATTCAAAATATGAATAATAGCGTCACATATAGAGCCGGATTGTAAGAAGACACGATCGAAGTTAGAGTACTGGGTAGAAAGATGAGGGGGACGGCGCCAGCGTACGCTAAGAAGTTACAGGGTTCTTAGTGGTGATGGATCGGTTGTGCATGTTCCTTCGCAGCAAGTCCACCGCCGCCATGTTTGTCGTGGCGACTCAGCAAAGCAGGACCCACAACCATAACATATTACTCACTTGGTTATCACTGACATGCTGATACAGGCATAGTTGGTTCAAAGCGGATTGTAAGGGCCCGGCCGGAGGATAACACCGACTGAATCTCATCTCGTCATCGAGATCTGCTTGGGAACATGCGACCACGAGCTTGACGGCACAGCAAGACATCGCGGATTGACGCCGAAAACCTCACCATTATTGTGACCGAAAGCTCTGAGCCACTTTAGTACGCTGGTGCAATTATCCCACGCGCTTTACAGTCTTATGAAGCATGTAGCCCGCTAAGCCAGACAGCCGAAGGATCGTTGCGAGAAGTATCCCCGAGCCTGCTGTGGCTTCGAATAAAATGCACCTGCCTTCAAAAGGTTAGACGGCAGATCTGGCATCGAAGCTGAACGGTTGCGCTAGTGTTCGATACGAGCCCTGAATGACACGCACCAATTAAAAAGTGTCAGTGCTCTCGGCTGTCAGGACCACACCACATGCAGCTCGCTGCCGGTGTCAGCCATTTCGATCTGATGCGAGATTGGCGGCAGGACTCCGATCGAAGCCTCTCGGAGGCCGATGGCTGATTCCTTTTCGCGTGGCAATTGCGGGAGGCACCTCTGGCTTGCAGGTCGATGTTCTACAGGATTTCTCGATTCGGCGCTGACGCCTTACCCTCCGCTCCACGACCTGCTGACAAGTCATGTATCTATGCTATTGAGAAATTGCGAGAGGCACGCCGCACGCGACCTTGCGTCCCCTGGTCCTCCCATGATGCCCGGTCTTCGGACGATTATGACCGTTCGTGGCACAAGGCACGGCTAGCTAGAGCGCGAATTTCCCGAGGAAGCATTGACCTTCCGCGTAAGCGACTCGAAGTAGCGTTGGGTGCAGCTCCGCGATTCAAGCGCAACACTTATGCTGATCATCAGACTGCTGCAGGAGAAGCAGACGAGTTTGCATCAGATGCTACGTGTTTGCTATACACGCGAGGCTCGCGACGGGAGCTCTCGCCAATACTGCAAAAGGCAAAATCAAGGCTAGGAAAGAGGCACGTGCTCGACGTTCGCTGACAGGCCTGGTACTTGGGAGCTGTCTTGCAGGCGCCGAATCTCGGAAGACGTCGCTTGTCCCATTCACGGCCCGAGTTGCTGACCTGGTTTTGTAGACTTGTAGCGGCAGTCAACCAGATGGCGAATGGAAGTCGTCTTCGCAGCAGGAGCATTGACGTTGGCTCCAGTACGTTATACGCCTCCCAGAGCAGACAACCCAATAATGGAATGATGGCTAGGAGGCTGCAAACGATGTCTGGAACGTATTTCTAAACCTCAGCGTACCCTCATACTCAGACAGAGTATCAGGTGAGACATGCAGAGATCAGCATTCAACCCCTCCGCATACCTCACCAGCCTGATTAAACATGTAGCATTAGCCTATCGGCCTCTGGCCGTCGTTAGGCTCTAAGAAGTCGACAGCGATTTGGCAGTCCAAAGATTGACGCATGTCTACAGGCCGCTATCATGCCGCATCACTTGCGCCCCAAACAGCACCCTATTCATCATGCCTGTCATGTTCAACGAAGATCATAGTGAAGCTCATATCGGTAACTACCGGCACAGCCGCTACAAGCTGGGGATTGCCGTTATTTCCAGCTAAGGCGGGCAGCAGCGAGTCAGGTGACACACGAAGCATCTGCCAAAGTATGCGCGTCTACGAATCTGCTTTTGATCCAGATTTATGCATCGTAGTTCTCCCGGATGAGCCTAGCCACGAGGCCGAATCGCCGCAGGCCAGCCGAATTAAGGCCGACATCTCTAGTGTCGATCTTGAGGGGAAGTGACATTATCTTGGCATCGACTGTCGAAATAGGGTTCGGCAGTCCTTCGGGACGTTTAGATGTAGAGGCACAGCAGAAACGACCAGAGATCAGATGAAGGAAACGATGGAAGGAGGTATGAATGCGTGCTGGCGGTGTATAGACAGGGGCTCTACTCCCTCCCCATGCTCACGTGAGGACAATTCCCCTTTTGCCTCTAGTCCGATACATGTCACTTACACCGTCCGGCGGGGAGCCGTTATATGTCGACATGACAGCCAGGCTCCGGACTGTATGTAAAGCATTACAGACCTGCGTCGTGCCTGCATAATGCAGTACACCCGTATGTGGATCACTGCGCCTCTTCAACCCATTGCAGAGGGTATCCGTGGTCATTGCCTGATCGCTGTTCTAAAAGCGGCAGTCGCCCGGCAAAGTTGAGGTGGTCGCTCACATCAAGGACAGCGTCGAGCCATCGAACGGTTCCAGGAGGCTGTATCACACTCCTTCGATCTGGAGAGTCTGTCGTGAACAGCCAGCTTCCGTGCCCCGAACGTGACGAGCGTCCTTGCTCATTTAATGCTCCGCACCAACGGCCGCAGATCTCCACCTTCGACAAACTCCTCCCCTTCGCCTCCACCACCTTGACCCCATCCTTCTCCCGTATTTCCGATGATGCGAGCTGGTCTACCACCCACAATGGATCCAGCCGGTATAACCATATGAGCCGGAACCACGGTCTCGGCGAGAATCTTGCAGTTCTCCTTGATGATACAAAATGGCGATAGCACGCAATCCGCTCCGATATGGACATGCGAAGAGATTGCAGCCGCGGAGACATGTGTTCCAGTGCCAATGAAAACATTGTCACCAATCCGCATGGGAAAGAAAGTCATTTGACCACGACTGATCCGCATGGGCGGCCGGATAGTGCAGTCAGTGGAGATGATGCTCGCTCTGTAATATGTCAGATAGCTGCCATCACATCTAATTCTGAAGAGTGCCCACCGTCCAACATTGATCGCAGTCAAAGCACCAGACTTGCCTCCCTCTGAGCCTTTCTCCTGCTCACGGTAAAGGTCGCCACGCAGCGTCGCTCCAGCCATCACTACTGACTTGCCACCAAGCATTATATTCTGCTTGCCTTCGATATGTGAACGGCGCGAGATTTTGTTCCCTGTGTCCTACGATTGTGGCTGATCAGTCTCGATGGCATCATACTAACCCCCACTTGTGTCCTAAGCGCCACTATGGTTGGAGGGAGTAGAGAGCAGAAGGAGGATGACCTGACGATACAGTGTTCATGGAAACCTACCGTCTCAATATACTCGCTCTTCGTCGAGCGGCGCGAAACAGCAGTTGGTCGTGACATCCTGGCAACGACCGCGGTGGGCCGTCACCGTCTCAAGCCTGTCAGATCCGTGTGTACGATTTGTTGCAAGGTATACTCTCCAAAGCTCGGGTTTATGACCTATCCATGTGAGAAAGTGCTGTGAAGTTCATTGACACTGATCGCCTTGCCGAAGTCTTGCCGAGCCGCTCAACGACATCCAGACCTCGCTAGACAGAAACATGCACTGCCTTCTTACCATAATTGGTCCAGCTTTGTGCATACGCGACGCTGATGCTGGCAGCATTGAATGGCGGATCATGATTTCTTCGAGTTCCACGAATGGCTCATGGACTGCATATACACTTGTGATTACGAAAGTCTCTATGTGAATGATCAGGCAATATGTTGCCACAGGCTAGATGGGCGCGGGATCGCCATGTCAAAGACGAAGAACATGCCCCCCTGCTCAGCCGGGCTGAGAAGGGATATGGGAGTACACGAAAGACACGGTCTGGCCAAGATAGGCACGATGACCAGCGGCCTCTGCGGGAGATATGGATGTCTAAGCTGGACGATGACAACAATATCTCTGCCCTGACCATACCTGGCACCCATGACAGTGCCGCGTTCACGAACTCGTGGCCGTTCATACAGACTCAGAACAAGACTATCATGGAGCAGCTCAATGCCGGGATTAGGTACTTTGACCTCCGCTGTGGTCTTCGAGATGATGGTCTAGAAATGGTACACGGAAGTATCCTCCTCGGTCTCACTCTCAGCATGGTGCTGGATGCCATGTACCTTTGGCTTCTTTCTCACGGAAGCGAAGCTCTCGTTGTCCAGATTAAACAGGATAGGAAACCAGAGCGATCGACTATCCACTTCGCTAATGCCATCTGGAGGAGTCTTTCGCAAGCACCCGCGCGCTGGCGCACGGCAAACACCACGCCTACACTCGGCGAACTACGCGGCAAGATCCAGCTGCTACGACGCTTCACTGGCCCAACGTTGCGGGCGTACGGCATAGATGTAACACAATGGCAAGACAACCCCAGTCGTCCTTTCACGATCAACACACAGCACGAGGTCAAAATAACGATTCAAGACCACTACAGCTTCGGCGACCCAGAGCCATTACCCTCCCTAGTAACGGCAAAAGGCGGTGATGTTGCCGAGCTCCTCAACCACGCTGCCGCAGACCCGGACCCAGGACACTGGTATATGAACTTCACGAGCGCCTACGAGTTTAACTTCTGGTATCAGCTGCCGCCTCGCGAGGTGGCCATAGGTGGATGGTGGAGCTTTCGATGGGAAAGTGGCATGAATCCGCGTTTATGCACCTTTCTCAACACGCAGAAGTGCAGACGACGATTCGGCATAGTAGCTATGGACTTTCCAGATGTTGGGCCAGCCAGCTCCGAGGACTTGATCACCAGCTTGATCATGACGAATTTTGGACCTGATCCAGGCGAGGCACGACGGTTCTGGAAGAAGCTTGCGTTGGATGCTACCTTGATGCTTGTGCTCGCCACCATTGTTACCGTGGCGATGCTGTGCTTTATGGACGGCCGTGGGAGATGAAGGACGAAAGTTCTTGCCGACCTCACTCGACCATAATCGGCACATTTGTAAGAAGTGAGGGATGGTGAGGTGGCAAAGGACGCAACATCTGCCTGTTGAAGCACAAGACTACCAATCATAATACACCAAGATGTTGAAGCACCGCTTTTGGGGTATACGCCATCCAAGACAACCTACGCAGTGAATCACCACCTCATGGCTGCCTCGGCCAGATCTCATCAGCGATCTGTCGAACCAACTTCAGCTTCTTCTCCATATCCTCATAACTCAACAAATTCCCCTCCTCATGCGACGCAAAGCCACACTGCGGGCTGACACCCAACCTCTGCAAAGCTTCCTCTTTACTCTCGCCACTGCCCGCTGCTACAAACTCGGCAGCCTTATGGATCCGCTCCTTCATCTCCTCTTTGTCCTCGAGCTTTGGAAACTTGGAGGTGATGACGCCCAAGATGACGTTCTTGTTCTTGGGGAGTTCTTTGAGCGGCTCGAAGCCGCCGGCTCGAGAGGTGTCGTATTCGAGGTAGTAGGTCGAGACGTTCAGGTCGCGGAAGAGCTTGCGGGCTATGCGGTCGTAGCCCCCTAAAGACCTGTCAGCTTACAATGCTCCGCGCCCACGTTCGAAAATGGGTGGTTCACTCACCTTCGGAGAAATGCCTGGAGTTGACGAAATTGCCTCGACAAAGGTGAATGCCTAGGTGCATATCCTCTGGCCGCTTAAAGCAATCGTTATAAAACTTGATATACGCATCGAACAAGTCGTCGATACTGCGCGTATTGGCCTTATCCTGCTTCCAGCCCTCGATCATCTTCTCGGAGCAGAAGTCTAGGATAGGAATAAGCCAGGTCAGCACAACGCACATACCCACCCATCATGGAGACAGCACAACTCACAAGCCAAATTCGGGTCATCAACCTGCACATATCTCAACCCGGCGTCATACAAAATCCCCAACTCCACCTGGTACGCCTTGGCTATATCGCCAAAATACTCTTCATCGCTTCCATACACATTCTTCGGATACGCCTTCCCTTCCTCGTACCGGAGATGATACCAATTCGGCGCCGCGAGCGTGAGCTTGATCTCTCCGTGCTTCTCCTTGGGTACGATGGACTTCATGAACTCGAATTGGTGGATGTAGGAGCTTTGGCCACTGTGGGAGATTTTGCCCTCGCAAATGACGGTCTCGCCAGGCACCTTTTCTTCTTCCAGGAAGGCGGCGATGTCGGGGACCTTGGCGAGAGCGTTAGTGTGAGTCTCGTTGCCTCAAGTCATGGGTCTCTAAGATGGTGCACTTACATATTGCCGGAATATCTTGGGATCGGGCCCTGTAATCTCTTTCATCCCATTCAGCGAGGGGAAGAAAGTTCCCCAGAACATATGCCGCCGGTACTCTCCATCACTGATAGCATGAAAGCCGCAATCCTGCTGTAACTTCACTACCTCTCTTACGCACTCATCCTCCAATGCTGAAAGGTCGGAGCCCGAGTCCTTTTTGTCGTAGATGGCTTGGCGCTTCTGGAGGAGTTTGGAGGGGCGGAGGAGGGAGCCGAGATGTTCTGCTCTGTTGTACAGGAAGAGGATGGTGAGCTTGGTCTGCGATATGGTTCGGTGACCTTGATGGTGAAGTTTGGGTTCTTGCTACTTACCTGAACGGAGGGTTGCGAGGCGCTGATGTGGTGGACATATTGGCTATCTAGATCCTGATGCTGCAGGGCAGTCTAGAGTGTGGGCTAAGTAAAAGGATAACGCCCAAGATACAACAGCAATTCTTACTGAAAGGACGACTGTCGTTCTATATCTAATCGTACTCAGAGATCGACATCTTCGAGCTTTCAGCCGTCGCAGTGGCTGTGCCCCACTCGTAAACAATCTAAGACCCCACCTGAAAGTGACGCTCGAGTGCATGAGAGGGTCTTCGGCAGGTGAAGTCCACAGTACAATGAACAGCCGAACTGCTCATGTCAAGGGCCGTTGCCGTTGCTGGCGCTCTTCTGGACCGTCCGTAGCTCTTCGGTAGTACGCACACGCCTCTGGCTGATTGAGTGACCTACATCCAGGTTGAACGAGGAAAAACAAGGGACGAAGTCTGCATCTGTAGTAGTCGATTTCGGACATTGATCATGGCTATATCCGTTCAACATCTACACCCAGGCAATCAAAGTAATCCTCATCATGGCCCGTCCAAAGCCGACTCTTGAGCTCGCCCTTCCATCATGACCATTTTTCTTCTCCAGAGTTCCCGCGAAGTGGTGCCGCTTCTACACCTTCCTCATATCAACTACACACCTTATACAATCCCCGGCCTTCATATCCGTGAAAGCCTGATTCACCCCCCCCAAGTTCTGGCGGTGCGTGATGAACTCATCCACCTTCAACTTGCCATCCATATAATCCTGCACCAAATCCGGCAGCTGCGTGCGGCCCTTGACGCCGCCGAAAGCGCAGCCCTTCCATCGTCTGCCTGTGACGAGCTGGAATGCTGTAGTTATCACGAGATATTAGTAAGCGCGACAGAATTGCGGACAAAGAGAATGAGGGATAAAGCGAAAGGAGGGTGAAGGACTCACGCCGTGTAGAAATCTCCTGCCCCGCCGCCGCCACCCCGATGATAATCGACTCTCCCCATCCCTTATGACAGGCCTCCAACGCACTCCTCATCACATGCACATTCCCCGTACAATCAAAAGTATAATCACAACCCCCATCCGTCATCTCCACCAACCTCGACTGGATCGTCTCGCCCTCCTTCAAATCCTTCGCCGGGTTGACGAAATCCGTAGCCCCGAACTTCGTGCTCCATTCTTTCTTCCCGTCGTTGACGTCCACGACGATGATCTTCGCGGCGCCGTTCTTGACCGCTCCCTGGATGACGGAGAGGCCGACACAGCCGGCGCCGAAGACGGCGACGTTACTCCCTTTTTCCAATCCGCCGTGGCCGGCTGTGATGACAGCAGCGCCGTAGCCGGTCGTGATACCGCAGCCTAGGAGGCAAGTGCGGTCCATAGGTGCTTTATCCGTGATCGCTACGACGGAGATGTCGGCCACGACTGTGTATTGGGAGAAGGTGCTGGTCCCCATGAAGTGGAGCAGTTCCTTGCCCTTGCATTTGAAGCGCGAGGTACCGTCCGGCATCACGCCTTTGCCCTGGGTGGTGCGGATTTTGCCGCAAAGGTTCGTCTTGCCGGATTTGCAGAATTTGCATTCTTTGCATTCGGGAGTGCTGGAGAAAGAGAAGTTGTTAGTATGGGCTCGTGCTCTCATGCCTATTCTCGCTGCTACTATATCCCTCGCAGCACCATTCCTTCCCACGAGGATCGGTCAAATGGATAGGATCAACACGTACTAAAGCGCAACAACCTGATCCCCAACCTTGACATTCTCCACTCCCTCCCCAATACTCTCCACCACACCCGCACCCTCATGTCCCAACACAATCGGGAACGCTCCCTCGGGATCTTTTCCACTCAGGGTATAAGCATCCGTGTGACAGACACCGGTGTAGTAGACCTGAATACGGACTTCGTGGGCGCGTGGGGGGAGGACCTCAATGTCTTCGATACTGAGGTCTTTGCCGGCTTCCCAGGCGACGGCGGCTTTGCAGTGGATGGATTTTCCTTGGGTGTCGGACATGGTGGGTGGTGGGGTTTCGTGTTTTGTACCTGGGTGGTTTTTGGTGTGAGAGTAGGTCTGCGGTGTTTTGGTGTGAGATGTGGGGGTTTTATGGTCAGGTTTAGTCAATGGTATGGTCACTGTACTGCAGCAGGGACGAGAAGGAGAAAGTGTAGAAGGTGAGATTGGAGAAGAAATGTCAAGCGCTTCCAACTTCCCTGCACCGCAAACAGACTTCGGCATTTACATGCTTGTTACCAGACCTCATATCCGTCCGCCATAACAAATGATGATGGAAGTGGGGTATTTGCCATGGAGGGGCAAAGGTAAGAAGTCAGAGGTCGAATGGAAGTCACTCCCGCTCTCTTCCCGCCTTCCATCCGATCTCGCCCCCAGACTGACTGTTCGCTTTGCCGTGGATGATGACACTGCAAGAGGCATAGATATCCCCTTTCAACTCATACCTCAGACAGACCAGCACTGTGAATGAGACAGCGAAGATTCTTGAGCTCGTGGGCTGTAGATATGTGGGCAGGCGAGCTGCCGTGGTGTGCAAGAGTGAAAGTAAGAGGGAGAGGATGTCCGGTCCGATATTTGCGTTGCAGACACATCTAATATGTAGCAATATCAGCGACCATAATATTGTGGCTTGGTGGTGCTGGCGAGTAAACGTATCTAGATGCTGACCTTCCATGATAGACAGGAGAGAGAGTCATTGCGACGGGAGGCGTCTCAGTCTGAAGCAGAAGATCTTATATTTCCCTCTCCATATGCCATCAAGGTGAGCAAGTAGATGGAAGCTAAGATAGTATACTGGATCAGCTCAGCAACGCGTCTCGTCATGCAAGGGTATTATCCACCGGCGGCTTGAAAGCACTAGATATTGCCCAGGAGCAGCGGTCCATGACCACAAAGAAAGAAGACTAGGGTCTAGGAGATATCTTTTCCACATGCTGTAACGCCGTTCCTATCTTGCAAGTCGAATATACAGAGTACATGCTAAAAAGAACACACATACACCCCATCATGCCAAAAAGACCAAGAACACACCTCGAGGGTAATAACACCACCACTCGAGGCATACATCCGTGGCCTCTCCACCCTTCCCACCCCCCCACGAGTCATCCAACTCGATTCCACATTTAGCAAGAGGTCCGTCCTCGCCACATATATAAATCTGTGGCGAGAACGACTCCTACGTTTTTGCTTCCTTCCTCACATCATCCACCACTTCGACCGGTAGAGTGGTCTAGCACTTGGAATCGCCCGCCCTCGAGTTCATGAGCAGAGCGACAATGAGACCGTAAAGACCTAAACAAAATCACAAAAATATCAGCCAAATTGCTCCACCACAGAGATCCCTCCGCCCATTCTCTCTACCCGTAACCGTGACAGTAAAAAGACAAAACTTACCAAGCACCTCGGCAAAAATGAGAATCAAAATCATGCCCACGAAGAGTCGGGGCTGCTGGGCTGTACCACGCACACCAGCATCACCGACAATTCCAATCGCGAACCCGGCGGCGAGACCGGCCAGACCTACGGACAAGCCGGCACCGAGCTGGATGAAGTTGGCGAAGAGGGAGGATTCTTGCTGCAGGTTGTTGGAGATGAGGACGGAGACGACGAGGCCGTAGATGGCGATGATTCCGGCCATGATGACGGGGATGATGTCTAGTTACGCGATAGGATCAGTATTCGGCTTTCGGGGTTTTTTTTGAGAGTGGAGTGCTAGTGGGAGATGTGGTGGCGGTGGTGGTGGTGGGTCGCGGGTCGTGGATGGTGGTGGGATGGACATACTCTTGACGATCAAATCCGGCCTGAGGACACCCATGGCGCTGATACCCACGCCGGCTTTGGCGGTGCCGTAGGCGGCGCCGAAGCAGGTGAAGACGATGGCGGACATGCAGCCCATGGCGCCGAAGAAGGGCTGTTTTATCAGAACACATTCACGTCAGTCTATCTGTGCTTTCCAGCTTTTCGTCTCAAACCCTCATTGTGACTGCATCTCAGGCTCATGTGTATACTTTGGAATCTTTCTACAATGAGTCTCCGGGTGCGATGGGTAGGATGATGTCGCTCGTGTATCGGGATGCTGGGGCGCTGGGTTGAGAGGTGTGGATATTGGTTGGGTGGCACTTACGGCATACACGGGGCTAGAAGCACGTCAAAGTCAGCACAAGCTCTCTCATATCTCTCTCACGAGCTGTAACAGCTACTGCAAGTATGACCGCCACCATGGCCATCTTCGACATGGCCGTCGCCTCCCAGCATGGCGTAAGAGCAATTCTGCGGCCTGGCAAGCCATGGGAGGGGGGGGTTGCCACTCACCAAGCATCGGAAGACATCTTGACTATATCCTTGTGATGTTGTCCTACGTGTCGGAGGTGTCGTATGTGTCGCGGTGATGACTATGTCGTTGGGCGAGGGATGGAGTGATGGTATTGCTTGCAAGAGACGATATGATAGCAAGCACTCAAAGTCGTCACGGGAGAAGCAAGCTTCCGCCGCTCCACAAAAGAGCAAGTCAGCCGAGCGAGGCGGCATCACCCACCAATCACACCCCGATCGCTAAACCAGAAATTCCATCACTCAAACTTGAGCTTCGAGCATTTCTCTCGATTCTTCTTCTCCCACAATAGTGATCAAGACAAGGCCGTGATCCCTTCCACTCATATCGCTACGGTGAGCCTTGTCCGCGCATAATATCAACATCAATACCCAATATATTTCTACAACACCAGTACCAGAACAACACAGAGACAGCATCAAAAAATGGCAGACCAGCAGTCCGCAGCCTGGCCTGTAGCCGACCAGGCGCTGAGCCAGGAGATTCTAGACTTGGTGCAGCAGGCCTCGCATTATCGTCAGTTGAAGAAGGTACGACCAACCACCCACCAAACTCTCTTCCAACCCCACCCCATCCCACCTCACCTACTAACGCGACAATATCACAGGGCGCCAACGAAGCAACCAAGACCCTCAACCGCGGCATCAGCGAGATCGTCATCCTCGCCGCCGATACCGCCCCCTTGGCCATCCTCCTCCACCTCCCGCTGTTATGCGAGGATAAGAATACTCCGTACGTTTATGTGCCCAGTAAGATGGCGCTTGGAAGGGCGTGTGGTGTCAGCAGGGCGGTGATTAGTTGTAGTATCACTACGAATGAGGCGAGTGATCTCATGGGCCAGATTAGGGCGCTGAAGGATAAGGTTGAGCGGTTGATGATTTAGGGGGATGAGAGGGAGGGAATGAGGTGGGGTCGGTGGTCTTGGTAATTCAATTAAATGCCAACCCCTAAAATGAATCCCCGCCATCTCTCATATATTGTCTATTTCAAGAAACTACAGCCGCTCACACCGCTTACAGTTCACTCGCCAAATACCTCTCAAGCAGCTGACCCACTTTTCTTCCATACCATTGCGCAATATGCTAGTGTTTGATGCCGACGGCCCTTTGCCTGACCTTGTGGTGAACCACACTCGAGTCTGTGAAATACTGTGGCAACGACAGAGCCACCTGGAAAGTTCTGCCGTGAAGATCGGTTAGAATAGGGGGTGAGCACTTTCCGATGCTATTCCAGCTTATACGATCCCTCGGGAAGACACTTCCAAGCGCTCTCTAGAGTAGACTGGGCTGATGATGCCGCGGATGGTCCGTTTTCCCCAAGGACATGGTGCTGTTCGTCTTGGGAAGCAATGCCAGTTCGCATGGTTCACCAAATGGCGCTGTGTGGGAGCCACTTGTTCTAGACAGCGTTCGTTCTGTTGATGAAGCCGAGCGGACTCTTTCGACGACGTAACAAGCGGTTGGGTGGCCTCGGATGTTCGATTTCAGCAATCATTCTCGGAAAAGATCCGAGGGGCTTGGGAGGACTTTCCGTGATCTTGAGGTGTGGCCATTGCAGGACGGGCAGGTTTTGAATCTCCGATGGTTGTTCCTGTGTGCTCGAGGCTGGATGGCTCCAGAGGACTCTCGATAAAAGGGCTGGGTGGTATGTCTGACGTGACTTGGCGGATATGGGATGTTTAGGCGAGCTGGATAAAGAGGGTATGGTCTTTTCGTAGAGATCGTGGCCAGGCAATTGTTCTCTAGTTCGGGTGGCAGCTTTGACTGCAGATGTTGTAGTTGGAGCTTCGAGCAGATGGTGGAGTAGCAAAGGCTTCTGCCGAGCGGTAGCGATGCGGACCTCCTGGACCAAGAAGTTTTGGTGGGTTGAAAAGAGGCATCGTGATCGGCTGGAAGCATAGGCGAGTTTGCCAGTAAGTAGCACTATATTAGTGTAGAAGGTCGTTCTGTCACCGCCGTCATGGACGAAAATCGATAAGAAGGCCTGAGAGGACCTGATGGCAGTTGTGAGGGGCGGCGTAGCGGACTCAGCAGATTCAGAAGTCGACGCTGGTCAGAAGTGAGCGGGCTTTCGAAGTTTGATGACAGGATGTGTCCACTGTAGAGTTAGCAGGTCTGCAAATTCACTGTACGAGCAAATGCTTCGTCTTGAAGGCGTTGATTGCTATCAGGAAACCTTGATGGAGAGTTCGCGACCGTGTTCATTTTACGGCCGGCGGAGGTGCTGGTTATAGGCTCCCGAGCGAGTATGTCCTTTGTGATGAGTTTTGTCAGCCGAAGGCTGGTCGCCACGAGGTGCTAGCGAAGACACGTGGTGGTGGCAGATGCATAGGGTGCTGGTAGATGCATGAGGTGTCTGCAGATGCATGTCGTAGTCTCAGATACAGGAGGTATTGGTAGACGCGTAGTGCTCACAAGACTCAGGGGTCATATGACCGTGGAGTCTGCCGCACGAGAGCAAGTATCCCGGGCGTTGGGGGACACTTGGACCTGAGTCTGGCCGCCGTGAGGTGCTCGCAGAGTTGCGATGCTAGAAGAGATATCGAGTCTTCCGCCTGGGAGTGAATCTCTACGTGTGTAGATCTCAGCTATGTGGAGACGTACTAGCCCTAGGATGATCGCCAGAGGGTATTGAAAGCGGCTTACCGCCAGTGGGATCTTCTCGGCAGTCGGTCACGTAAACGAATATATCTCCGATGCAGCGCGAGAGTCTTGACGAGAGGCAAGGTGGTCCGATTTGTTGGCAGTAGTTTGGTCTCCGCGAGGTGCTTGGTGTTCATAGACTCTGTGGCGCCAAAGCGAAGCTCTTCTCTACGATACGAGTGTTGAAACAGCGGGCAGAGCGTTTTAGGTGGTTGGCGGCAGCGTTCTCTTTTTGAGATCCTTGAGTGGTCTGACCATGGACTCCACGGCGTCGAGGCCAGTGTCTCCAGTATGGTGCGAGTATCCTAAAGGCCAGGCAGAGCATTATGAGTATCTGACAGCAGGTCGATTTCTGCGAGATCCTTCGGTGGTCTGGTTGTTACTCTGCGGATTCAAAGTCGGTGTCTCTAGTAAGGTGCTAATAACTCAACAATAGGTAGGGCGTTGTGAGGTCCTGACAGCAGGTCAACTTGTGCGAGATGGCTACTCGTCTGGCCGCGGACTCGGCGGCGTTACAGTCTGTATCCCCAATACATGGCGAATATCTCAACCACAGGGAGGGCGTTTTGAGGCACCAACAGCAGTTCAATCTTTGCGGGATGTTTGAGTCGGTTGGTCGCAGAATCTAGGGCGCCGAACCGGTATCTCCAATGTGGTGCAATATCTCAATGGCAGGCAGGGCGTTGTGAGATATTGACAGCAGGTCGATTCCTGCGGGATCCTCGAGTCGTCTGGCCAAATTCAGTGTCCCCAGTTCAGTGTGAGTATCTCAATGGCAGGCAGGGCGTTGTGGGTAATTGGCAGCAGTGCGATCTGTGTGAGATCCTTGAGTCGTCTGGTCGCAGACTTTGTGGCACCAAGGACGGTATTCCAAGGAAGGTGGGATGATGCAACTAAAGGACTGATCGTCTATGGTGATGACAGCAGTCTGATTTATGCGAGATGTCGTGTCGTCTGGTCATGGCAGGCTTGGTGGTGATGATGGTGAGGTTGTGGCCGTCTGCCTGAGTTTTGGTCGTTGTTCACCATCATTGATTGGACTGGTGTTGGTGGTCATGGCAGTGATCTCCGTACTGAGGATGACGTCTAGTTTATCTGAGCAGTACTTGGTGATATCATGCCAAATGGTCTGCATCGAAGAGCTTTTGGTTCGTCTTGTGAAGTCGTTGTGCATGTGTTTGTGCTCTGTCGATCGATCGGTGGTTTCGTTTCGATGCTCGACGAGTCGAAACTCGTTTTGCCGCTTTACTTTGCTACTTAAGCTGTGATGTGCTAAGCATTGCCCGGAGACAACCTCGTGGCGGTGTAAAGTCGGACTTTGTCTCCTACCTGACACTTCCCAGCAACGACTGGGCGATATCATCCTATGTGCCAGGCAGTCGTTGACCAGACCACGATTGCGTCCTTACATACCAAAAGGCGTTGTTGCCATGACCTGCCAGTCTCGATGGCCAACTACCTCTTGTACAATCACGTCCAGGCGGACGATCATGTCATCTTCGTCAACCACTCACTCTTCTAAACTCCTCGAACGATCAACAGATCGGCGCCTTCGGCGATCGAAGTTGGTAGACATCATCGAGACAACTCTGACCCATGAGGGTAGGCTTTGCTAAAGCTGGTGGCATATCTCATCGCACTGTGGACCAAACAGTTCGAAGAAGATAGCGGCACCCCAGAGTGTGGTGAGGCCGATGGATACCGAAAGGATTTTGCTGGTTGAGATGAGCCCAAGGAACACGAAACCGGTACCAAGCAGTCCAGACAGATAGAAAGACGGTCTAAACCGGCCCTTCATAGGTGAACGAGCCATGCTCGTTAGCGATAGTGAGATCGTTAGCGATAGGTTTAGCGATGCGACGGCTGTCGGCGTTGGTAGCGGTGGTGAGGTTCAGAAAAGGAGCAGGAGGGGCGATGTCAATATAACATCTGCATTCCCAGCCAACGTGCTTGCTATTCATACCGACAAGAAGGCACTCCTGTCGATATCACTTGCTAAGTTTCTCGGGGAAACTGCTGAACGATCTCTGTATTGCTCATAACTGGCAGCAACCGTGGAGACCCGTACACCGTTCTTCCCCTCGTATCCCAATTGTGGGTGCATGTAATATATACCTATGTCGTGCCATGGACCTCTCAAGCGTCGAGATATCCTCGTGGGTAGCACACCGTCGAGGTACTAGAATAGATCATGTGTCATGACTGCGCTCTGCTCTACTGGCATCCAACAGACTCGGTCAAGGACACATGGTGATTCGTGGGAGCGCTTGCTGGTCATGGACTCCAGAGCACATCATACCAAAGGTCGCAGTCGTAGCATGTCCGCTGCATAGGGAAGGACGAGCCGATGTGAATATGCAATTCACTTCTTGACATCGAAATCCTGAAGATCGTCAGCTTACATTTGAACTGGGTCGAATGGTGCCAAGGATTCAGGAGAGGTAAGGCCGTTAATTCCTCGCAAAAGATGTGAAAGTGTGATCAAACCCGAAATTGTCTTACCTCGTACATTCTACATCTCATCGGCATAGACGTGCAATCACCCTATCATCGCGAACCGAGAAACACTTCCTAATCTAGACGTCATTCCTCACCCACGTCGATCTCGACACTCTCGACAGCTTGTAAGCATGCACGAACTCGTTGGATCAGCCACAAGGCCGACAAATCAACGAACGCCACGGACAGCAAAGGCGACCATGAAGCTTCGCGAAGAAGCAGCCGATTTCACAAGCACTATGGCGCTGAAAGGCATGTTGACCGGGCTCTTGATCATGATAACCTATGCTTGTATCGGAGCGACGGTCAAAGACGGTGAAGGCAAGTTGGACGTATGCGGCGGCGGCAAATATGTATACGTCGGGGTCTGGACCTTCGCAATTTTCGTATATGGATTTCTGCTGCTTGGCCTGGTCCTGCCATACTTCGGATTACCGCTCTGGTTGACCTGTGGATATGAAGTTGGCGGTTTCATGCCTACGGCGCTTGAAGAGCTGGAGGAGGTGTATGGGAAAGAAGTCCCATTCGCTGTTGGGATATATCATGCGGTAAGGCACATGGGAACGTGCCTCAGACACGGGAGAGACTTTCGCAAGGTGGCTGTCACCAGCTTGATAGGCTTGGTCGCCTTGGTGGTGGGTTTGTTGCCGGGAATATTGGCATTCTTCATGCCACAGTTGCTCCGATCGAAACTGGAACTGGATTGTATGTACCACGAATAGGATGGCGGGATTAGCGAAGACTGGTACGCTTTGGTGAAGGCTTGCAAGATTGGGTGTATGCTGTATCAAAGGGAGATACTCGATGTTGTGCTTTGCTAAGCATTGATGATCTAGGCTGGATTGATCGGGTAACGCTGCCTTGGATGTGGGCGTACATTGCGTTCAACTACACAATCAGGTGCGGCCAGATGGGTATAGTCTATCCTGGGGATTATGCACCCCTCATGCTCGACCAGATTAGCTAAGGTAGTCAGCGGAGGCTCTGATCCTTCCCAACAGTAGGACAAGGTCAATTACTGGTATGGATCTTTGTGTCCCACCATTAACCGTAGACGTACGCCCGGGTCGTTGGTGAGGCTATCATCTCCACGCCAGGTCTAGCACACGTTCTGCTAGCGCAACAATCTCTTGAATCCTGCACTTCTCATGCTGTTGCTTACGCCTTGCAATCCATGCCGAGTAAAGTTCGAGTGCCTTGGTGGACAGCGGATCCTGGAAGGCTTCTCGTTGACAAAGTTCAAGTTATCCGTTGACTTTCTGCATGGTGCGTTTGATGTCGTGCCACCTGTGGTCTTTGAAGACCGAATCGATGAGCTCATGGTGCTTTGAACAATTGGACCTCTGAACTACACAACATCCTCGCCACATGTCCAGGAGACAATGGACTGGCCGCGTCTTACTGGATGCATGGCGAGACACCGGTGTGGTATCTTTGCGCTGTCACATGGTACGCGAGAAGCTGCCAGCCGGCAGGCTCAGGAGCTGTCCACAGCATCGTTTGAGACTTGGTAATACAGGCAGCCCTGTACTGCGTTGATCTGGATACTATCGTACACGCGGTCTTCCTAAATGGCCCGGGCCTCTGCGAAGTGCCGGCCGGGACTTTCGATGTCGAATTGGTCCGGCGTGCCCGTGGACTCATTGATCTGAAGTTGCTGCGGCGACTTCCACTCATTGAAGCTGATCGGCGTAGCTGCGACTTTGCCTACCGAAATATGAGTGCTGCAGTGACCACACCGGTATGATAATGCAGTACGTCGGGTGACCAGCTGCGGCCATTGATATTGGCGAGTGGCATGTCAGCGGCGTCTATGTTAAAAAGGACTCCGACTGGGGCCGAGACAGTTAGGCTTGCAACTTTTCGCCCCAAGATTATCGCGATCTTCGCGACAATGGCGAGCCTTGTGGAAGTAGGAGTAATTGCAGACGCGGCAAGATTCACGACCTGAGGTTGTAAGATAACGTATGGCCAGCCGCATGTAGCGAGAGCACCAAGCTCGAAGGGGCATGTCCTCGCGTGAACTAACCGTTTTCCATAAACTCTGTTTGACTCGACCAACCACCAAGACGCGTCTCGCCGACAACCCCTCACACTTATATGCCTCGCCGATTACGAGCAATCTATAACCAAGGACGGATGGCACTACAGTCCAGCACCTCACTCCCTGTGCTTCTTTTCTCAACAACAACGACGATTTCGTCGACAAATCCTCATCATGGAGCCTGAAGCAGACCAACCCCCGAGCCTAAAGAAGATGCACACGAAGCAGAGCCTCGACGATGCCCACGACCTAGCAGCGCTCGGGCACGTCGAAGCCCTGACCCGCAAATTCGACACCTGGAGCATGCTAGCCCTCGCCTTCTGCGTCCTAGGAACCTGGTCCACCTTCGCCCAAGACCTCGCCTCTGGCCTAACCAATGGCGGCCCCATTGCCATCCTCTGGGGTCTGGCTCTAGTGACATTCTGCAATCTCTGTGTTGCTGTGTCGCTGGGAGAATTGACGAGCTCTATGCCCACGGCTCTGGGACAGGCGTACTGGGTCCATCGGTTATGTGATACGCCGTTTGGACGATTCTGGAGTTATATGACTGCTTGGACGAACACATTCGGATGGTGGACGTTGACTGCGTCGCAAATCGCGTTTATGACGAATTTTGTGCTGGGCATGAAGACCATGTTCGAGCCGGAATGGGCTGGTGCTAGTGAGGGCTGGGTGCAGTTTCTGGTCTATCTGGCCATTACTATCCTGTTCACCGTGGTCAACCTGATCACTTGCCGTAAAGACCAAGTACTGCCGTTATTCAACAATGGGGTGGGACTTATGTTCAGCGCCTTGTTCATTGTCTTTTCTTTGGCTCTGCTCATCAGCGTGGGAACAAAGGCAGGCTTACACTTCCAACCAGGATCCTTCGTATTCGGGAGATGGATCAATCAAACCGGATGGCCGGATGGAGTTGTATGGTTTACTGGGCTAGTACAGGCAGCATACGGCCTCACAGCCTTCGACTCTGTCATTCACATGGTAGAAGAGATACCAAACCCACGACAAAACGCCCCGCGCGTCATCTGGCTGGCTGTGAGCATAGGTGCAGCAACCGGCTTCCTCTTCATGGTCGTCTGTCTCTTCTGCATACAAGACCTAGATACCGTGCTGAACTCGGGGCTGCCTTTCATTCAACTCGTCCAGGATGCAATAGGCGCAAAAGGTGGCTGCGCCCTGATCGCACTCTTCGTCTTCAACGGACTCGGACAAGGCGTCAGTATTGCCACTACCGGCTCCCGACTTACGTGGGGTTTTGCTCGTGACGGCGGTCTTCCCTTCTCTCACTACTTTGAGAGAGTCGATCCTACCTGGAAAGTGCCTGCTCGAGCCCTCTGGCTGCAAGGTGCTCTCATCGCTCTGGTGGGCATACTTTACCTGTTCGCCAGTACAGTCCTTCAAGCTATTCTCAGTGTGAGCACCATCGCTCTTACAATCTCGTACGCATCGCCCATCATTGCCCTCCTGGTAGCAGGAAGAGATAAATTACCACCAGGCGATTTCCGTCTCGGCCCTCGCATCGGACCCATTGCGAACTGGATCAGTGTGGTATACTGCAGTGTTACGACAGTCTTCTTCTTTTTCCCCTCATATCCAAATCCGGCACCAGCGGATATGAACTATGCGATTGCCGTGTTCGGTGTGATGATGGTCGTCGCCGTTGGTTTCTGGTTCGTGAAGGGCCGGAAGTCTTTCTTCAGGACCGAAGAGTCTGCTTTTGCACTCGAATTGGCGAGGCAGGCGGAAGTGGATGGTACAGATGTGCCGCCTGCCATCATGAAGTAGTGTATTACGGTACATGCATTCTTACCGTGATCTGGGCTTGCAATCGCTTCCTCCCGCCATCGCTGTACAAAGGACTCAACAGCTGGGTGACATGAACGACCATGGCGGGTACAAAGACCAAACCTCGCCTGTGGAAGATGAGCTCTTTATGTACTCGAACAATGTCATTGAGATGGCACAATGACCTTGTGTTCACGACCGATCCAATAAGACCAGTCCTGAACACCATCTCGGCATCAACCAGACCAATTGAACTATGCGATCCCACCCATCAGCCAACATAAACAACCTCTGGATCACAGACACCCTACTTCACAACCTGGACCGCGCGCGTGAGATCACGGACTCGATCAGAGCCGATCTGGACCATGCAGAGCATGTCCAAGAGCTCAGTATCAGAGAATGTCGTCTTCATGAGGACGTCCTCGACGACATGAAGCAGAGGCTGAGAAGCACTTCCCGCATATCATTCCACTACGCTTGCCTCGAAGCAGATTACCAAAGAAGCATCGATCAGTACATCGCCGCCAAGGTGAGTATGTCAGATGCCCATGCCGACATCCGCGAGCTCTTCCGCAACCTAGGTGGAGCTTCGAGGACGGAGCGAGCAGCAGAGGACGAATACCTGGACCATCTCGACCAGATCGAGCGGAGACGAGATGATGGAGCCCGGAGGCTGGCAGAAGAAGCCGAGCAACTGGCAGCTGATGCGATCTGGCGGCGGGAGAGGCAAGCGCGTCATCGCAGACGAGCTAGTAGCAGGAGAAGAGAACGCGACTGGTTCATCAGCCAACAAGCCGAAGACGAAGCAGACGAGAGACGCCAGGATGAGAAAACTCGACAACGCGAAGAAGGCGCCCGACGCTTAGCAGAGGAAGCTTGTCGTCTGGAAGAAGAAGAAGAAGAAGCTCAACGCCAAGAAGCTCATCATCAAGCCGAACACGAAGCCCAGGAGCAACGTGAGCGTCGTCGTCGCCAACGAAGCGAATCCTTCAGAGGGAAAGTCCCGAACTTCGCATCCCGGCGTCCAGCTACTGGTCCAGCACAGGCAACCGCCGCCTCAACCTCAGCAGCCACCTTCTTCGCCGCAGCAGAAAAAGCCTTCGCCAACTACGCGGCCATGACCGCCTTTCCCGAACCTCCCGCTATACCATGCTACAAATGCCAAGCTGGTGCACAGCAGCGTGCTTTACAAGGCTGCGAACACAATATCCGCTCTACCTTCTCTAGCCTCTCGGCGGCGAAATTGAAGCTCTGGCGGGCCAAGTTCCATCCTGATCGCTTCTGCGCGATTGCGGACCTGAAGCTGAGGGAGGAGTGTAAGAGGAAGGCGCAGGAGGTTTTTGTTGTGTTGAGTGAGATGATCTCTTCTGCGGGTAAGTAAGGGGCTCGGATGCTGTACGTGTGTGTGTCTGTCTGTACTTGTAGGTGACATGTCATCGAGTAGATATTGTACAGTATCACGCAAATCGTGTTTTCCACCCTTCGTTCCTTCCTCATCATCAACAGCAGCCCGCCGGCTACCTCCTGAGCCCAGCAAAGATCTGGCCTAGGTGACATGCTCATATTTGTCTACGTCGCAGAATGTAGCTGGTGGTCGCGAATGGTTGGACTGACTCGCGAGAAAGTACAGAATCTTCATATCGTACAATTACAAATCTCTGCTTCGGCCTCATGGCACATATGTGTATGTAATGCTGAATCGAAACGCGACCTAAGTCAACTACTGGGGTATCCTTCGACCTTCGAAACGCCTGCGCTGTATGCAACTCCACTACTGCCGCCCTCGCCAACCTGCGTGTTCTTCACATCTCAAGTCATGCTCTGATGCTTCTTTGGCATGTTCTCAGCATCCGCATCTTCCACCTCTATAGAGATGGTGCCTGTCCTCTCTCGCCATGTACTTCTGCTAAGAAATCTTGCTTTCCTGCCATCATAGCTCAAGACTGTCCCAAGCATCTCAGCTTGCTCACTTCGGTGGCAGCTTGACATTATTGCTCAGCCACGCCAACCCCTCAAAGATGCCCTCACCCGTAGTCGCACAGCTAGGCTCAACCTTCCACACATGGCCCTTGGCCGTAGAATCCAGCGCAAGCTCATCGGATACCTCCTTCGGCGACATAGCTGTGCACAAAACAGATACAGTCAGCAAAACCCCACATCCCAGAATACCACCAACTCACCCCCTCTTTCATTAAGAGGGATAGACAGGGATTGTACTCACCTCCCCTGACATCCTGCTTATTAGCAAAGACCAAAAGTAGAGCATCCTTCATCTCCCGATCCTGAATAATCCGCTCCAACTCCCTCTTCGCCTCATCCATGCGATCCCGATCACAACTATCCACCACGAAAATCAACCCCTGAGTCCCGGAGAAATAATGTCGCCATAAGGGACGGATCTTGTCCTGCCCGCCAACGTCCCAGACGTTGAATTTGGTGTTCTTGTAGGTCACTGTTTCCACGTTGAAGCCGACGGTGGGGATTGTGGTTACGTCGGTGTCGAGTTTGAGTTTGTAGAGGATGGCTGTAGATTGCCGTCAGTCAGATTGTTGATCAACAGGCCTTGGGGTGGAGGTCTACTTACTCGTCTTGCCAGCGGCGTCCAAGCCCAACATCAACAGGCGCATCTCCTTGGATCCGAAGATCTTGCCCATCATTTTGCTGATTGAACCACCCATCGCGGCGTTATTTAGGTGATTCGATTGCCGGGAGATGTAGTTGATCGATTGAGTAATCCCGGTGTATTCAAATGCTCGCGTGTCCTGACTACAGCAAATATCCGAACCAAACTTCCTTATCGACAATGCTTGACAACTCCTGTCTTCTTCCTCTTGCTCAATCGTGCCAAAACCTGACGCTGTTTCCTACTCAAGTTTTCGATCCTTAACTCGTTTTTATCGCAGCGTGATTCTTCCGGTTGTAGAAGGCTTCGTGAGTATAGGGAGAACAATAATATCCCAGGCCCCTTGGAAATACATACAGCAAGCACCCACGCACGCACCGCATAAAACAAGCTCCACACACTAGCGCCTGCTCCGTATAAATACACATTATTATTGCGTGTATGCAGGGACCATCGCGACAGCGGGCCACTGCCGAAGAGCTGCCCTGAGCTTATCATATTTATTACTGGAATAGATGTGCGTATAATGATGTAGCCCGAGATGATATGTGTGTACAGCGCACTCATTCTGGGCTAGGCGAAGGCTTCCCAAGTAAAGGCATCTACTTTCCACTGCTGTGTAGAGAGGGCCAAAGGACACACAGCCAAGCCGCCTTGACAATGCAATGCGCAATGAGGTATGAAGGCGTCAATCACATCCTGCCAAATACATATTTTAATATATCCAGACTCTACATCTTGCCATTCCCGACCCATCAAAACCCGTCATCCACCCCGTTCTTCTTCTCCTCTGCCCACCTCCTCCGACTACTCTCCCACCACCACTCATTCGCCGGATCTCTCCCAGTCCTCTTCTCCCCATCCCACTCCTTCTTCTTAAACTCCTCGTCTTCATCCCACGGCTTCGGCGCAAGCAAATAATGCATATTCTTCACCTCCCCATCCCGCCAAATCTGATGATGCACGTCCTTCCAGCGCAGGGTTTTGAGTGCGTTGTAGACATACGGGAGTGCTACCCATCGGCCTGGGAAGAGATCGGAGAGGATACTTTGGTCGGCGAAGTCGAAGGAGGAGGTGTTGGCGCCGGAGAGGGAGGTGAGGATTAGATTATAGACGGCTGTGCTCGGGACGACGACCTGGAGGCCGCCGTTTGGCATTGCGAGGCCGGCTGTTGGTGGTGCGCCTTCTTTTTGCGCTTTATCAGGCGTTCCGTGTTGAGATGTAAAAGCGCAGTTCTCGGGGATCCAATCTTTTGGATAGTGAGGTTTTCGCAACGGATTACAGACGCATGCGTGACTGGCTGCAAACACTCTATCGCCTTTGCCTTCTTTCTCGGGCCCATCTAGTGGCATGTCCATGAGTTCGTCCATGTTTTTTAGAACAAGCATATCGCTGTCCAGCTGCACCACCCTCTCATACTCGGTCAGGGAGAAAGGTGTAAGTTTACTCCAGCAGTCGTAGAATCGTGGATCATTCTCGAAACTCTTCTCTACTTTCGGAAGAAGGTACTCGACTCTCTTCTTCGCTATCCCTCTTCTGTCGAGAGCCGCATGGCCGTCGGCAGGGAAGGAGTCGGTGTACAATGCGATGAGAGGGTATTTGGATCCGACATGGCGAAGGGAGGCTTCGAGGGTGAGGAGGCCGGGTAGGTAGGCAGTATTTGTTATGAGGGTTGTCCAGACTTTGGCCGACTCGACCACACGCTTGGCGTTGGGGTTGGAGGAGGGTGCGGCTGCCATGTCTGCGGTTGCAAGACTCTGATTAGGAATACTCTGGAAATAGCGATACTTGCTTTTATGCCTGTGGGACCAGCTATGTTTTGAAAGACTACATGGTTAAAGTGGTAGCTTGATTACTATTTCTCTGAATATATTCCAAGCTTGCACACTTTCGTGAAAGTCACCTCAGAAAGCCCCACTTCGTCTCTCGTCAGGTCCCGATCGCGTGGCGCCAATCACGCACGTCATCCCGTCTGCAGCAATCTCATGCATCGGATCTAGATATCAGATATATCTCCACTAAAGTACATCTCGACTTCACCTCATCATCTCTTTCTTCTTCCTCATTTGACAAGTTATAGATTGTGATAGGTATGGATGTAGACGACGATCGAAAGCAGCCCATCGATCAATGTCCACGACGGTGAAGCAAATCGCTTCATCGGCAGCCAGCAAGCAAGATGAAGAGGCCGGTCTGAGTACGCCAAAACCTACTGGCAAGAATGCCAACTACAAAGGCTTTGTCGCTGGTGTCTTTTCCGGGATCGCGAAGCTCAGTGTCGGGTATGTCTAAAATACCAAAACAGAGACTCGGGTCTACACGAACGTATGCTTGCTAATGCTTCTCAGCCACCCCTTCGATACAATCAAAGTCCGGCTTCAAACCTCAACAAAAACCCAATTCACAGGTCCAATCGATTGTCTCCTTCAAACAGTCCGCAAGGAAGGCTTCAGCGGTCTATACAAAGGCGCTACCCCACCGCTGATCGGCTGGATGTGCATGGACAGTCTCATGCTCGGCTCCCTGACCCTCTACCGACGTCTCCTAAACGAGAACGTCTTCCAACCACTCCGCGCACGACCAACGAGCCAACACATCTGGAAGTCCGACGCTGAACGCGAGAAATTGCCACCAGTCGGTCACGGAATGGCGGGTATGCTAGCCGGCTGGACCGTTTCCTTCATCGCCGCTCCCATCGAGCACGTCAAAGCCCGCCTCCAAATCCAATACCAAGCCAACAAATCCCAACGCCTTTATTCCGGCCCACTAGATTGCACGCGCAGAATCTACACCTCTCACGGTCTTCCGGGACTCTGGCACGGTCTCCGCGCTACCCTTCTCTTCCGCACCTTCTTCTTCTTCTGGTGGGGCTCCTACGACCTCTTCACCACCTACCTCACCACCCACACCTCTCTCAGCACACCCGCGATAAATTTCTGGGCGGGTGGCTTGAGTGCGCAGGTGTATTGGCTTACGTCTTATCCTTCTGATGTCGTGAAACAGCGTATCATGACTGATCCCTTGGAGGTTGGGAAGAGGAAATACCCGAGGTGGAGGGATGCGGCGCGAGCCGTGTATAGGGAGGGTGGAGCGAGGGGCTATTGGAGGGGGTTTGTGCCGTGTTTTTTGCGAGCGTTCCCGGCGAATGCGGCGGCGCTGGTGGCGTTTGAGGGGGTTATGAGACATCTGGATTAGCGATACACCTGTAGAATAATAGAGACTCTCAACTCCTGATCTCCGCCTTGCAGTCGACATGGTCAGCCGGGGCCTCTGGAAGCCATACAGCGAATCCCTATAGTTGAACGAGATGTAAGGGGTTACAATCACGAGCCGTGGCAATCACGAGCGTGCTGCTAACAATACTGGATACACGCCTCTCAATACGGCATGCATGATTGTAAGTAGGACCGCGCCGCGTGCTCTTCAGCCTCGACCTGGGCAGAGACAACCCCGTCCGCCACGAGACTCCAGCCATAGATACTTGAAGTCCTCCAAATCACGCCCGACCATGCCAGTGTGATCACCACGAAGAATACGACTCAACGTTTGAACGCAGCAGCAAGCAACCTAGGACCGCATAGACCGCATTACTGGAGCCTATTTGATTCTGCACAAGGCCATCAGCCACCACTCCTCGTTGTCATCAATGATAAGTTCCCGTATAGGTTGATGGTAAAGGCTCAATGCTGGGCCTATATTTCAGCTCGAATTGATGAGTGACCTGGTCACCCATCGGTTTGTTCATAGAAAGACTCTGTATCGAGTGATGACCTGCTTCAGGACGTGAGCAGAGTGCCCCTTCTGACTGGAATCACTTCTCTTCAACCAGATATCGCTCAGCATGGACGCCACTCGGGATACTGCTTCACGACCGCTCGTGCGCTCTAATTGCTCGAGCGCAGCTCGATAAGTATTCTGCTCTTCCTGGCTGCATGCTCCAGTGCCAAGTATTGCGACCGGCCAGAACAACGTGTTTAGTAAGGCATCGTCGCTCCGCTTCAGTGCTCCGCGGATGAGTTCTGTACCGCGTATGTGACATCTGCTGCCGTCCAATTCTGCATCGTCTGGTCTGCTGATATCCACCAAGACAGTGCATAGATATGCACAAGCATAGGTATACGCTCCTCGTACGATGGCTGAGTTCTCCATGGACAGGAATGGTGATGATGTAGACTGAACAGTCGCTATGTGCAGCCAATCCAGCTCATCTCGGATTGACATTATCTTGGATTGATAGTGTGTACTCAGTGGCAATCTGTGAGCTGACCAAGAGAGTTCAAACACGATCTCAACAAGTCTGAAAGTCACGGGCCCGATCCAGGGGCAGACTTGTTCAGGTGCAGACCCGGTCTCAAGGTTCATTCCCAGGAGCTCCAGTCTGCTTCGAACGTGAGATCGCGGGAGATTCCATTGCGGATAGAAAATATAATTTATTGCAGTCCGTAAGATATAAGCCTCAAGTAGAAGCGCTGCGTGACGTCCATCTGGTGGAGTGTAGTAAGTATCCTCACCGAACAAGATATGAGCCGCGGTGAGATGAGCGATGTACACCTCACCGCCATGTGCATCCGCGGGACTGTGAAGCTGTGCGAATTGTTAGCGATGGTACCATAGTCATCTGGCCCAGGTGAACCCACTTGATAGATATGAAGCATTAACATAGTTCCATGTCTCCATTCCTGGTCAGAAGACGACTCAAGCACACTTCTGCGCAAGCCTCTAAGCGCTAGCTGGTGGTGCTGGAGACCCTTGTGCTGCCAGTACAGCGATTCCCTTGGCGCTAACGTGGCTATGCTGGAGGCCAGCCATGCATGCCAGAGTGCAGGATGAGCCTGAGCCGCAGGTAGGCCTTCCAGTAAGAACGGACTACTGGCTCCTGTTTCAGGCAGAAGCACTCGCTTTTGGAACTCCATGGTCATTCTCAGCATGGTGGAATAGCTCCTCTCACTGCAACATGTTAACGTCAGAAGCACCCAAAGCAAGACTTGTCCGTTCGGTACGCACTTTGAGACCTCGCTGGCTACTTCGGTAAGAGTTTCAGTAGGTGAAAGTTCTCCAATGCCAGGATGAAGTGACATCGCAAAGGGTACGATCGCCGTCAGCGAGGTACTACCCTCGTCCTGACCACCATCTTCATTACCAACTTGGAGGGCTGGCCAGTCAACGTCTTTTTCGGGGTTCGTAGGATCCGCTGTCGGTGGCCGTGGCCGTCTTGCAGCAATTGACTTCCTTCGTCCAGGTGAGCTCAGTGCTGGCCAAGCGCACTCGTCTCTACCGGTGCTGTTCCGGCATAGTAGACATGCCGGTTTTGTCTTGTCGCATGCCTTACGTTTCCGCCGACCTGAGATATTATTATGAGCACATTGTCCAGGGCTAGTACAAGACCATAGGCTACGCACAGGGTAGGCATCCGTCGCGGGATCGTGTCTGGCGCCGCACAGGTGGCGTCGCGATCAAGCTACCGGTCTCGTCTGCCTTGAAGCTTGCAAACATCCGCCGCTGCCATCTGCCGGTATTGTTGGGCACAGCTCGTGTCGACAACAACGAGTTGATGCTAGGAGCTCACGATCATGTCGGTTATCTACATTCACCTTCCCCGCAAAGCTTAAATCGCTAGCGCAGTAGCGTTATCTGCCCTGCAATAATGCCGTTCGCCTGGCCCGGTCTCTGCTCTTCCTCTTTCCACATCACATGAGCTAGGATGCAGGGACGGAGTACGCATCCATGCCTTTGCCGAAGGCCATTTGCTTGCCAGAGAACCTCGCTAAATGTCGATTGACCTGAACAGGAATAGAAGGCTGTGCTTTCATATATAAAAGTATCTTCCAGATGTGGCATGCCAGGCGCGGCAGATACTCAGGCACCTACCAGTGGCAACACCAACATGGCCGACGACAAGCACAGACTCGAGCCGTCCATCGGCGACCAATACTATGACATTCCCCTCAAGATGCTTGTACCCCAGCTAGATTTCATCTACCGGTTGAAATGTGAGATGGCAAAGGACAATGATATGGTTGGCGCTGCGTTCGGTGGCACAAACATCCGCATCGTCATGCCTATTCTTGGCGGAACCGTGAAAGGACCACAGATCTCAGGCATCATCCAGGAACGCAGTGGTGCAGACTGGGGTTCAGTTGTCCAAGGGACCGATGTTCGTGTTACATGCAGACACCTGCTACCTAATAATATACTAATGTATGGATCTAGTACATGAGGCTGGACGCTCGTTACACACTGAAGACTGATGACGGTCACTGTATTTATGTCCAATCTAAGGGCATATTCTCGCCCAAGGACAAGAGCTTCCTCGCAAATGGCGATCCAGACTCGATGTCCCAGAAGGACGTCGAATGGTTTACCTGACTCGAGTTCGAAGCTGGTCAGGGTCCGTACAATTGGATGAACGGCTTGTTCGCAATCGGAGTGCTCGGCATGGACGATCGACGCATTATCATCGATGCATACCGCCTGACCAACTTTCCTGGCTCGAGACCAATCTCTTTCCTTGCTCGTCAAGAGTTGACCAAGCTTTAATCACAGCATTGGTAATGCATGCTCCTTTGTATGCTTGACATTAAGGATCTTGTCAACTTGGCATACAATCTGCGCCAGTCGTTCATCCTCTTGTCTCATCCCAACCACTTGCACTGAGAGTGCGGCATTGGCATACGCTTCTGGACCGGTGTCTAGGACGTATTAGCACAGATACTTAAAGGCGAATGGTCGAATCCTCTTACACATGAGGTAATTGTGCTCGTCACGCTCGCCATTTATGGCATGGCTGACACTGTCAACGACGTCGCCGCTCTGCACGCAATCGACTGGGATGATGCAAGTGGGATAGTCCATGAAGTTCCACAGCATCGTGTATGTAATTGAATCCCATTTGTCCAGTGGAGTGGCTGTCGTGGGTGCGCCGGGAGTAATGATTGCATCAAGATTGTTGTCAACCCACAGCTTACGATATGCCTGCTGGATTCCAGCTCGTTTGCCATTCAGTAAGATGAGGCCGGGCATGGATACGGCTGGGATGCTGGCAAGATTCACATTCTTGACCGATTGCACAGGTGGCTCGTTGCCAGCTGCCATGAGGTCGCGAGTGAACTATAGTCAGATTGTCAGCTTAGCCAAATCCCCGCGATCCACTCGATAGCAACTTGCCTGGCTCCCATCGACAGAGTACAATTGATATGTGGTAGAGACCGCTTCCGGAACATGAGGCAAAGCTATCGGCACAATCTCGATGCCAGCTTTGATTAGTTTAGCCACAGACTCTGTCAACACTCTCCGAATTGGTGGCCATGGCGTGAACATCCCATCATTGTAGACAACACCGATCTTGAGCTGCGGCGGGATCATGGCGCCGGACCACCGAAGATGCAGACACGAAGCATCATACCGCCACGCTTCAGCTCGCATGATAGTCTCCATGAAGAAGGCACAGGATCGTGCCGATGTAGCCGTAGGTCCAGCAACAGGACAGATCCCAGGGATGCCCATTGGCACAACATCAGCCTGATCGCCCCACGGGATCACATCTGCACTTGGTTTGAAGCCATAGATACCGTTGCAAATGCTCGGTATCCGGATGCTGCCAGCGACGTCTGTACCTACGCCAAGAATACTGCCACGCATTGCAACAAGGGCACCTTCGCCACCAGAAGAGCCTCCGGCCGTGAGCGAAGTGTTCGTCGGGTTCAAAGTCCGTCCAAAGACATTGTTGTCCGAGTCTGCGGTCATCATGGTTTGAGGCACATTCGTTTTGCAGAACAAGACTGCTCCGAGGTCGAGAAGCAGTTGTGGTAATTCAGAATACTTAGTATCCGGTCGGTTAGCATAACATATCAGCCCGACTGTCGAGTCAACACCCGGAATCCGGAAACTGTCTTTCAGCGATATTGGTAGCCCATGCAGCGGCCTCAATGGTCGCTCAGGACGAGCGGCTTGTTCGGCATCCAGGCCGCGGGCTCTGGTCAGAGCCTGTTCGAAGAAGATCTCCGTAAGACAGTTAGTCTACAACGATTAGTCCAAATATCTTCCAAGGCGCTGCGACATCTCCATACCACCTGCTGAGCTATGGCTGCTCGTTTGCAGAAAGCGAGAGTCGTCTCCTCAGCAGAGAGCTCCCTTGTCCGGATCTTCGACTGCAGCTCGACTGCATCGTATCGTGAGGTGATCTCGACTTCGCGACGAGACAATCTTCCACATGTCTCGGGTGTGCTTGTCACTGGCAGAGTCCTGCCTGCCTCTTCGCTAAGCCGCCACTTTGCTGGGATCAGAGCACTTCGTTGCTCTCGCTTCCGACGGCCAACGGCCAAGTAGTCAACCTTCACAGTCATGATGGAGAGTTTTCTGAAGTGAGAAAAGTAGTATTGAGGCCTTCATCAAGCATCTCACACTGCGTGCGATTTATGATGAACCGTCTGCTGGTCAGCGACTGGCAGTTATACTTCTCATTTACCGATTTATTGCGGGCGTCCTGACCTGCAACCCATCTTGGAAGCCGAGACCACCGTAGACCTGCATGGGAGCAATTGCCGTCTACAGCCAACCGCGCCCTATACTGCAAATGTGTAATAAGAACGAAGGTTGACGTTCTGGGGAAAGTGATTGTCAGGGCCTTAGCTTGGCGCTATTTCGCGGTTACAGGAAATCGTCTCAATCCGGAACTGCTTGCCTCGCTTCTCCTACAGAGCCACCAGGGAAGTCTCGCATTGCACACAGCTGCACCACGTCCATCGCTAGTATCTCAGAAATGGGGAAAAGCATATCGAGGGCATACGGGTCGAACGAGGGGCCCTTACCACCTGGTCGAGATGCTGCTATCATGAGGCAGATACTAATACCTTCAATTGTGCCGCCGTGATCATGCTTCGTCTTGCTCCTGACCATCCTATCCGAGACCACGACTAGACTTATTTCTGCTCGCGAAGTCCATCGGTCTGGTCGTCCACTGAACAATCATGGCTACCGGTCATACTGTTGAGGCTCTGTCTCCAGACATTCCAGACTACAATATCGTTCCCGGCACAGTGTATCTTGTTCAAGGTGCACATCAGGTTGGACTCAGCTCTCAGGATATCATCCTACACCCAACACCATCGTCAGACCCCAGCGATCCGTTACGATGGTCATTCTGGCGAAAGACTTATCACCTCTTCCTCCTCTTCTGGTATAGCTCTATCGTCGGCGCTGTCACCAACTGGGAAAGCGTCATTTATCTGAATTTGATGGAAGCCTACAACACTACAATCGATCAGCTGAACATCGGAGCAGCAGTTATGATACTGCTACTAGGCGTGGGTAATGTCTTCTTCGTACTTCTTTCCAATAGTAAGCTGGCTACGCCTGGCCCTATGAGTATCTGCTGATCCTGCCAGAATTCGGTCGACGATCGGTCTACATCTGGACGATGCTCATGGTCGTTGTTTCCCAGATCATCATGGCCTTGTCGAAGGATATCAGGTACTATCAAGGCGCACACTTTCTGCTCGGTATGGATGCCGCTCCCTTCAAGGCTTTGGTAGCTATATCAGTCTCTGACGTCTGATTTGCCCACGAGCGAGGCTCGAAGCTCAGCATATACGTCTTCGGACTGGCCTTTGGCAGTTTTATTGGTCCGATCTGTGCTGGATATATGGTCGAGACACAGACTTGGCGTTGGGTATACTGGTGGGGCGTCCTCTTGACTGGCGCGCTTCTGATTCTGTTCTACCTTACCTTCGAGGAATCTCGGTTCCTCAGATCGGTCGACCCTGATGAAGGACTTGTTGTCCCATTACCTGCTAAGTCGACTCTGGACCTCGACGACCACCATACTTCGAGTGTGGACGACTCTAAGCACGACTACAAGGTCGACGAAGAGTTGCGCCGACACAATACCAATAACCATACCGCACATGTCGGAGAAGTCTTCGAGACCACTAATTGGAGTCCTCAATTCGGTTTGTGGAAGAGCTACCCTGACTCATGGGGTCAAGTTTGTCGGGAGTTTGTCGCTCCACTCTCGATCTCATGGTTTCCAGCCGTCTTCTGGTGTGGCCTGAACTATGACACATGCGTATCTTGGTTATCCGTCCTGGCTACTACCGTCGCAGAGGTCTTCGCTGTCCCACCCTACAACTTCTATTAATAGCGCACTGGGTCTCATCTGGCTGGCTCCGCTTCTAGGTTCTCTCATCGGCGCCGCCTTTTCTGGTCCTCTCAACGACCGTTTCACACTCTACTTGAGCAAACAGAACAAGGGATCCCGAGAACCCGAGTTCCGGCTGTGGGCCTTCATACCTACTGCTTTCATCATGCCTTGTGGACTTATCTTGTACGGCGTAACCTTAGCACATGAGATGCACTGGATTGCGCCAATCGTGGGAACTGGCTTTGTTGCCTTCGGCCTCAGCGTTGGTGGCGCTGTGACGATGTCGTATATTCTCGACTGCTACAAGGAGATCGGTACCCAAGCTATCACCTCTATAATTCTGATCAGGAACATAGTCGGCTTCGGTATCACGTGGGGTATTCAGCCGTGGATTACAGGTGTAAGTCACTTAGCCTCCGTTCCCGCTTCGTCAAATGCCTCTCATGCTGACGGATCGCTAGATGGGTCAACAAAATGCCTTCATTTGTGTGGGGGCACTCAGCTTTGTTGTTACAATGGCAGCGCTTGTGTTTATTTATCTTCGGCAAAGCTGCCAGAGGAATGACCGCGAAGCGTTATCAGTCTATGGCTTTGAAGGTTGCCGTGTTCTGATGGCTTTATGTACATCTGTCCTGAGCCGGCATGCCGGTCTAACACCTGCAGATGGTTGCTCCAAATCATGCTTCGTCTTTGGTTGACACGTCTCGAAATGATCGTGATACGCACTAAACACCGCAGCTCAATGGCCCACTGAAGCGACAGAAACGATCGTTGATGGCCAGCATAATATGCCAGCGTGTACGGCTGATCGAGTATCGCCCAGCTTCTTCGTTGTCGTGGGAGGACCATGTCACAAGGCGGACAGTTGCACTTACGGGTCTAAGCACACATTTGCAACCAAGACACTACTCTTTTGTGCAAATGCCTTTGTTGGTATTTAACGACTAATAGCTCACTTCCGCTCATCTGTCACAAGCGACGGGCGCTCAACAATCGGACCATGATACTGTCTCCGTCCCAGAACAGCATACCAGATCAAACCAAGAATTACGAACCCGCCAAAGACAGCGATGGACCAGTTCATTGTGACTGGTGTTACCTAAAGCCAAACTGTTAGCACCGTACGAAGCCGGGCTACAGCAGCAGAGACTTACCGGAATAGCGGGAGGGAAGAACGAAAAGAAGACCGAGATGGTCAAGAAGACTGCGCTGAACCCATTTACTAGAACTCCGTATCTGCCCATGGACCATGGACCATATGAGATGTGTTCGCCTTTGATCTTCTTGATCATGATCAGGATGATCGGGATGAGGTAGGAGATATATAAGCCTGCTTCGGTGAGGGAGACGATGGCGCTGGTGTCGAGTCAGTACAGACCGACCATAGCTTTCAGTTCAACTCACTTGAACGCTGCCGTCGATCCAATATTGATCAAGCCGATCAAACAAGGAATAATACTACACAACACAATCGCCCTCAGCGGCAGAGCCAGCCTCTCATTGACCTGAGCGAAGTAAGTGCTAAACGGCAACCCCTGATCTCTCGCAAACGCCCACGTCTGTCGACTAGCCGTGGCCAAGAACCCAAAAGTGGCACACCACATCAGGATAATTAAGACCGCCGTCATGCCCGCAGTCCCAGCAGTTCCCATAGCGTTATAAAACACCTCGATGAAATCATAGCCCGTCGGACTCGTCAAAGCATCCTCGATAGTAGGGACGATGCAGAAGGAAAAAGCGACCACGATGGCGAAGCCCAGGACACCGTTAAGCAGGACTGTGCAGATCATGCACCACGGGACGACTGTACTCGCATTCCGGATCTCCTCGGCCAGATGCGCAGGCCCATCGTACCCGATCAGAGGCAGATTAGCGCTGAGCGAGAATCCGATGAACCAGGATAGACCATCACTACTCCAGCCACCATTATTGGTAAAAGTAGCGAAAACATCCCTCGCGCTCCCCTTCGGACTGAAGTACAGCAAAGGCACCAACACAGCCAAAAATGCACTCAGATGCAGCACCAGGATGAAGCCCTCCGCGATCGAAAGCAGTTTCGTCCCCACACTGTTAACGAGGAAAACAATCAGCATCACCGCCCAGATCAGCAACGTCCCGTGCCAGCGCTGATAGCCATAATCCGGATTATTCTGCACGAGGATCCCCTGGATCATGGTGGCGGCGAAGAAGGCGCCAGCGGCTGTATTGGCTATCCAGCCCAAGGTGGCGATCCAGCCGCAGAACCAGGAGAGGAAGGCTTTTTGTCCGGGAGGGGCGAGTTGGGCGGTCCAGTGGTACTATTCACGTACAAGCTCGTCAGTGCTGCAGAAAGCTGGCCACAGTACTGCATGGTTTTTCTGTGGGAGGCATACCTGTCCTCCACTAGCTACACGCGGAATCAGACACCACTGTACGATCAAACGTCGATAACGAAGGCCCGGACAGGGTTAGATCGCTACTCACTAGGCCAAATACTCCCCATCTCCCCCAAACTCGCCGCCGTCGCCAGGGCCCCGACCCACGCCAGAAGAAACCCATAGATCAGCGTCACGGGCCCACCATTTAACATCGCAGTTGAGTTGGCGAAGAAGACGGCTTCCCACGTACACATCATACTCGCCGTCAAACCCAGAATCGTCCAGAAGGAGAAGTTGCGGGGCAATTGTTGGAGTTTGCCTAAGGAAGCCATGGCGGTGGTGTCGAGGGGGGTGTTTTGCGCGGCGTGGATGGGTGGTGGTGTCGTCTCAGCTGCTATGGTAGCGGGGGCCTGTTTTTCGGGATCCATGGTCGGTGGAAATCAATCTTCTTCCAGTTTGAGGGAAGGGAGATGGAGTCGCCACGGCGTGTAGAGCTATGCCAGCTCCAACCAGGAGTAAAAGCAGAAGAGCAGAGGGGAGGAAAGGAAAGGAGCTGGCTACCTACCCTTGTTACTGGCCTAGAGGCGATATACAGCCCCATGCAGTATCTTGAAGCAAGTTTCATGCCAATCGGAGCCTTATCAGTGAAAGCGGTACAGGTAACAGGTAAAGCTCTGTTGCCCGCAGGTACCTCGCGAAAGGACGCGAGAAGCCACTAGCGCCAAGCCATATGCATGCAGGTCGCTTAGCAAGCCAAATGAACTATCGCGCATGTGGAGCTCAGCAGGCGCAACAAGCTCTGCGTGCTTTGTGGACGGAGTGCGAGGCTTGTCGTTGCTTGTATGTTTTCGCGCCACTTGGAGGGTGAGCGAGTTTTATGAGTTTTGGTTCCCAAGCAAGCCAGATGTTATTAGTGCCGTTGGCTGTATGATGGTCTGGCAACATGGTCGCTGTGGACAGTACCGTACTTTCTTGAGCACATGCTGTCAGAGAGAAGTGTAGATTCATGATGAAGAAAGCGCCACGCTATACTCCCAAGCCTATCCTCACACCTCACGACGTATAAAATACAGTCAACCAACCCTCTCAACCGCACCCCATCCCTACGACCTCAACCCAAGCAAGAAATTCCCACCCTTCCCACCGCCCTCCTCCCCACTATTTCCTCCACCAGGCAGGTAAGTAACATTAGGATTATTCGCCAACATCTGCGCGACATCCCTTTGCGTCTCAATCCTTCTGATCTGAATCAACCCATTCCCGCTCTTCGCCACAGCCTTGGAAATCACATCCGCGGCCTCGCTCTCCCCTTCAGCTCGAATAACATTCGCCTGCCGCTCCTGCTCAGCCTTCTCCACGATGAATCTCGCCCGTTCAGCTTCTTGTTGCGCAATCTGCTTGTCCTCGACCGCTTTGGTGAATTCGCGCCCGAAGGTCATGTGGGTTATGCTCACGTCTTCGAGCGCGATGTTGAAGTCGTTGGCGCGCTTGAAGAGGTCGGAGCGGATTTTGTTGCTGACGGCTTCGCGCTGCGTGATGAGTTCCGCGGCGTCGAATTGGGCGATGACAGATTTGAGGACTTCGTTGCCGATGGAGGGGAGGACGCGCTCGTCGTAGTCTTGGCCGAGGTTCTGTCATATCATTATTATTATTATTATCATCATTATTATTATCAGCATGGTGTTCATTTGTCTGGGAGGCAGGTGCGATGGAGGTAGTGCATCCTTTGCACCTGCCCACCTCTTCAAACTGTGCTGTATGTGTGTATATCATACCTTATAAATCGTAGGCAACATCGACACCTCCGGCCGATGCAACACCCTCAACGTCAGATTCACCATCTGCAAGTCCTTACTTCCCGTCGTGGTCGAGATGCTCCTCGGCTTGGTCCGCACATCATACATGATCGCTCGCTGCAGCCAGGGGACCAGGAAATGCGTGCCTTCGTTCACCACATCGTCATTCACACCCCGTAGACGATCGAAGATGATGCCGCGCTGGCCGCCCTTGACGTCGTAGATGGAGGCGGAGGCGAGGGAGGCGGCGATGGCGGTGGGGACGGCCCAGGTGTAGATGCGGTTGAGGGCGTTGGCTGCCATGATTATGATATCGGGAGGCTATTGCTACACCCGTTCTCTCTTGTCGTTGATGTGGAACTGTTGTGTATGGACGTTTGCCTGTCTACACTACTACTTCTACTTAACTACTGATGATGCTCGAGCTTCAACATCCCAAAACAGCCTAGCGGAATTCACTCCCGATCCTGTCCGTTACAACTTCAACGAAGGCAATTGTGAGCAGCGATATCGTATCGCGACGACCACACATCCCGACTCCACGATGCATCCCACAGCACGACTCCTGGTCTCCGGACCCAAGAAGCCAGGTTAGTATCGGCCGGAAGTCCAGCGCATTCGTGGCATGGCATAGCTAACTCGTGACACACAGGCCGTGAGTGAAGCCCACGCATACCTACCGCCAACGACCGTACGCGGAGAGTGATACTAACACACCAAAATCAGAGTACATGGGCGGCTGGGGCGAACTAGGTACGATCATCAATTCCCACCCCATCAACTACCCCATTCAAGAGTCCTGACTTGGGGTGATTTGACAGGCTCCCCACCCCAACGAGGCATAGTCCACTACGGCATCAGCCAAAATCGCCTGAACCCCTTCGCCGGCAGCACCAATGCCGCCATCTTCAATTCATTCCGACGGACGCGCAATCAGATTATTTACTGGGCCGTGCCGTTGTTGGTTGGGTATGAGTTGATGCAGTGGGCTATTGAGAGGTGAGTTTGTACTATGAGTGGAAGAGTGCGGGGGTGAAACGAGAGGGAGAATCACATAAAGGTTTGGTGTTACGAGGAGGATTGTTTGTCGTTTGTGGTAGAGGGAGAGAGTGGTCGAGGAGATGGGCTGGTTTGGATTGATGAGAGGAGAGTATGGGATTACATGCTAATACCAGTCTTGCTACAGGAACGAGTACCTCAACTCCAAACCAGGACGTGCCGAGTATGCCGACTCGGAGTAATGTTGGAGGCTGGTCGGTTGATGGAGAGGCAGAGCGAAATGTCACTATAGAGCGAATAGCGAGGAAGTCACTTGTACATTGCCCATCCGATCATGCCTATGACCTCTGCTATCAACCGAGTATATCGTAAACTGAAAGATAGAGCCTCTGTCCTCAACACAGCGAAGTACTTTGCTGAATGGGTGAGATCGGGATTCACGCACTCCATTCTACTGGCCATATTCTACTGGCATGATATCCTACCTCCTCGCGTCCTTATACCCTTCTGGGACATGTTGGGATGGTACTGCTCAACGATGACCCCCTCACCATTACCACCGTCACCGCCATCCTCGTAATCGCGATCACGATCAATACGCGCACAAACCAGACGCCCTCCTTGCTGATCAGCCACTCCATCATCCAGCACATACACCACATCCGAGTACCGTGCCCCTTTCGGCACATCGCAACATCTCAGCTCATTAGTCCCTGTGCCAAGACCAGAAAGAAGCGGATTCAGCCTTCTCGCCCGCAGCTCCTCGATCTCCGCAACCTGTTCCGCAAACGCGGCTAGAGGAGGGCCATGCCAGAGGCCTTCTTGTAGGGTTGTGTTGCGCAGTAGTGTTATTGCTTTTCGACGAACAGAGGAGCTGCGACATTTCATCCCCACGATGAAGAGGGCTGGTATGGCTGCTGGTGAAGGGTCGAACAATACCGCTTCGTCGCCAATCTTGCCATGAGCCAACAAGTATCGTTCGGCAAGATGGACGACCTCATCGAAGGTCGTCTCGAAGATGTCGGTGACTTCTTCGCTTGAGTCATTGTACGTGCTGTTCAAGAACCAGGTATTGAAGAATTGTAACCTCAACTTCATATATTCCAACCTTCCAGTCCCGTCGTAGGTCAATGCCTCGAGAGCACTAGACCAGGCTGACAGAGCTTTGCTTGTGCGCTCTTGTGCGTGGGTAAGCATGGCATGCTTGACGCTGCGGCTCGAAGCGCGGATGTATGCATCACGATGTGCTTCATCTTCAAAGCCAGTACCTAGACCGTCGACATGGGAGGTCGTGTACCGCAGTAGCGCTCCATGATGTCGCGCTACGCTATTGGAGATAGTATCGAGGACGATACTAGCTTCGGCAAGAGTTCTAAAGCGCATACGAGCAGGTCCCATATCTCCGAAATAATCAGGGTCGAGCTCTGGACATAAATACGGCTCCCGTGTAGCATAAGCAGCGAACTCACCATCCAGCCGCACAAACTCCTGAAGTAACAATTCCAGTGTTTTCGTCGGCGTGGTGGAGAGGGTCAGGGGTCTGAATCTCTTCCCAGAAGTCGGTGCATAGGGTCGAGATAAGCCGAAGATGACAGCAAGGCCTTTTTCTAGGTGTGTGAAGGCTTCGGTTTCGCTGCCGCGGAGTAGGGAGAAGTGGACGCAGAGAAGGCAGACTAGGAGCACGATGTGCACTGTTGAGGTGTCGAGTCGGTAGTTAGAGTGATTGATTAAGATACGTAGACTGGAGACAGCATGGACATAGTGTTGTAGAGCTTGCCGCTCATGAGGAACGACGCCCACGAGCTCGCAGGGGCTTGCACCGCCCGCTTTCGGTCGTCGGAGGGTGTGGGCACGGTGCATGAAGCTGACAGCTAGGCAGGCATGCAGAACAACCTCCTGCTGGTTGAGGACCTGGAAAAGTAATTTCTCGTACAGGTCCGCCGAGTAGTGGCCAAAGAGCTGGCGCGCTGCCCGCGTCACGAAGTACTGTAGAGCTTGTCGTTGCGTGGCCTCCAGATGAACGGGCAGTGCCGTCAAACATGTCTTCGGGCTACCCAGACTCTCTGGTGATGCAAAGGAGTTGGCTGGGAGTAGTCTACCACATGGTCGGTCCTTAAGGAGGGAGATATTGGCTTCGTAGCCAGCGCATTCCCGTCCTGCTTTTGTGCAGCGTGAGCAAATGGGCTCTGATATAGTGTTAGCTCATCGTGATGGTCTTGTGGAGACGGCAAGGAGCGATGCACTTCGCTCATCACATCTCACACGCCTGGCTTTACAAGTCCTACATCCCGTACGAACTTTCGGTGTTTTCATGCGGACGCGAATGAGAGGGATAGTCATGGTGGTCTCCTATTATTTGGTCGCATATCACTAGGTGGATTCAACATCATAGATATCTAATCACAACCCGTCAGATAATCTCGTTGTCTGGATGGCAGAAGAAGTAGATATACTTTTCGCTTGGTCAAGTTGAGGTGTGAGTCAGTGGTGCAGCTTGCCAAGACTGCTGCGGCGAATTGCTATATAGGGCACTCCACGACAACAACGTGGGAACATCACAGGAGTACGGCAGCTGACAATCATTTAGAGTATGGAGGAAGAGGATGTACTGTTCTCTGAGCTATGTAGCAAGCCGATCAACGACTTGTATTTCTACTTGGTGTAAATTATGTGAATACAGCTTGCTTGCAAAGATCACGACCATGCTGTACGTGTCTGTCACCTCTTCCATCTTGCACTATACTGCTGAGAGCTTCCAGTACGGAGTCTTGTCGTAGGCAGCTTGTGAGTAGCGGCCAGCACCTTGACCTCTTGCCAACGCGCTGGTGAGCGCCCTGGACGACGTATGGGGCCAATAGACAAAGGTACAACCCCTAATTTGTCGAAGGCCGTCGCTATCGAAGCTTCTGTATGTTCTCGTTTGCAGGTTGTGGGTCGTATTTGGTCCTACAGCAAAAGTTTGGCAGGAGGCGGCTCCTTGGCTCCAGAGTGCTGGGACATGGTCCTATTCTTTGCTGACTTCAAGCATCATGCTCCTCACTTAGTCGAGTAAGTGTGCATTCGGCTTCACCCAGCAGATCGCCCAGGCACAATAGTCCCTAGACTAAAACTCCTGCCTCCAGGCCTGATCGTCTTACTACAGTCCATACAACACTGCGGATTCAAATGCGTCCCATGCCTGAGTAACGCATCCGCAACCACCGTCTCCGTCCTCTCCACCATCCACTCCAATGCCTCCTCAACACTGTCTTTCGCTTCACCCTTCAGCACAATCTGGATCTCCTGCTCCTTGTGCTTGCGCATTACTAGGAAAGCGTAGTGCTGGCTGAGAGCAATTTCTTCGGCACTTTCTTGTGGTGCTACAGTCTTGGCTACGATGAGCTGGATCTCGTCGTCGCGGTGGCGAGGCTTGATTACTTGAGCGTTCCCGAGGATAAGGGCGCGCATGTCGAGGATTGATCTTTTGCTGGCAGTTGGTGTGGGAATTGTGGTGCAGCCCGAGGTGGGAGCCACTGTGTAGGCTGGCGGTTCCATGGCTGCCACGGTGATTGCTGTTGGTAACGCTGAGGTTGTGGATGAGTGTAAAAGGAAGAAAAGGCGTCCTACCTTTGGCCTTGGTATCTAGGCATATGTAACACTGGAGCTTTATCGGATACTGCGGGTGTGCAAGGTTGCTTTTGATATGCCAGGCCTCTTCCTTACGATGTTATGTAGACTCGCTTTGATGGATATAGCCATTCTGCGTTCTTCAGACCATCGTTGCTGCATCACTACGAAGGACATTAAGGGCGCCAAACTATTGCAGAGCATTGGTGAACCACAGAATATGTCTGATGTGCCTCGTAACGAGCCACCTCCGACAGCGGTAAGCAGATGCCGACTGCCGAAACGGCTATCACGATAGAGGAAGGTTGATGAGAGCCAACCTCACCAATCTGCAGCATCGTGCTGCAGGACGATTGCAGCCAATGGACACCTGCCTGGCTGGCGAGGTATCTATGCCTGTACACACGTTGAAGTCCGCCACAGAGATGCTGCTACATGCGTCAGCAATCACGCCTTCATTCTGATTCACGATTTCACTTTCACAATCCAAATGTTCCGCTCTGTGTCATAACTCCAGGCATGTCAGACTCTACCCGTGGCTCTCGGAAGAGCTCTATATCGACGATAACAGAAGAGCCGGACGAGAATACAGCACTCCTCGAGCGGAAGCGAAGTACAGTCTCGGTACTATGGACCAAATCAGCCGTCTACAGAGTTCTCTTTACCGGATTCCTGGTCTCTCTATCCTTCGGCATCACCCAGGTTCCGTTAATTTACGTCTTTGGCGTGATGACCTGCGACGAATACTACAAGCACCATCCCATTCCGCCGCCAGGCTTGGGGTACGCTAGCCGATGTCAGGTCCACGCAATCCAGGCGTCGACTGCTCGGAGCGTGGCCTTGCTGGGAAGCAGCACAACCTTTTTCGGCGTCATCAATCTCTTCTTCACAGGCTGGACTATGAAAGCTTTTGGGGTCAAGAGAGCTCTCCTGATCACCGTGGCGTTACCAGCAGCTCGGCTCTGCGTGCAGAGTATTGGTGTAGAGGCTGGTGCTGCGACAGGCATCATGATCATACAACTTTCGCAGATCATCACTGTCTTTGGCGGGCCTGTAGGCTATCTGCTGGCCTTGAACAGCCTGGCCACGGAGGTCGTCGAGCCAGCAGAACGCACGGCGACTCTCGGACGATTGCAAGGCTGCGCTATGTTCGGTTCCGCCTTGGGCTTCTTAGCTGGTGGACTGATTGGCGATGCTTTTGGACAAATATGGCCATTCCGCATTGCAGGAATGATGTTCGTTATCAGCTGCCTCTACGTCCAGTTATGCTTACCTACCATTCACAACAAAACAGTTGAGACGAAGGCTGCAAAGTCGTTATTAAGCTTCTTCGACCCGATCAAGATGTTTGCTCCACAGAAATGGATCTTGGCTAATGGCACGATCAAGCGCGAGTATGGAATATTACTTCTGGGCATGGGTACTTTCCTGGGAGTGCTAGCGACGAGCTATATTCCCACCCTACTGCAGATGTACTCTACGGATGTCTTTGACTTCGGTACAACGAAAAATGGTTGGTTGATCTTCATCAATTCCACCATACGGGGCCTCTTCCTGACGCTGGCTTTCCCACATATCATATCGACCGGACGAAGATGGCTTGATAAGCGAGATAAGGCGAAGAGAGATGCCAAAACCTTGAAGGAAGCAGAAATCGATGACTTCCTGACAGAACCACAACAGATAGCCGCATCCGATCGACCAATGGAAGCTGGTGTTGAGCCCTCCCAGCCAGCAAAATCAGACGAGGCTCATGGATCAGAAGCCCCTATGACCTACAACTTCGACCTCCTCTATTGCAAGTACTCCCTAATCCTGGACGGGATCCTCACTGGCCTGGCAACCTTCACAACTACCGGCTGGCAAATGTACGTTGTCGCCGTCATCATCCCTCTAGCAGCCGGCACAGGCTCCGCCTCCAAAGGCACGATCTTGCAAATGTGTACGGCAGAGCAGAGGACAGATGCGCTGAGTGCGATTTCTTTGGTCGAGCTTCTGGCTAGGTTGAGCAGTACGAGTTTGTTTGGGTTGGTGCTCTCGGCTTTTGCTACGATTGGGAGGCCAAATTTGACCTTTACAGTCAATGCGGCTGTGGCGGTGGTAGGTTTCGTGATCCTAATAGGGGCTAGATTCCCTCCGCTGGGAAGCGTGAGGTGGGTGAAGGAGGAAGAAGAAGTGGAGGATGAGGTTGATGTGACATGAGTATCTCGCAGGTGAATGATGGCTCGCCAAACCTTTGTCTCTGGTGGCGGTATTTGGTCGCTTTCACATGCTGGTGAACGTGACGTAGTACGCGAGAGACGTGCATATAAATTTGCGGCTCACAGCTTGCACAACAAACCGCTACAAGATTTTTGACGCCGCCGCGGGGAGATTTGGACTCTGCAGGGCCACATACCAGGAGGCCAGCCATCGCAATGTCTACCCTCACGGCCTCAACTGCAGTTTAGGCTGTCTTGGCCGACCTCAATCTCCTACACAACATCTACGAGTACCTCGAGGACGACGTTCAGTGTATCACATCAGCTCGCCTCGTCAATTCTGCCTTCGAAGACGCTATCTCGCCGTTCCTCTTCCGCACACTCAAGCTCGCGCTGCGCAACGCATCGCTTGCACGACTTGAGTATGTGGCGGCCACTGCAAAATTTGCCAAGGGAGTCCGGATTCTTGTGTATGAGACCATACACTACGGCACATCCGGCCAGAACAGCGGCGACCCAGCCAAGGGGTACACTATCAAACAAATTAAAAGAGGAGTCAGAGACTACGTTCTCCGTTGTCACGCGAATGAGTCAGCGCTGTCTGTTGGCGACATCGTGCAAATCTTACTTCTTCAGCATGCAACCTTGCAGTATGGGGAGCAGGAGTTAATGAGTTACATTGACATTCTTCTCGATCGTCTCGAACAGGCCTTCACCAAGCTCACAGGCCTGCGAGATGTCGTGTTCACACCGCTTGCGGCTGCGCATGATACTGGCAATAACGTCCTCGTCACAACTAAGAATTTGCAAAGGTTGCCACCTCTACCAGTCCTTGCATTCCATGACTCGATTGAATGCTCACAAGAACAATCGCGTCGCTTCACACACCTTCTACTCGCTCTAGCATCGAGTGGCCGTCATATACGAAGCTTCAGGATGACCTCGACATCCAAAACTGATCTCCCGCCAACAGTCGCGCGACATTACACCGTTCCGGGACTTTCTCTCGACTTCGCGCAGCTTGTACGCGACTCAGACGTCATCACCTCGAGCTCGGAGGTACTAAGTAGAGTGAAGGAGCTGGAAATCGACATGTCTTCCATTGACCATCCGAATAGCAGCGTGCCACAAACTCACAGCCTGGACTCGAACTGCGCTGCACTGGCTCCCTTCCTCAATATCTTTGAGTCCCTGGAGGTCCTCAATCTTCGGCTATGCGGACAGTACCGTTTCGGAAATATGACATCGCGCATCGCGCCAACTCTGCAGCAAACCTTTGCTGCCAAGATCTACACGCGTCTACGCAGAGTCATCATACGGGAAATGTGGTTGATGCCCGAGGACCTAGTCGAGTTCCTGCACAGACATCAGCAGACGTTGCAGAAGATCGAGCTGATCGGTATCAATCTTGGCGGATGCAAGCCTCACGCCGGACGACGACTTTTTCCTGTTGGGCACATGCTATCGACGATGAACAAACGAAAGTTCCTGAAGTGGGAGCAAGTGGCGGAGGCTTGCAAATTTATGCCAAAACTACGTGATCTGAGGATCGAAGGTATCAGTGTGGGTAAGGAATGGTGCTCTCCCGGCGTTTCATGACATGCTTGAGGTCGAGGAAGCAGGAATGAACGGGCGGGAGAATTGCTTTGCTGCATTGAGCTTGGCAGAGATGTTCGACGAGGAATGAGCGAACGAGACGTGTTGACGTGTACCGACAATACCGAACGCGGGTGCACTAAGCCTTGGCAACAGTAAGTTCTCTGTTCTTCCAAAGCACTTGCTACGCTTGGAGAAGTGTTGCAACTTTTCCGTGGGATGAAGTGCTTTGGCACCACGACGGGAGATCTCCGAGGAGCCTTAGGCCTGGACGACGATTTCAGCAGTGTCCTCTGACACTTATATCATCAAGAATAGTACGTGCAGCATCCTGTGAGCATTTGGGCATCTCTATCGTGCAGATAGCAAAAGGCTCAGTAGACATACTGGCTGGCACTTAAGGGCTGCTTGGCGATATTGTCCCGCAAACTCTTGGACCTGATCGACCTCAGCTCCGTATGTAGAGCCTTTTATAGCTACTCCCAAAGCCGCAATGTTCGCGATGGCGATGTGTTCTCCTCGTCGATCAAGAGAGTCGGGATCTACAAACTAAAGATGCACATAGAGCTCGCAAAGGACATATCAAAATCATAAGCAGTTCTGCGCTATTTCCCTCCACCTCAAGACACCAAAAGATGGCAATGCACGCAGATCTCGCAGCCCAGCCCGGAGGCTACACAGTCCCAGCAGCCCTTGCATCGGATACGTGCCGACAGAAGGCGTAGGTGAAATTGGTTTGAAGACCTGGTCCGTACGACGACGCCAGCACAGCATGTACAAGTACGAGGTTTGGAAATACTATCCTTACCGGTCTTGAGAGGGCTGCGAACGCCTGTCGTGTTGATGATCTGCTACAACAATTATTATGCATAGATTCGATAGGTTATGTCTGTGACGGTCATGATGCGAGTGGTCTGGATCCGTTCGTAACGCTTGTGGCTAAAGTGATGTGCTTGCTGAATTTGTGTCCTGTGAAGGGTGACAGTGTGGATATCGTTCCCGTGTATTGTGGTCCCTCGAGGCGTCTGCCCGCTCATGCAACAGGCCGTGGAAGGTCTGGGGTGGCGTGCATCGTGCAGCAAAGATGGCCGTGGAAACGTCGGAGAGGCCTGAGGCGTCGATTGTTGATGACAGCTTCCAGCGTCTCCACATAGCCTTATACCTTGCATTCGCTATTGTGAAGTTGGACAATCTCTTTTTACGAGCAGGTGTGTTGCTATTAGTGGACGGTGCAAGGGCAAGGGAGCGGTCTGCCTCACCAGGACTGACTCGGCAGACTTCAGACGATGGGAATTCTAGAAGGTGTAGTGGTGCGTCTGGTCGCACGTCTAGCTGCGACCGGACTTGACAGGTTGCATATCATCGCGGGAGACATCCGGTTGACGTAAGCACAATATAATCTAGAGAACATTTGCAGAAGATCGTCCTTTGGCGGTGCCGGAGTCGAAAGTGCTGGGTTTTCTTGCGCGCTGGAAGATGAAACATTTCCAGCCTCAGCAGCCGAGCTGGAGGTTGTACAGGTCTCGGTTGTGCGTACCGAGGCATTGGAAGTGGCTGTCTGTTTGCGTCAACGATCTTTCACACGAAGAGAGAGTGTCTCGCGTCGGTGCGTTGCGTATCGTTGTAGTAGTGGCAAGACTACGCGGGAAGGGGATAGCAGTCTGTTACTCCAAACAATACGAAGCTGATGAGCATATTAGCATACTGTTTTAGGCTTCAATCAAGTGCGAACAGATCATCGGTTTGACGATGAAGGTGAGACACGGAAGTTCGGTTAGAACCAAAAGCTTATAGCTCCACTCGATCGATCACACAATTCATCAATCAGGGGCTGCCAACCTCGTCCCAGCGTCTTCCCTCTGCAGTACCTACTAGTCTTCTAACGACCTGCCCGCTCCGGCTAGCCTTGCACACTTCCCAAACAGACTTGCAGCACACCTGAATCGTAGGAAGCACACTAGAGCATCCGGTCCCTGCTTTGGACGAAGACGACGATTCACGACCACATCGAGCACGGCTGCATCGTCGCACTGCAGTAGTAGTAGTTGCTCCCAGCGCCAGCTATCCCGTAACTGGCCTGCTGTCGTGTCGATCTTGTCTCGTCTCCCTTCCTCCACAGTCCATTATCCCCGCCACCGCGTTCAGTGTGCAGCAAAGTCACTTTCGACATTCTGCAAACCCACCAACTACTGCACATCACTTCTACGGCAGTTCGTCCGCCATCCCTCCCAAACAGAGCTTCGAAAATCGGGTTGGCAACGACTTGCGGACTAGGGCACGGTGATTGGCTCGGAGCAGGGATCTGGGAGGCAGATCATCAGCTTTTCGAACTCCACCGCGCTTCCCGGAAGTCTAAGTCCAGTCCAGCGCGGCCGGACCTGCTTTCCAATCACCCTCCTTTGCCGTACTTCACGCCTGAACCGAACAACCTCACTGCTCTGCTCACTTCTCCCGCCGCATCAGATCTGATAATCGCGACATCACCGGCGACCTCACGTCAGCAGCCTTGATCACTTCGACGGTGCGCGGACTGTATCGTCACGGCCGAGGTTCCATTGCGTCGGAAAGGTGGACGGCGGCCGAAGAAGGAGAAGAGGAAACAAGTGGTGTGTATCGAGGTAAGCAATATCGCAGACACATCACATGATCAGCAAACATGTTGGGTCATGAGTGAATGATGCATGATGGTGAGACCATGTGCGATGCCAGCATCACCAATCTCGAAACCACGACCGGAGCACAAACAAGATCGACCTCTCTGCATTGCCGCCACTGCTACTTGATCCCACACTACGCACAATCGCATGTTCAGGATCTACTGAGGCTAACACAACCCACCAGATAGTCCCGCAAGCTTGAGCCACTCCTTTTCGCAGCGCGCCGCTGGACATAATTCTAAGCCAAGCATCACCATTGGCAAGCTTGCGCATAGCGAAGACATACCGCCGTCATGGGTTGCGGCCAAAGTTCAGAGTCGAAGGAGGGGAAGCAGAGAAATGAGGAGATTGAGAACCAGCTCAAGCGGGACAAGATCAACTTGCGGAATGAAATCAAGATGCTGCTGCTTGGTGCTGGTGAATCTGGAAAGTCCACGATCCTGAAACAGATGAAGCTCATCCACGAGGGTGGCTATTCCAGAGACGAGCGGGAAAGCTTCCGAGAAGTATGTGGTATAGTACTCAATAACCTTGCACAATGGCTGACATGAAGCAGATCATCTTCTCGAACACTGTCCAATCGATGCGCGTCATCCTCGAAGCGATGGAGAGCCTCGAACTACCACTTGACGACCAACGCGCCGAGTACCACGTTCAGACCGTCTTCATGCAGCCCGCGCAAATCGAAGGCGACGTGCTTCCACCAGAAGTTGGTAATGCGGTCAAGACTCTCTGGGCCGATGCAGGTGTGCAATTGGCTTTCCAACGAAGCCGAGAATATCAGCTCAACGACAGCGCGAAATACTACTTCGACTCGGTGGACAGGATATCATCACCAACATACATCCCCTCCGACCAGGACGTGCTACGATCGCGTGTCAAGACGACCGGTATCACGGAAACCACCTTCATCATCGGCGACCTCACCTATCGAATGTTCGATGTGGGCGGACAGCGATCTGAGCGGAAAAAGTGGATACATTGCTTCGAGAACGTGACTACCATTCTCTTCCTCGTTGCCATATCCGAGTACGACCAGCTGCTGTTCGAAGACGAGACGGTGAACCGTATGCAAGAGGCGCTCACACTATTCGACTCGATATGCAATAGCAGGTGGTTCACCAAGACCAGCATTATCCTCTTTCTGAACAAGATCGATCGGTTCAAGGAGAAGTTGCCCGTGTCGCCCATGAAGAACTACTTCCCGGATTACGAGGGTGGGCAGGATTACGGCGCGGCATGCGATTACATCCTCAATCGATTCGTTTCGTGAGTTCCACCGTAGCCAGCCATGGCGCATGCGTTATGCATTGGCTTTTATGCACGACGGTTACTGACGTTTCTCTTTTCTCGCAGGCTTAACCAACACCCGACCAAGCAGATCTACACCCATTTCACTTGCGCGACGGATACCATGCAGATCCGCTTCGTCATGGCGGCCGTCAACGACATTATCATTCAGGAGAATTTGCGCATGTGCGGACTGATATGATCGGCCTCATATTACGAACTTTCTCTTCTGCGTAAGGATGTACGCTGAACATAGGTTTTTTGCATAGGACGATGTACGTTTGAGCGGAGACGTTGCAGCGAGATACACAGGTGTGGGGAGGGGAGGATATGTGAAGATAGGTGGAGCAAAGGGACTATGTGAAGAAATGGCACAGGAACGCCAAACAGATTCAGCAATCGGGTCAAAACAACCATGGGCGTTGAGCAAGCGGGGGCGTTTCTTCTCTCTCTTACTACGGATGGGTGGAGGGATGGAGTGAGGTGTGCTTTGGCTGGACCGGTTCACACGAGCTTCCTTTTCGACAGCAAGGCAAAGCAAAGCACATACATATCAGCATCGGAATACACGGCCTTTTCTTCTTCTTTTCGAACAGCCAGAAACCCTTTTGCGCTGCTAAGATGGGCGGGGCTGCCGCGGACACACGGACACGTGAAAACTCGAGGGTCTCCGATCGTGTTTTCGGAAAGGCGATGGATGGAGATGGCATGGTGAGTGAAGGATATGGGGTTTTCTTGTGCTTGCTAATCTATCTGAGCTTGAGGATCGAGGGGATGTCTGCCCTGCCCTTGTTGTGAGCGCGTTTTTGAGAGTTGGGGAGTGGTTCTTGTTACATACCCGTGGTGCGATGTACGATTCTACTGTTCTTTTGTGATCTGCTCTCGCTCTCTCCTTTACTCTCTCTCGCCTTTTATGTATAATGTGGTTTGATGTGACAGTAAGGAAATGTGGCTATGGCTCGGGCTCCATCATGTCACGTGCATGTTTAGCGGCTTGACTCAACTCGGCTAGCGCGGAGCTGTCTTGTTTACTTCCCATCCTGACCATACATTGGGGGCACGCACCACCACTTATAAGACGATATCAAGACATTACTACATCCACGCGACGATCTTGCTGTCGACCGCTATCACGCCCCATTCGACCCCGTCGCCAACTTGACATGCAAATCAAGTGAAGCAAATGCGCTGTCACCACTGAACAAGTCCCGAACGCGAACAACACGCGCCTTCCACGATCTTGAACAATCTCCACGACATGTCCATGGTACTCACGCGCTCGCCCTTGGAAGTCATCAGCATGAACGGAGCGGGTACATCGAAGCGAAGGAGCGCGCGATTGTCGCACGAGGGCGTGGACGACAATGAACCACCTATGAAGAGAAGTCGGGCCAATGGCGGAGGCGCGCAAGCTACGACGGTAGGCACGAAGGAGCAGGATGGTGACGCGAATGCTTTGGCGCGTCGGAGACCGCGTAAAGTCTATGAGGAGGAGGTGGATGGGTTCGCGTTCAAGAAGGGTGGGAGGAAGGCGAAGGACGTGAAGCAGCCGGCTGGGCGCAATGGGGTGGCGGAGAAGCAGTCGCCTGCGAAGGATAGAGAGGCTATGCCGCCACCTCCTGCTCCAGTAGCGCCGGCAGCTGCTCAGCCACAGGCGCCAGTTTCGGCACCGAGCGAAGATACAGCGTCGAAACCTGTCGTGAAGAAAGTTCGGAGACGGTTTCCTACAACACCTGAGCGAGAAGCGGCGGAGAAGCCAAAACGAAGAAGCAAGCGATTGTCGAATGAAGGCTCGTCTTCCGATCCGACTGCGGCGCCATCACCATTGAAGCCCTCTCACGCCAAGTCGCACGGCAACACAGAACGGTCGCCGAGTCCGGATAAAGCACGACCGGTGACCGTGGAAAAGAAGCGCAAGCGAGGCGCGAATGGCTTGGAAGAAGAGGAGAAAATCATGCGGATCGTCCTTCCATTCCAGGACACGCCTGTCATTCGACGCAACAAGGAGATGCGGAAGAGTAGCGCAGATGGCAACCGGCGAAGCAGTTCAGGCATGAGAGGCAAGCGAGCGAGCAGTCTGATTGATGAGGGGCGTGGTAATGGTATGTATGCATGCATCCTTCCATATCAGCATTCAGCTAATGTATGGCTTTCTATAGCTCTACCTCATGCAGAAGTGCCAGAAGCAGAGTTCTTCAAGCATATCTCTGCGGACCTTACGGAACCACGACGAATGCGATGTCTGCTTGGCTGGTGCGGTACTCGAGCTTTGCCACCCAAGCCAGACGCGCCGAAGGACAGCAGTCCTGCTTCGAGTATGGAGTTTCAAGCTTTGCAAGCAGGTATGCAACCTTGATTGTAGATGGTGAGAGCGCTCTTGCTGACATGATCCCAGCTCGCGTCATACAAGAAGAGCTTTCGCAGGATCTGGTCACGAAAGGCACACTTAGTGATTGGTTCTCTCGTGATGAGACAGTGGTGCCGAAGATACCGTTGCGGAAGAAACCGAATCCACGGAATATTGCCAATGCTGCCAAGGCTGAAGAGCTTGAAAAGGAGCTCGAGAGGTATGTTAAAGCATGATCCCGGACTTCTAGACGACATGCTGACTTTGTGCCTCCAGACTGAAGAAAGAACGAGCAGACTGGGATACTCTCATGAAATCTGCCCTCTCTACACCGCCACCAGCAGAATCTGGAGCAGAGGACGAACAACATGTTCTCTCGCCAGTAAATCTCGACCTCCTCGACAGCCCCGAACGAGCTATTTTCGAGCAACTGCAAGCGCCAACCACCGAAATCGCAACAGACTCGACAGCAATACAACAACGACTACAGCATGTAGCTGAGAACCTAGAATTCTCCGTCGATCAATTCGCGCACGGCGTCCACGCTCTCTCGACTACGAGGAATACTGCTGAGAAGCTGGCGGAGAGGACTTTGGCTGAGGCGGCAGATATGCTCGATGAGAGGGAGAAGGCGAGGAGGCAGGAGAGTAAGGGTGCTGATGCTCTTGATGCTTTGAGGGCGCTTGGAAAGGTGTTGAATGGGCGGAGGAGATGAGAAGGCCTCTCGTTGTACCGAGGGGAAGATGAGATTGTACGTACTTTGCATGAACTTGACTGAACGGATGATTCCTTTGCCTAGCCCGTTTCTGCGTTGTGTGCTTTCGTTGTTGGTTTGTAGACTTTGTGCAGTGGAGACGCCAAATGCGATTGACTGGAGCTAGCAATATAGGACTTCGACATCATCTATTCGAATCGCGATGCGTTCTTACATCATCTTTTGACCTCTCCTTGAACCACCACGGCCGGATGTACTGGCTTCTTGCACCTGGGGCCGCACTGATGGAGGAGGACCTGCCATGCAACTCAGCCTCACTTATTTCGTGAGGCCGCCCGGTGGCGTCAGGCTGGAGCACTTCTGCTTCTTCGCTTTCCATCTGGACTTCTGCTGCTTCTTTGCTTCTAATATGGACTTTTCGCAGGATTCTGGCGTTCTAGCATCTGTCACATTGCTGTGAGGACTTTTCGATCACGCTGGTATCGTTGTTCGCAAATTCATACTTGCAGGTAGTGGACTCAAGACTTGGCGTCCACTGTCAAGCTAGACGACCGAGCGAATACCAGTGTTGTGCACCCGATACGCTCGACGCTGGATCTGGATTCAGGAGAATGTGAATTTCAGTCCTTATTTCGACGGTGAAGCCGCAGATCATCAGCAACAGCAGGAGCGTGATCTCCTCGAAGCAGTCGAGAACCTTACCACGGCCTCCCAGGCATTCGCCAACTTTCACGAAGTGGAAATACCATTGTTTGAGCATCATGCTGCTTCGTTACGTCAATTTCATTGTCTGTGGCTCAATGCCAGCGCGCATACACAAGCCGGAAGCTCGCGACTTGGTGACGACGAAGTTCTGACCAGGCTCGATACACTGGATGCTCTGCTTCTTTGCTTACGCTCGCGTGCCCGTCGTACTATTGCTGAGATACAAGGCCTGAATTCGACAGTGAGCCGTTCTTCGTCTCGATTCTATTGACCGAACAATGATACTAACGTCGTTCCGTCTCCTAGCTCTACGCCTGAATTGCCAGCCAAGACAACATCGTGAATCGCGAGATAGCGCAGGCGTCCCTCCATATGGCTAAGGAGGCTACCAAAGTCGCCGCTCTCGCTCGCAGAGACAGTACTGACATGCGAGTAATCGCTGCTGCTACATTCGTGTTCTTGCCTGGTACTTCCGTTGCGGTATGATACGCACTACGACGTTAGATGGCTTCTAGCTGACGACAATCAGACATTCTTCAGCACAAGCTTCTGCGACTTTTCTCCACGAGACGGTAAATTCGCCTCGGGCTGGCTCTGGATCTACTTCGTCGCGACTTTAGGTCTCACCGCTATCGTGATATTACTCTGGAGATGGGTGGGTTGGTCGTGCAAGCAGGAAACTACCACATTATTGCAGACCTTAGACGTGGACACTCGCGATGTCGAGAATGCTCGAGGGTCTTCTGGACGAGGGAGAGCGTCAAGTGCTGCCCTAGCGGGTAGACTCTTGACCGCGGGCATGACCAGGACGATGCCGTTTCCATCTTGAAGGTGGACTCCACGTTGACTGACTGCTATCACTCTTGTGCTTGGCTGTTGAATCTGGTGAGTCTGGTTATCCTGCGTTCGACACATTTATGTCGTTGTATGCTATAGATGTGAAACGTAAAGTGGGCTTACAGACGTCTTAGAGACCCAAATTTCATCAAAGGCTGGTTGGCCTTCTTTACCAACCGTACATTGGCCCGGCGAGCCATCTCACTTAGGCACCAGGCCTTGGTAAAAAACCTCACCTTGACTTCCCGTAGAACATCTGCACGAGGCGACCCTGTAGCGGGACTCTGAACGCGTGTGAAACGTCAGCTCCAAGATGCTTTCGCATATACACATTAGAACTAAATTGTAGCCAACCAGTGGGCTATCTAGCCATCCAATCTCAATCGCAGTCCCGCTGGGTATCTCTAGTATAGCTATACAATGAAAGCAAAAGGGTATATGCACACCTCGATCCTTTCGGCCGCCTTAAAGCTAACCTTGCCAACCCATGCAATCAGAATCCAAAAGTGCAGCCCATAGTTCACCCTCCATGCCATGCAACGCCACGCTGAAGTCAACAAACAGAAAGCAAGGAAAGAGCCATGCTCATAGCGAATGTGTCCTGTTCATGCCAACATACTCCCGCAGACTCCAAGCTACATCATCATAAGCTTAGTCGTCCTCCTCTCGGCAGTTAACGCCTTCTTATCCTGCGGGTTGAGATTGCTGCTCGGCATGCCACCTCCCACGCCCAACCCAGGCCCAGCCATCATCCTCGCCTGCCCTCTCATGGCAGCTAGTGCATGACGTTCACAGAAGACTCTTCCTGAGATCTCGAAATAGTCCTCTGACAGTACCTGCCTGCAATCGCAGCAGGTGAAGCAGCGAGGATGAAACTTCTTGTCCACCTTGCCACTGCCATTGCCAGCGTTGGTGCCCGCTGACGATGACGTCTCGAGATATTGTCCTTCGATGCCACGGTGGCAGCCATGACACAACGAGCCATTCTTCTCATGGTAATGCTGCTCGCAGTAAGGCTGGTTGTCGATGACGTAGAAGTCTGCAGTGAGGAAAGGCTGCTCGCAACACCGGCAGACGAAACACGATTTATGCCAGCGGCCTGTCAGACGTCCATCGGCAGCTTTGACTGACTTGCCCTCGATCGTCTTGTTGCAGCCTCGACACACCGCTCTCACGGCATTTGTGGACCTCCGAGTCAGTGGCTGTGGACGAACAGGATCTTGCGGAATTGGCGGGGGCGCCGGTACAGCTGCCGGTTGTGGTGAGCGCGTGCGAGCCGTAGTTCCTGGGTTGGAAGATTTGTACTGAGATGAAGGCAGGGTCGGCAGAGGCATCGCGGGTGCATTGTTCATGTTGAAGGTTGGAGATCGCGGTGGTGCAGCATTCGATTTTGATCGTGCGCGAGTGTGTGGCTGTGGTGAAGGGGCCCTGAAAGGATCGTAGTCGCTGTTCGAGGAAGAGGTGGATGATGGCGGCATCTGTTGTGCTTGGGCCACCTCACCGGCTGCGATACTAGGAGCGGGTCCAGTATTTGACCTGGTGGGAAGTGCTAATCGATCTTGGGGAGCTGCAGGAGCCTGCCATGGCTCAAAGGCATTTCGTCCTGGGTCACGCTGCGCGAGCGCCGGATCCATAGGGGACTCGAGAGGCGTCGGTTCCGCACTTGGCAAGGTAGGCGACTTCAAGGGCGCGTCTACAGTCCTCGGCGCGGAAGGTCGGGCAAAGTTCTTTGGTGGCGACGATCGATAAGCAGGCTGCTCAGCGCGCATTCCCGGATCTTGCCTGACCTTGAAGTTTAGCCCTGCAACTCGCATCCCTTCTTCCTCGCCATACCGTTTCGTGCCGTGGTTGAGGAGTGACGATACTTCTAGACTACTCGCCGCACTATCGACCGGGCTTGGACCACTACTGCTTGTGCTGTCGCCCAATGAAGGAGTCGAAGATGCGGTGGACGAACCAGACCCGGAAGGCGAATGTGTCCTCTCTTTGCGATGTTGCAGAACGGGTCTGGGTACAGGCGGAGCATCCTGCAGCCTAGGGTCGATTCTCATGTTGCCTCTGCTGGACGTCCGTTGGTGATATGCGGTCTGTGGTAGGTGCGACAGGTCAGACACAGACCCGGCGGTCAAAGTCGGTCTTCGCTCTCTGCTTCGTAACTCTGGCTCGCTTGGTGCTTTGTGCAGGTCATGAAACTGTGCTAGATCGTGCTCGTCTTCGCGATCCACTGGGAATGTCCGACTTCGCTCTGCACTTCGTACAGGTACGGGTGGCTGTGATGGCGAAAAGATGGATGGCATCTCTACGACTGGCTCGTCACTCAGCTCGTCCAAGAATTTCGGAGACATGAGATCTTCATCTGGTCGCTCAGGTCTTGATGGCTGGCCACTCCTGATTGTAGCGCTCATCTCTGAATTCGCCATGAGATTGCTCCCACCGGCTGTGAGTTGTCTGGGTGTTTGAGACCGCATGGCGTGCGATGTCGAAGGTCTCGGAATGGGCTCATTTGGTATTGGGGGAGGCTCGTTCCCAAACTTGATGCTAGACAGACTTGGGCGCCGCCTGTCCATCGGTGGTGGTACACTGCCTTGGTCACTTGGTTGCCTGCCTGAACTGGTTGGTCCACTCTTTAGGGTGTTCGCCCGGCCCATGCCATTATCACTACCCGCCGGACTTCGGGGTCCAGCCATCCATGGTGGTCTTTCCGCGCCTCCAGCGTTGCTGCCTTGTCTTGAGCTCCCTCGAGAGACCGCCCTTTCACTCGGCGTTGGCGTCTTCCCGCCACCTGCGGTACCTGGCCTGCTATCACTACCCACACTGCTCGGTGCTGGAAATGGTGGGAAAGCACAATCGAAGCTGCCAGTCATCTCTGGACTTGGTGGTCGAGGGTCGAACATGCGAGGCATTGGACTCGTAGCACTTCGGGTAGGTGGAGGTGGTCTGCTGCCGTCGCTACTGCCTGATCGCGCGCTAAGAGCAGGCGAGATTGGCGAGTCTGAGCCTGGAGGCATTGGTGCAAGGAATGGTCGATTCGCGGCATCGGGATTTATGCGTGGAGGTGCTGTTCGCGGCAACTTCGGCACAGGTGGAACCTTGGATGTTACTGTCGGTGCTCGTACCCGTGTCTGAGGAGCTGGCGTTGCCTTGGGAGGCTGTGACTGCTGCTGCAGAGGGGAGGGCGCGTGAGGCATATGTCCATGTGCGTTCATTTGCCTCAACGTGAAAGGGTTGCTTTGCGTCGCTGGCTGCTGCTCTGGTTGTGATGCAGGTGTAGGACCGCATATGTGGTCGCCCATGGCTGCAATCTCAATCTCATCGCCGCAGTTGGAGCATTTGATCGCAGGCAAGAAGCTGGCTGGCCGCATACCGCCTGAGGATAGTGTCGCCGCTAAAGACATTATGTAGAGAAGCCGGTGTTGATTCGAACCAGTAGTATTATCCTATCCAGAGTAGCATCGCTCAGTACGTCGTCATTCGCAACGTGTGGGTGTAGTGGTCTCAGATAGCAGTTATCAAAGTTGTCGTCAGGCGCGATATGTCTCACTGACTGCGGAGTATTGTCTCAATCGTAACGACCGTAAAGATGCTTTAGTGTTCAATGTGAATGTGCTATCCCAGGAGAAGGAGAACGCGATCACTGAGAGGTATGCAACGTAACGAGTGATGGTGGTGAAGAACGCCCAGGGCCAAAAACAACACACTTTGGCGAGATCGATGAATGGCGGCAGATAGAGTTGCTGGCTCACCACAGTGTTCGCACGGCACGGCCGCTTGACCAGGAGTGGTTGTGTGGTAGATGGCAGAGTGGCCAGCGCTTCAGCGACAAGGGCGATTGTCAAGAACCATAATGTGGATGGTCCCGAGACGATGCGCTTAGGAAATGAACTTGATCCATGCGTTCAAGCCCCCTGGCTTCTCTTGGATTGCTTGCGTGCTTCTGGGTTCCGAGAGCCAGCACTGGATCATTGACCATTTCGCTTGCTATGGCTATTCGGCAGACCACTCCGGCTCAGCTAAAGGAGCTACAATTCCAGCATCTGTCGAGATCTTCAATTGGGATGTAATGATACCTTCATTTCTCCAGACTACCTTTTGCCCTGCAGTCTGTCGAGAACCCGAGCCCGCATCGACCTGCACCAGCGGCCAGTCCCGCGCTCTCCACTTACTCCAAGCAGCGAAAAGCTCCGAGTGTCTGCGCGCATTGGCCAGCATATAGGCAAAGCGGCTTTGACTATACGGCGCCTGCCTTCCCAGGGGTGCCAATAGTGAGAAATCTATATAGAGGGCACGTGAGCTAGCTGGATGAAACAGCCGAGCACCGAACATCACGGAGATCGCACTTTTGCCAGTTGCGTCGGCGGCAAAGCCTACCATTAATTGACTGGATGGTCGTCATCTCAGGATTGTCATGCCGCTCGTTATACGGACGATGAGGATCGACAGTGCTTTCAAGGGTGCTGTCAAGTGCCGATAGAGTCATCCCCAAGGTGGCCGGGTGGAGGACAAGGGCACCTGATGGACTCCAGAGGCCTTTGCACACCGCAACATAGCCGGGAAATGTCCATGACCAGGATTCCGATAACTCTAGAGCTGTCATGCTAGATCCTGCGATTCCTTCAAAGCATTGGGGGACGGATCATCCTGCGCAATCCGCGATGACAGGAGCAAGTAGCGATATCGCAACCAACCGCAAGCTGGTCAAGCACGCGTCCCGTATTGCTGCCGGCCTTGTATGGTCCACGGCACAAGGGTTGCGACATTCGGCAACGCGTCGAGTGTCGCGCCAGGACCCAGCTTAATGCTGGTCTTGTCGTTAGGTGAAGAGCAGCCAGCTATACTCAGTTGTAACGATGTACGACAGATGCAAATGCACATATACAGCCAATACCCCCATGGCTATATGAGACAAGTACTGAGCATCCGCCAATATAGTATCCGCGGGCTGATCTGGCAATTGCTGGAAATACCATCACCGCGCTCAAGTTCGATCGTCTTAGGAAGCCTGTTCATGTTCCCATGAACGGATGGCATTCCTCCAGGATTCGAGTGCTCCTCGAGGATTTCGATCAGAGACCATGGTGCCCTGAGATCGAGTGTGCTTCGAGAATGTCGACCAGAGGCCGTAGTGCCAGATGATCCTGGGTACTGCACCGGTAGGGACGCCATTCGTGCTGATAACGTAGGATGGACTTCCGCAGCCCTGCTTCTGTGAACTCAAGTGTCGTGTCATCACCACATCCGCATCCGCAAAGTATTGTGGAACCCATGAGAAGTCTGCCAGAGAAGATCAGTAGTACGACAGCAAGATGGAGATCACGTCTGAATAAGGTTTCAAGGTTTCCAGACTACCCAGTGAGGAAGGAACGTGAGGTAGGAGTGTGAGGAAGGAGCGTAGGGAAGGAGCGTGAGGCTGTTCAAACATAATATGGCAGCATGTCAGTGTGCGTGAGTCTCCACACTCACCTTCATATTTTTCGCATCGAGAGGTCATCAAGACATGATAGGCTTGTAGATAGACGGGGAAGAAAACACATGTTGCATAGCTTTTCAGACTACCTTACTGAGCTCCATGAACGCCATGCCCCCGAACGAACATCATGACCTTCGCCAGTACTACAGCGCCACGCCAGACGACAGATGCGAAGAGACAGCCTACTCGCTGGCCAACGCACGGATCTTCTCCTGCACGCGCTCTTGCTTCTGCTCCTTGGTCATCTTAGCCTGCTTGTGCTTCTTGCCCTCCTCCTTCCACTCCTCGCGAGTCTTCTTCTCACCCTCCTCATCATCCTTCTTCCATGGGTCCTCACGGATCTGGCTGTGAGCCTCGGCGTAGAGCTCCTCAAGCCCATCAGCCTCGATCTCGTCATCGATGTACCCAGAGAACTGGCCCTTGTAGCGCTCCTCATCGTCGTCGGCAAGGGTCTCCATGTACTCAGCGACGTGGCCGCCGAAGATGTACTTTCGGAGGGTCTCGGCGTCGAGCTCCTTGCTCTCGATGTCGTAGCCGGGGAAGCGCTTCTCACCGTGAGGGACGTAGAGTCCACCATCTGAGGCACCCTTCATGGCGCCGAAGACACGAGAGCCGGTGCTGGTGCGCGCAAGGCCAACGTCGAGGTAGCACTTGAATGGGCGACGAGTCTCGCCATCCTTCTCGGCCTCCTCGGTGAGCTTATACTCGCCATCAGGCTCGGCCACACCCTCGAAGGTATCGTCAAGCTCGAGCTTGTTGAGGGCACGGCGGGCGAGGAGTAGACCGGTGCAGTCTGAATGTGGAGTCAGATCATGCTTCACTCAGTCAAATGAGGGATGTGTTCTTACAGGCAGCAGCCCAGTTTGTCAAGCCGTGAGAGACACCATAACGCTTGAGCTCGTGGGCGTACGCAGCGCAGAAGACCTTGTCGCCGACGATCTCGGACTTGACGATCTGGCAGATGATGTCACGCTTGGTGAAGCGGACTACAAGACGGTACTTGGGCGCATTGTACTTGTTCTTGGCCTGGGTAGTGAGGCGCTTGCGGGCGTAGTAATCGGTCTTACCCGCACGTCTGCGCTTGTACTTCACCTGGTAGCGGCTCTTGAAGTGATGGTCAGCATGAGACAGTCACTTAAAAGGTGGGTCTGGATACTCACGAAGTATGGGCTCGACTTGATCTGTTTGGTCTGTAGGACATCCTCGAGTCAGCAATTGTCGCTTCAGAGCCATCCGAAGCATCTTGCAGGACTCTCAAGGCTCAAGCGATGATCGCGAGCCGGCAGAGGCAGTGGGCGTACTTACGAAAGGCCTAAAGACTGTTAGCACAAGTTACTGTACCAATCGCACTGTGTATTGACTTACATGTTGGCGGTTGCGCTGTTGCTAGTTACAAGATCAAAAAGTTCTCCAGTTGCAGCAATATTGGAAGTGCGGCGGCTGTTCCCGCACGTCATAAGCTCCGTGGTGAGTGACCATCAATGCACGAATACGACCACCATGGATGATGGCCAGAGTCATTACATTGTTATTACTTCACAACATGGTCCCAATACTGCTAGAAAGCATAGCCTCCACTTAAAAGCATGCTGTAGTCGTGACATCAATAGACGGAGGCAAGCTTGATTTGAAGTGTTCAGCATGTGTTCTCCGACAGGAGGCTCATCAAACTACATCCATGTGGTGCACAATTCAGTAGAGACAAGTGAAGATCACAGACGAGGTGAAGATTATTCTTGCAAAAGAGGGACAGTGTTTCATAAAATCGGCCGTTTATCTGAAGAAAAGACGAAGGCAATGCACAATCCGCATCGCTCACCCAAACGTAAAAAGAAAAGATAATATGCACAAAATCCACGTCAGCTCATCCAGCTATGCCTGCTCAAAGCGCACGGCGCTTTCGCATGCGCTGGTAGAAAAGTGCTGCACGGTGAGATTCGTCTCTTCCCATCCTCACATGCCCATCAGGTCTATCACGTTTGCGTAGAGCATAAACCCAGCCTTCGTACCCAACCATCCACTTCCCCTTGAAATCCAAGCGTAACAACACATCTAGAAGACAAAGCTCTTTCTCTTCTCCGCAGCAGCAGCAAGCTGCACCCCAAGCGTCAACCTCTTCCTCTCCCCACCACCTTGCACACCACCATTCGGCGTAGCAGGGGTAGGCGGCTGCTTATACGCGATATCCTCGCCCTCGCTGCTACTAGCAGAGCTGAGACCGAAGTATCCATCGTTGGAGCCCTGCGAGCTGCGCTTCTCCTTCATCTCGGAGCCGATGGGACTCATCTTGCGGCTGCCGGCACTACCGAGAGAGGCGAGATCGAAGTCTTCAGAGGCAGAGAAGTTGAAGTCGCGTTCGCTGACGGGACTGCCACCGGAAGAGCGGGAGACGGCACGGCGGCCGATACCTGCTTTCATGAGGTTATCCAGAGCACGGCGACGCTGACGCGTGGCGAAGTTCTTGCTGCCTTCGTGCTTGCTGGTTGGGGCGGCTGTGAGCTCCTCGAGCGGCGGTGGGCCACGAGGCTGACGAGCGGGATGCTCACCAGCACGAGCGGCGCCTGGCCCGAAAGTACCAGTGGCCGGAGTGGGTGGGAAGGCCGCGCGCTGCGTGCCAAAGGTGGCTGCCGAAGCAGTCTTGGGACCTTGAGCAGCGTTGGCCGACGGGTCGATAGCAAGCGAAGATGCCTTCTTGTGACCGCGACGGAAAGCGTTGGCAGATGGTGGAGGCAATGGCTCAACGTGTTCGAGCGTGGAGGGTGGCGTGGGAGCCTTCTTGGGTGGAGAGAAGGAGCGCACGTTTGACGGCGTGGACCTTTCGGTCGCAGGCGGTGAGATCTGTACGCTCGGGGTCGGCGGCGAGAAGGCAGACGCCTGTTGCTGCTGAGCAGGGGACATAGACGTCTGGTATTGCTGCTGCATGCTATTATCCATAACGTAGCTGTAGCCCTGGATGGCGGGATTGTAGACCAAGAAGACGCCTGGCTGGACCTCGACCGGAGCCATGATCTGCTGCTGGCCAAGATAGCTCTGAGGTGTGTGAGGAGTCATTGGTGACTGGGAATAGCCGTTGTACTGCATGTTTGTGTTGAGCTGCAGGCCTTGAGTAGCAGCAGTGAGACTAGCAAGCTGCTGCTGGAGCTGCTCCTTACGCTGCGCCAAGTACAGACTGGTCATCTGCATCTGCTGCAGCGTGGCCGGATCGACATCATCCATCTGATCGTACATGCTCGGAGGAGCGAGGACTTGCTCTGGCAGAGCATACATCTGCTGGCCAGCACTCATGGCGTACTGATTGGCAAGACCGAAGCTGGCACCGGTGGCAGTCTGTGGAACGCCCTGGTTGTAGCCGTGGTCATAGCCTTGTTGAGCCCAGCGAGGGCCACCTAGACCCTGCGCGTGCTCAGTCTGCTGGTAAGGAGCGGATGCCGGAGTGGCCGGAGCCTTGGGCTGGGTGCGAAGACCTGCAAGCAGGTGCGAGCGACTAGTGCGAGGCGTGGGATTGTCGACCTGATTCTCATGAATCGGATTGACCCTGGGCGGCAAGGCAACGCTCAACCTCTTGCTGCCAAGACGAGAGCGGTTATTGCCAAAGCCAGAGCCAGGAGCACCGAGACCGCCAGAAGTGAAACCGTTATTGTTGATGTTGTTGTTGCTGTATGTCATTTGGGAGAGACCGCCAGCGTCTCTTCCCATGTTGTTCATGTCGTAAAAGTTGGATTGCATTGTAATAGCTCAAGATGTCGTTGTGCGTAGAAGCAAGTAAAAAAGGTTATGGTGGCAGTACTGAAGCAAAGCTGATGATGTAGCGCTGCTGTAATTTGCGCGTGTCCAACAGACCAGTAATGTGATGTGTCCTTTGGAGTCGCGGGTCCAGGCACCGATATTAAGCTGCTGTATCAAAGCAAGCTGTGCAGTAGTAGTGGTAGTAAGGTACAGGCCAGATTATTGGAATTACAAAGAAATATTGTGCTTTCAAGATCGCGTGGTCGACGTCGTGGCAAATGTGGCTGCTTTGTTTCGATGAACACCTGGATAGCGTATGCCTGATAAATGCTCTTTGTCCGTGCAAGAAGCGTGTATGATGAGCGAGCAAGCTTGCTGGATGTCGTGGTATTCGGTCTCGATATCCGCGCTCACTCAGTGCCGTCGACGACAAAGATGTTGGACGTACTCGAGACTGGCTCAAGTGTATCTCGTGGACAGATTGTGTATGTGGTGTGTCTGTGTGTGTAGATCAAGCGTGCCAGCCAGTGAAAGTCGAACGGTCGCAATATAGGAAGGCCGGACAGACGCAAGCGCTAAAGATTCGATCCGCGACTGGACTGCGAGAAGAGCGAAGGAAGGACTGGCGGGTGGAAGTGATGGAGTGATAGGAACTAGCGACGCAAGATGCAGCACGCAAACAGAGAGAGTGTGCGGTAGGGAGGTGGTGGACTAGTGATGAAGAAGGTCGTATGGAGGGAGGCTGTCGAGGAGACGGGAGACAAAAGTCGGAGGCCAGAGGCTGAGAATCGCAGTTGATTGGTTGAGCGAGACAAGGATGCTGCGCAACGCTTATGCATGCTATCCACTAGCGAACAGCAAATCATAACCAAGTCACACTTTCACACTTGTGGCTGACGAACCGTGCTATTATCGTTACTGAACCCTGGCATTCGATGAATAGCATCAAAACCCTCATCAACGTACGTCGCGGTCTTGACAGTACATCGGCAGCTGGAGTGTTAACAGACTCGTTCCCTGCCGGACACGCCACATATCAGTGCCATGTGTCGCCGTTACCAGCGACAGCATAAGATTCGTGACCTCCGTTGGTGACAGTCCTAGCGGGCGCTTATGTGCCTGTACCAGACTATCAACACCACCAAGCGCGCTCCACTCCTCAGGGGGGCACGCGAGCACTCAACTCTACTCTGCTTCGATTGGAGAAGTTCGACGTTGCCTGCGTGTCATGGAGTCGCTTGCATTGCTCCTCATACATTTCCGTCGACGATCTGCAGCTTTAAACTTTCGACAGCTGCGAATCTGGGCCTTGCCGCTTGCAGTTTCAGGATGCACAGCTGGAACATTGGCGGCACCGGGAGCATGGGTCTGAGACATTGCTCGAAATGACTTTCCAGGACAGATGAGCATACTACGACTAACGAGTCTGCCACGTGTTTACATGCCTGCGTAACATTCACTGACTGTTATTCTTTATATGGTCTGGCCTGAGGTTCTCCATATTGCAGTGTGAAGCATCACAGTCGTCCTCCATACCGAGGGCGAGAAAAGCATATGTGAGATGCTGAACTCGCGTTACCGCCCATGCTTCCTTCTACCCTCCGCCGGAGCAAGTCCACATCTACATAGCCCGGCTCCAGGATCCTCAATATCTTCGTGATGACTTCTAGCACGTTCCCCATGGAGCACACTTTCCAGCTCAAGTGAATAAAAGCGTGCTCTAGTGTGCCATGAGAAAGTGTAGGGACTGGGAATGTTTGACTGGCATCTGCTATCTCAGGTGTGATATGTGGCCAGATGGATTTAGCCCTTGGGGCTCGAAGAATCCAATCAATCCGTCGAGGTAATTGATTAGGGATGTCACGGGGGTATTTGTTGTCAGAATAATGTCAAGTTGCAGGTTCTAACAATATATATATACTTGCTGTTATGAAGGAAGCTGAACCTGCATATTGCTTCTCCACTTTTCATGTCGCGCGAACCCAATATAGCCTTCGCGACTATGCCAGCACGTAGCTCGCGTCAAGCTGGCAGTATTTGGTTTTCCTACAACATATCTAGATATTGCAAAACCACATTCATTTTCTGTACATAGGCAGCAGCATGTCTTACGGTCAGCATCAGCGTTTGGGCGGTCAAGGTAAGATCAACAACACCCAATGGCTGAGATCTTGGCTAACAACTCCAACCAGCCTTCAACCACGGTCCTTCATCCGGCGCAGAGCAAGAGTACGACCGGCTACGAGACCTCGCCCGTAAAGAGCAGGGCCAACACCAACACTTCGCCGCCGAAGCTCGCCAAGCATATGAACGTGGTGACGGCGGTGGAGCGCACAACTCCAGCGAGCAATCGAAACAACATGCCGCCAAAGCAGACGAGTACAACAAGCAAGCATCCGAGTTCATCTTCCGCGAGAACAATGCCCAAGGGAAAGTAGCAGGCGACACCATCGACCTCCACGGCCAATACGTGGAAGAAGCCGAGGAAATCCTGGAACAACGCATCCGCTACGCCCAACAATCCGGCCAAAGCCACCTCCACGTCATCGTCGGCAAAGGCAACCACAGCTCCGGCCACGTCCAGAAAATCAAGCCCAAAGTCGAGCAAATATGTCAGGAACTAGGTCTCCAGTACAACACCGAAGCCAACGAAGGCCGAATGTACATCCAGCTCAGACCCGGCGCGGGAGGACAGCAACAAGGACCTCCGCAAATGCCGGCCTACGATTACCAGCAGCAGCATCAACCGCAGCATCAGAACTACGGTCAGCCGCATTATCAGACGGCGTATCCGATGGGCGGGAATCCGAATTATGGGTATGCTCAGGCTGCTGCGGGTGGGGGTGGGTATCCGGGTGCGCAGCAGGGGCAGGGTATGCAGTATGGCAAGCCTCAGCAACAGATGGGTGTGCAGCAAGGGCAGCAACAGCAGCAGCAACAACAGCAGGATCAAGGGATCATTTGCTGTGGGATCAAGATATGTGTGGTTATGTAATGTTTTGGAGTGGTTGGCTTGGATTTTACCACTCGATCTTGTGCTACACTCTTGGGATGCCGATGCATGCTGGTCAAAATAGTGAGTTGTTTGATACCCAGGTACTGCCGTTATTACGGTTCACGTGTACAGTAATGCTTGTTACACTAGGATACTGTCCTTAACTGCCTTCCTCCTTTGGCTAGACTCGCTCCCGACTTCGTCTCCACTACCACGCCCACCGACTGCGAGACTCGATAATCTGATCGAGCTGCTCTCGAAGACGTTGTTTCTGCTGACGAACGAACTGCAGCTGGCCAAGCAATCTATTCCATTTGGGCCAATGGATGTACCAGGCTACTTTCTGCTGTGCTACGACTTCCCGCTCATCATCTTCGAGCTCTAGGAGTTGTCTGAGAATGTCCGTTCGCGGATCATATGCAAGTACTGTATTCCGCTTAGCTGGCAGGTTCATGATTCGAATTTGCAGCATCGACCGCTTCTCGGACACACCTTAGTCAGACCATGTCCACGGATGACGGTCTGGCGGCCGTTGTGGACCTGGATTGCTAGTACGACGTGTTTGATGTGAGTCTCGGCTGGATCCTTGCTGGCTCTTGCCTTTCGCCTTCGAGCCTTTCGAGCGTGTGATGACCAAGCGGTGACTGACGGACTGGGCGCTGGGTAGAGGGCATCATGCCTCGTTTTAGTACCGTTCTACAGCTGGGATTGTATCCAGATCTGTAGAATCAGAGTCATCTAGAGATGTGCTAGATCCTTGGATCGCAGGATACAACCTATCAGTCGTTGAAAGGATCGTACACTCTTGAATGCTGCGGGGCATACTAAGTGCGCTACAGAATGGTGCGAAGAAGAACTGAGTCTGTGGCAGATTGTTCCACGAAACGACACCAAGCCATGGTCGAGGTCTGCTCAGCAGTTGCGCATCGTGATGGGCACCCACAGATTCAGAGGCTATGGACGCCACTTCATGCTTCCAAGATCCATCCCGTGGCAGGTAACCGTCAAAGCCTCTCCGCGCCATTCCAACAATCATCATCGCTTGGGCGGATCCGGTTTCGGATCGTCTGGCCTCTTTACGGGCTTTTCCCTTGGCTTGTTCTTTCCTGGAACTGTGAAGAAGAGGAATTAGTAGGGTCACTGTGAAGAGTCGATGTCCAGTGAGACTACTCACTCTCAACAGGCATGGTCGGACCTCCCTTGTCAGGAGGCTTCTTGTCGTAGCTCTGGTTACCTGTACCCTGCGGATCATCTCGCCTCTCGCCAGTATCTGGATTGCTCCCTCCTGACGAACCTTGATTGCCGCTTCCGGGCATATGAGACAATGCTTACCTGTGTGGTATTTCTGCAACTGGACCTGCCTTAATGTCGCACACACGACGACGATAAGTACATTATTCAGTCACAGTGGTGCTGCTTGTGTGCTGCGGATCTCTCTATCGATCGCTACCATCAGTTGGATGCTGGATGACATGCTGAGTGACAGCGGAGGGTGACGGTGAAGTGACATGACTTCCGGATCCGATGACACGTAAACAAGATGGATGATGTATCGCTTCTGTCACTATGAACGAGTCGGTATTCCCTGTCTGGTGCCATATGTCTTTTGGAACTCAGGACGACCAGTACCATGTCAGCGTACGGAGTTCGGTACGGTCTCGTTCTACTCTCACGATTAGAATCGTGCCTTCTCGATCCGGCCTAGCGTTTCAGTCCGGCAAATGCAGCCGCTGTTTTGCTGATGCGCTCCTGTTCCTAGCATCTCGATCATCTCTCGGCGTGCAAGTTGTCAGCTAAAGCCTCTCCGCAAAATCTGCATGTTTCCACGATGAGCGACAAGCTCGTTGCCTTATTATGCGCAGGCTACATTGATTTTTCCCCGGGCTGCTAGTTTGCCCGCGGCCGATATGACGCCCCCTGAAGTCCGTCGGCTTTGAACATAGTCTGTGTGACCTTGAGCTATGAATGTCGTGCAGGCCATGCAGGCATCCGTTCCTCATGATCATTCGTGCGACGATGCACGTTGCGCAAGTCGAGACGATGTGTCGACCTCCAGGTGGCCATGGACGAGACTCCCCGTCCTCGACTATCTTCTCTCGCATAGATTCCCGAACATTTGACATGGTATGGCAGCATGGCGACGGTGGTAAGCACTCCTGCGACAGCCAAGAGGGCAATCAAGCTGTGCTCTATAGCCCCTGGAAACGAGAACGAGGTCATTGCTTGCAGATTGGAACGGGCGGACTTAGCGGCTACCTCATCTTACAAGTGTCTATCCTACGTCTGGGGCAGCCAAGATGATAGAGTGCCAATCCTACTCGACGGCAAAGATCATGGCGTGACGAGGAATCTGCATGCCGCCCTACACATGCTCCGTCGAACAGATGACGTGGCCAGGATCTGGATCGACGCACTGTGCATCGACCAAGACGATGATGGAGAGAAGCGTGAGCAAGTGGCAATGATGGGAGACATCTTCAGAAGTGCCGAGGAGGTGATCGTCTGGCTCGGTGAGCCAGCTAGTCGAGTTTCCAGGGGGATGGACATGCATATGATCTTGGAAAGATGTATGACATCGCTAGCCGAAAACGCACACTTCCACGAGCTTCCCTTCGGCTCGCATTGCATGTCCCGGAGGTGTCCAGCTGCCCACGATCAGTCATCGGACGCTACGTGTGCCTGGGCAGAACTACTAGCAGTACTGCGATCTTGGTTCGAGTCTACCTGGTTCGAGCGAACATGGACTGTGCAGGAGATAGTCCTACCTCGAAAAGCCACCCTCATGTTAGGCTCCCTCAAGTTACCATGGAGTACAGTCACAAAAGGATTCGGTAATCTCAGAGAGCACATGAGCTCATGCTGTACGGAGTGCGTATACGGCTTGCCCGGAGAAGACCCTAGGCATGTATACCGTATGACGAGCAATGTCATCGACTTTGTAGCTGCGAAGAACAAGCTTGATCAAGGCCAACACCTCATAGAACCACTGCTGCAGTTCAACTGGAAGAAGGCCACGGATCCGAGGGATAAGATATATGGGCTGCTTGGGCTACAAAGCGGAAGACGACCGACGCCAGTAATGCCAGATTATGCGGCCAGCTTGCAAGACATCTTCACCAGCTTAGCTACCGACGTGATCAAGACGCAAGACTGGCTGGTACCGCTTTGTCTCGATCTGCGGCAGGAGCTAAAGGGTCTCCCATCGTGGGTCCCGGACTGGACTCTCACAGCGACGAATCCGGTATTCTACTCCATCTCCCGCTTCACCTGGACATGGTCGTACAGCGCTGCAGACGAATTAGAAGGCAATATTACGATAGACGGTGACAACGTTCTCAACGTGAGCGGTATTCGTGTAGACGACTTCAGTGAAATCGGCGAAGCTTACGAAATGATGAAGGACTGTGCGGATCAGCTGGCGGTTTTTCAGAGCTGGAAAACCATGACTGACCTTGATAATCGTGGTGAGGATGAGTACATTAGTGGAGGCACGTTGGAACAAGCATTCTGGCGTACCATGTTCGCCGACCGTTTCCACCAAGATCAGAAACCGCGACAGCTCAAAGCGGACGATGTCACAGCTCTATATAGCTTCTTGGAAGAGACCGAAGACCGGCTGAAGAAGTACGGCAACGATGCTCTCATCTGCTTGAATGATGCAACGTCTTCTCATATCATCGCCGTGCTGGACCGTAGACTTTTCCGGACCAGGAAAGGTTGGCTGGGCGTTTGTCCAAAAATGGCTGCAGCTGGGGATGAGGTACATGTGCTTGGTGATTGTCCTGTACCGGTAGTGCTTCGTCGAGTTGATGCCGAAGATGGTGAACGAGAGGAGTATCGGGTCCTTGGTCATTGTTACGTGCATGGGATCATGGAAGGTGAAGCTTCCGAGTTAGGTATTGGCGTGCAGAGGATACGAATCGTATAGAATCGTGTGTCAGAGGAAAGGGGCAACCGTCCCATTGGCGCAGCGTACAAGATACCCTGACGGCGTACTATATTACGGCAAAAGGTATGCGAAGTGCGCTTGGAGGTATGCTTTTGACATTGTCGTGTACCTTTCTGGTCGCTGTCTCCTTGCCATGGCAAGTTTGCGATAGTATGAGAATCGTGGCGCTTTGATTCGCAGCTCAACCGCCGCTGCGACGCCCAACGCCATGGCTTCATCAGACTGCACGCTATACACGATCATCAACATCATCTCGCACCAAACTTTTCCAGCGCTCTCGACCCCTGCTCCGCCCATTCCTGCTTGCTCACCCACATATTCTCCTTGTCCGCCATAATATTCGCCAGCACCGCGCCACCCAAGAAAACCATATGCCGTCTTCGCGGCGGATCTTCTATCCGCACCTTGAATTTGTTTAAACGCTCGGGGTTGCCACCAAGGACCTTCGTGAGCCACAATTGCTTGATCTCCTTTTCCATTCGTGATGGCAGACCTGGATACATTGAGCTACCACCAGATAGTACGATTGCGCGGTAGAGTGATGATCGGATGTCCACGTCGGCTGCTTGGATGGTGTTGAAGAGGAATTCGGCGATACCGGGCTGTTCGACGTCCACGAGATGTGGTTGGAAGAGGCATTCTGGTGCCTCGAAACGTTCACTGCCGACTCGGATCACTCTGCCGTCAGGTAGGGTATAGTTCTCAACCAGCACAGTTGTCTCCTCGGCCAGCTTCTGGTCGAGTGCTAGGTCGTATGAGACATAGCACATTTTCTCCTTGATCGCACGAACGGTCTCGAAGTCGGCTGTCCTGTTCAGAGCGTACCCGCGCCGAAGGAGGAGCGAGATCAAATTCCGTGTGACATCTCGACCAGCCACATCCAACCGCCGGGTCAGGTGATTGAGCACCGTGCTCTCATACACCGGCACGATATGCGTCACACCATCTCCGGAATCCACCACAACACCAGACGAGAGTCCTTGCGCATACAGTGCCAGCACAGCCTGGATAGCCACATACACCCCACCGAAATTGTACCGCTCAAACATGACCTCGCACATCTGTTCTCGGTTCTTGAGAGGATTCATCGGAGGCTCGGTAAGCAGGATCTTGCGGCCGGTCGGATCTATGCGCATCTTCTCGAAGAAAGTGTAGTCCCACATGTGCTGCATGTCGTCCCAGCGCTTGACTATGCCGTTCTCCATGGGGTAGGTGATCTGTAGCATACTTCGTGCTGTCGCTGCCTCGTCACCGCACATGATGTCCTTGAGCTTGATGTCGCCAGAGGACTGTTCTTCGGTTCGTAGTATGGGTCGTCCGACTATAGATGGGTATTGATGGTCTGGGAAGTTCTTCGCATGATCAGCCTACAGTTCACTTTCCTTTTCACTACTGGGCGACCAACCTGGCCAGCGTATCCGGCTTTGATGAACCCGGTGCCTCCATCGAGGACTATTCATATGTGGTCAGTATGGTGCTCATATACTTGTGCTTCTCCAGAGCATACCAATTGGCGCTTCCGCCATGCTGCCCATATTTGTCGTGGATTTCTGCACCAATAGTCCAAGCTATGAGTGAAGCCTGGAGAAATATACACAGCCCAATGCTATAGCCTGCCCTCACTGACGACGCTGGCCACGATTCCGAGCCCCACCAGATTACGTCAGCCGCTTGAGCGCAACGGGCCGCATTCCAGTCGTACTTAATCGACTCGAATCTCGCGCTCTGCTTCCAAATCTCAATCCCGTGAGTCCAACCAGAACCACCCCATACCATCACCTCAATACTGACTGCCATCCCAGAGTGCACGGGCATTACGCATATCAGTGAGGATTCGTCCGAGATTGCGTTTTTGCTAGTGTGAGTAACCACCCAACCCATCTACCATCGACAACAACACAAGGCTAACCATTTCTGCAGTGAAAACTATCAACTGACTGCTCCTGTTGGACTTCGGTTCGGCAGGGAATTTTTGAAACAACCTTCATGCCTCAGCAATGAGCGCATACTTTTCATCAGGAATTCTCGCGTTTGCAAGAGACTGGAGAAGAGATTCTACATAAGCGAGGCTGGGCAGAGGAGGTCGTCGATGCCTCGCCAGGCTGTCACTCGCACGGCCAAGGTAATAGTCGTGTCGCCGGTAGGTATTTGTTGCTTGACCCTGACATAGCTGATTGAGCCAGCACTCGAGGCGGCTACAGCCCACTGTCTGCAGACCGAGATCTCAATGTGGTTGGAGGCTCATCACGCAAAGCTACGGCAGTCCTCCATACTCATTAATCAGAGGCCGTCGCTGATACGAGTTCGCTGCCTTCTCCCGCTGCTCTGTGGAAGCTGATACACGAGTTCAGTATCGAGGTAGCACTCTTGCCCTTCTACTGCATAAGCGGTGGCAGCACGACGGAAGCCATGTGCTATGCATACAGCAGCCACGTGAGACAATTGATGACGAGGACCAACGAAGCACAATCAGTCTTCTGGTCACGGCATTGACACTGCGGTGCCTCAGATAGCTGCTGACGGGCGATGCGAGAGGACGTGCAGTATTAATGAAGGGTTGAGAGACACCTTACTTCTCTTCTCACGGCCTTGCTACCCAAGACTTCACGGTACTGCTGCACGATGGGCGTATATCATGTGAACACATTGGCACTCCCCAGTAACGTGACTACCCTTCGGCCTCATGGCACAAGGAGAGGTACGATTTGTGTTTCAAACCGCGAATCTGGCACCATAACGCGTTGAGCACGCCGTTGCCCAACTCATAGTCCGCCTCCATAAGATCACAGCGGCGCGGTAAGAAGAACTCTATTGAGCGCTCAGGCGCCGCACACGTACACTACACGACTGCCGAGACAGTTCATAGGCGGGGGCAACGAAATTGCGATTGTGCTGCCAACGACACGACAAGTACTCGGCAGTGAGTGTCGTGTGCTCGGCAGGTTAGCCTTCACGTCCTATCTCCAAGCGAAAGTATGGGGTCAAGTCGTGGACTCGTAGACGATACGAGTCCAAGATCCTCGTGTCCTGGTGAAATGAATATCATATCGCCTAAGTGCATGCAACTCTTGTATACCTATAGCAGCGTCGGTGGCAATTTCCACGACCTGGAGCCGCCGGCCGTTGGAAGCTTGGCGGTTGGTTGGTGCTGCAAATAGAACATTTGAATTGCAATCGCTCGAAGGAACTGGAGAGTTATTCTACAGGTACGATTGGCACAACTTTGCATCCTTCAATCTAGCATCATGGTCGCATAGCCCTTCTGATGAGCTCATCTCGCGCACGCTGCATGTCATGTGTTGTGTTTGTTGACCTCCATCATTCGGAATGCACTTGCCATCTCATTGGGCGAGACTTTCCGCCGGCGCAGAGAGAGTTGCGCTAGTAATGCAGGTACGAAGGGAGTATCGCAGGGATGAACTTGAGCTATGGACGACGTTTGTATTGTTATTGCGGCCGGGCCTCTACCTGTGGTCGTTCGCTCCGCCGCAACAATAATAATGACTGGGTCTCGTTTCCCTCCTCGATCCCAACCGTTATACAGTAGTCAGGGAGGTCTGCGGGAGGTGAAGGGTTGTGATGAGGTATCTAGGGACGCTGTAGCTGTTTGTAAATGCCGTGAGACCACAACACCGTCGAGACGTTGCATGCGCTGAGCAACGACCGAGACGAGCGGTTCACACCCAGTCAGTGACGACGATATGGTCTCTCACAGCTTCCTGTATAGATCATGATAGCTGTTCGGAAGGACAATGGGGTAGCGTGGAATAGCCGCTAGATGTCGAGCAGAAGCTGTAGAATAGTAATAGTTTGTGAAAATTGCTGTCGACCACATTATTATGATAGGACGGTAGTAGAAGACAATTTCCTGCTAGACACTACTCTGTGACTCTGTTCACGTTAGCTCGTGGCTTGTGTTGGCATGATCACCATTGGACCCACAAGCGAGATTGGAGCACGTATCATACTCCTTTTGGCGCGCTCGGATCCATCTCGCCCTTCCGCTCCACCTCCACCATGCTGTGAACACAACACGCAGCATCTCACCTGCGCACCATAATCCTAATTCCACCTGGAGACCACCAGACTGCTACTCGTCTCCAATTCACTCATTCGGAATCAGCTCGCGACCATAACATTCTTTCCTGCTTCTCAATCCCACGCGCCGATACCAGCCTGCCTACACCCGCGACCGTCATACCACACCCACACAGCTTACAGCACGCGAGACGAGGTTCGATCACGATATCTGCATTGTTCGGCATTGAACAAAGGCCAAGGACGTCAGCTCATATCCTTACCGTGGCTTCACTGGAACACATCGCGACGAATAACAAAACGCACCTCAGTTGACACCACCTGACGAGCTCGATAACATCGCATTAATTGGTGATACCGGTAACAATGAAGGTCACACTCTCGCTGCTCACCGCGGCAGTCGCCGTAGCCGCTGCGCAACCGCATCAACACGCCCACGCTCACGCCCACGAGAAGCGTGACGAGGTATGGGATTCGACCATGGTGGTCGTGCCTGGCCCGACTGTCATCGCCTACGTCCTCAACGGCAAGCCGATCTCCGAAGACGATGTGAATCGCGGCATTGCGGACGGCTCACTCATCTGGGCACACGGCGGTCAGCTCCAACAGGCTGATAGCGCTTCCACGCCAGCAAGCACTGCTGCGCCCTCCAGCTCTGCAGCTGCCTATATCCCATGGAACCACGACTCCTCCTCGTCTGCGGCGCCATCCCCATCTCCTTCATCCTCGTCAGTCTACGTTGCGCCAACGACATCGTCGTCTTCCGTGTATGTCGCGCCAACGACATCGTCGTCTTCCGTGTATGTCGCGCCATCGACCAGCAGCAGTGCGCCAGCATTATCTTACTCTGCTCCCGCTTCGTCGAGCAGCGCCGCACCCTCCAGTGCACCATCAAGCGCTCCATCGTACAGTGGTGGCAACTCCGGCTCCAGTGGCTCTTCGTCTGGCGTCGACTCTCCTTTCCCTGACGGCCAGCTTGACTGCAGCACGTTCCCATCCTCATACGGAGCAGTCCCTGTCGACTGGATGGGGCTTGGTGGCTGGACTGGTGTGCAAAGCCCTGGCTCCCACAGCAGCGCCGGCATGAGCAACATCATGACCCTCGTCAAGAGCCAGTGCCCTGACGGCAACTGCTGCACCGAGGGTTCTTACTGCTCGTACGCTTGCCCAGCGGGTTACCAAAAGTCTCAATGGCCAACTACCCAGGGTGCCACCGGTCAATCTGTGGGTGGTATCCAATGCCTGAACGGCAAGCTCCACCTCACCAACCCAGGCCTGTCTAAGAACCTCTGCATGACTGGTGCCTCCCAAGTTACCGTCTTGGTCCAGAACAAGATGTCCTCCAACGCCGCTATCTGCCGTACCGACTACCCTGGCACTGAAGCTGAGACTATTCCATTGGACACCCAACCCGGTTCAACCAACAACCTCACTTGCCCCGACGCAGACAACTACTACAATTGGGAGGGTGGACACACCTCTGCTCAATACTACGTCAACCCCAAGGGTGTCTCCGCCTCCAACGCGTGCCAGTGGGGCAGCTCAGCAAACCCATGGGGTAATTATGCGCCACTTAACCTTGGTGTCGGCTACAGCAACGGTGCCGCTTGGTTGGCCATCTTCCAGAATGCGCCCACTACGACTGCTTCGCTCGACTTCACCGTTACCATTACTGGTGACAATGTTTCAGGAAACTGCAAATACTCGAACGGCCAGTATTGCAGTGGTCCCAACTACAGCCAATGCAGTTCGACGACTGGGTGCACGGTAAGCTTAGACCATTGCCACTTGACATGATGTATGGGTGCTGATCATATTCCACAGGTATCAATAAGCTCAGGAACCGCCACCTACGTCTTCAGCGACTCGTAGGTGTCGTGTTGTACGAAGTACAGCAGCTGCGCGATCTCACCTTCGTCAATACTACCATCGACTAGCGCAACCTTGAACGACCTTACCTGCTTCTTTCAACCAGCGTGCCTGCTACCTTTCCACCGCACTTTATGAACCCAACCAACGAGGCCTGGCAGCTTCCCACCGCATCAAACCCTGTACATGAAGCGCACCAAATCCATTCTTGGTCATCCTTTCGCACACACGACCCAGCAGCATGCGAGGACATTGCGCGGTCAGCAGAATCAACTTAACGGCCCTCGGCATGTGGCTTTGAGGCAACATTCGCATCAGCAAATCATCGTTAGCATGGCATTTGAGTCTATCTAAGCAGAGCGTCTGTTCTGTGCCTGGCGCCTGGGCTGGCTCTGTCGTGCCCTGCGTGGAGATGGACGCGCAGATCTTATCGAATACCCTTTTTTTTCCCCTCCGAGTCTTTCGTTCTCATAGTGTTTATTCCCCTGATTTATAACGACCTTCGTTCGAGATTCATGTGGTGCGCACGGGCAAGCTGGCAGGCAGGCGGAAATGGAGGGTGGATCGTGGGCTGAGGGTCGGATTCTTGGCTGGGCTTTTGTCGATGGGGTGGTGGTGGCGACGGGGAGACAGTCACTTGATCGCGAGGGCTGCTTTATCGACTACCTGGGGCTGCTATTGTGTGCATATGCTTTGCAAATCTATTCCGCCAGCAAGGAGAAGAATGAAAAAAATCCTATCTACCAATTGCTTTTTATGCTGCTGCTTCCACTTACGACGACGGCTTATGTGGGTTTGGTGGTGGTGCACTTCTTTGTATATAATGTCTGTTCTGGCCGGTCAATCGAAGTGGTTTTTGATCTGTCCTCACTTCTCTGCTTCTCCATGCTGTGTAGTCAGTTGTGTTGTCTGTCTGCAGTGCATTGGTGGCGCAGTGGAATCACGTGTCAGGATGAGAACGACATGAGGGATGAACAGATTTGAAAGACGTGGATCGCTTCGTGAATGCATCGTAACCTCTTTGGAGAGAGAAAAACGCCATGTAATGCCCGTGGTATCATCTATAACTTCACAAACTCATCATCGCCGCTCCAGCCTTTGCCCCATCATCTACTTAAGGACACGCCGCATGCTTGAAATCCTGCCTTCGCACGACCCTCGTCTTCGCCTCCTCACTCTTCTCCCCCACCACCCCCCCTTCCGGCCTTCTCAGCAGCCCGGACACCTCATCGCATCCTCCCGCTCGTCCAGGGCAGCCTTTCTGACCACCATCTACGAAAAGTCGTTAGGCCAGCACTTCTCCTTCGGCCACTGCTCGTTGTGCGTCTCGGCATGCTGCTCAAGGATCTTCTTGTTGTCCCTCGCCAGCTCCTTGCGGCAGAAAGCACAGATCGACATTTCTTTCTTCGCCTTCACCGGTGTGCCGTTGGGGTTGACGGGAATTCGGGTGCCGGCCGCTTCTGCTTTTTTGTGCTCGCGGTGGATACGGTCTTTCTTGCTGATGGGCATATTGGCGGATTCAGATTGGATTGTGGTGTCTGAGAATGATGTTGTTTTGTGGCTCCAGAGGATAAGGGGGGTTGATCACCGTGAAGAGTCGATCGTGAAAGATATATACCTTTTTCTGAAGATCTAGGCGTGAAAGTTGTAGGCTGAAATCCGCGCTAGGTGCGATTCAAACTTTCTGCATAGTTCACTTGCCTCTCCTATCAACCTTCACACCCATGCCTTCACTTAAAGATCGTGACCCGGCACTGATATGCACATGCAATATTGACAATCACAAGCGTACAGACTGTCAAAGCTCATTAATAAGGCTGGTTCACAATCATGAGTGAAGTGGCGATGCAGAACATTTGATATAGCCAAGGTAAATTATAGTGAGCGTCCCTTCTACATCTCTCCCTCACATTAGCTACTGCGGGATCATGAGACGACGGTTAGTATGGCATGATATTATTCAAACCCCGGGGATCTGCTCATGCAGTATCGTTGGTGCATTGCACACTAACAACCTCAAACTCATTCCACTTCCTCAAATATCTCTCTCCCTTCCTGTACATCCCAAAAACATACTTCCTCCTCCATCCCTTCAGATCAGCATCGTCCAGCTGAGCCTTTCGCATAGTAGCAGGAGGCTTCCAAGCCGGGTCGAAGACGAACAATCGCCTCTTGCCCGAAGCTAAACGTTCAATGCCGACGATGGTGATAGAATGCTGAGGTCTCTGCAGGAATAATGGCGGGCGGTCCGTAATATGCACGTTGGCTTGTTGCCCAGATGAAAAGTCCGTTGGGCTGGGGTTGAAGTACTTCTCCACGAAGTTCAAGAGGTCAGACCATGCGGTCGAGCCTGTGAAAGCAGAGCCGGTGCATTCGACACCCATGCTCAGGAGCAGAGCTTCGGCTTCCGAGCTGCCGATGTGCTTTCTTGCCCCTCTGATGCCACCGGTCTGAATGCGACCATGAGGATTGAAGCCACGGTCCCAGGCTGCTTCTATACGGTCCTGCAATCCAAGAACCGTAAGCTTTCGACCCAAGTCCTGCTGCACTTCTGCCTTGATGGAGACAGAGGTGTTCGTAGCTAATGAAAGGCAAATCATCTGGAGGTTCCTGTACCCGCAAAAATGAGGGCCTTCGTCCGGTAGCTTATGGATCTGTACGACACCCTGATAGCAGAGGTACGCAACCGCAACTTTCTTGTCGTGATGGAGTAGCTGGGCGAGCTTGGGAATCACATTTGGTAGATCGTTGCTGTGGTCTTCGGCGGCCAGGAGGGTATGTATATGCTCGGGCATATGATCTTCGAATGCATGAGGTCCTAGGTCACGCTTCTGCTGTATGCATCAGTACCAGGACATGATATCTTTCTCGGCACAGGTGGCGTACTCCCAGGCGTTTGATCTCATGATCATCCATCGGGAAGATTCATCGCTGAAATGCTGCGATCATGGTGTGTCTCTTGCAGTGTTTGAGACCACGTTGATCTCGCCGAACCGTTGCGAGTTTGAGGCGATGGTAGGTTGGCATGTAGGTATCGTCTTCGCCACTCCTACCACGACTATGTCAGGTCGCTGTCTCCCTACCTGCATGAGCTCAGATGAAGTAGCCACGATCGCGAGGTAAGCGAGATACGCCTGCCTTGATGAGATGAGCTGAGTGAACAACAAATGTATCATGACGTGGCAGCTGCGCCTCTGAAACATAACCAGTGTTTACAAGTCCGTGCATCTCGATTGACCAAGGCCAACCAAGGGCCAACCTTATCCAGCAGGTTTCTTGGCCTTTAAGATCTGACTGCTTCTCTCCTTACATTCCTAAGACACTGCCGACCAACTCCACGAGCAATAACAACTCATTTCAGTCACAAGAACAACGATTCCTGCAAAATGACACCCAACATGGCAAACAACGATGTTAAAAGAGGGTACTCCCAGCAAGCGCCAATGCAGGCTGTCCCCAGCCAAGAGCAGCTAAGCAATACTACGGAGGTAAGCTTTCGGAGCTCCATGAGCTTGATTCTTGGAGTTATGTCTGCGACAACGACGATGATACTCGTGTCGTGTGTCGCGGACGTAGACGTTTACCTGCGATATTGTCGCGCTGGGAGCCAGTATAGGTCACGGAATTGATGGCTAATACGGTACGATGTGAATATAGACCAACACCGACTCCGAGAACAACACCAAGACCCAGCGCACCATCTTAGGCATGAGGGGTGGAGGACTCATTCGTACGTCGATCTCATTGCCCATTACCCGATGCTACTTCGTTCTGCCAGAAGCTGACAAGACTGCGATGTTTAGTGGACCTCTGCGCCTGCTTCATCTGCTGCGAGGCTTGTGACGCCTGCTGCCATGCTGTGGACGACTGCTGCTGTTGCTAAGCGAGTGGGCGCGACTTTGACGGAAAGACGCGGTACAAGAGACAGAGACGAAGACTTGATTTCCGAGGGAGCGAGTGTTTAGTGGAGGCGTGAGCGGTCATGATGGTAGCGAGAAAGACGGTAGTTGAGCGTCAGATATCCCTGTAATTCCTGATTCAACCATGCTGCATCCAGTCGTACTGCGCACAAGTGGCTCTTGAATTTAGATTGTGGACAAGTACGTACTCCTGCAACCTTGAAAGCTGTCGAGGAAGACACAATTCTGTACACCGAATCGATAGAAGCTGTGCAGCAGCGGAGGCTATACATACGACGCCATCAACATGTCCAAGGTATCATGAGCAGCGTATCGAGCGACCAAGCAGCAATCCCACAACATCCCATCCCATCTCCATCCAACTTCCACAAAAGGTCCATGCTCCATCGTCGCTTCCACGTCGATACGATCATATATCCTTCCACCCACCTCCTTCACTATGTGCAACTCAACGACACAGCAGAACGACCAACAGCACACTACGCCACCAGCCCGCCCACAACCTCAGCATCCTCAAGCTCCCCCACAATCTCCGGCAACAAACCCTCGACATCCTCCTCCCTAACATTCAGCGCACCAGTGATAAGCCGTCTATACTGTCTCTGCTTCTCCCTCGCCGACTCCGAACCCGCTCCTACGTCGCCAGCGAGCGAGATGTTGCGGACGATGGTCTTGATCAGCTCCTTCCGCTGGAGTTGTAAGGAGGAGAGGTGGCGTGCGAGTGCGAGTTTGCGCTCTAGATAGGCTGAGCTGTGGGGGTCGAGATCCATCTCACTACTGTCGCTTGGCAGGTGAGGCGAAGATGAGGATTTGGCAGCCTTTTTGTCTTCAGCTTTGACGTGGTCGGCTAGTGCAGCTGCTTCTTCGCTCTCGACCAGGCTCTCGCATTCGCCTGTTAGTTCGGCGAGCACGCGCTCCAGCTCCTCCTCTTCTTCACCCACCTCGGTGGCGAGCTCGAGATCCCGCGCTGTCCACTCCTCGCTCTGTCGCCTTAGCCCTTCTAGTTCTGCTTTCCTCCGCTCGATGACACGTTCTGCTTCTCGGACTTCAGAGTCCTTGTCCGCCATTTCTGCGTCGAGAGCAGAGGCCAAGGAGCGCGTCTTCGTGATGATGGTAGGAAGAAGAGATGAGGTCAGCGTGAGTGCGACCTCCGAGCTATACACCTCCCTGCCTGGCGTTGTGGCCGATGAAGGTGCGAGTGTGCCATTACTTGCATTGACAGTGGTCAGGGAGGTGTGTGGGATCAGTGGATCGAATGGAATGCCATTTGCGATGCTCGACATGGAAGGGGCCTGGACTGCGCCACCTATAGTGTGCAGGCGTGAGGAACCTTCTGCAGCTTGGAAAGGTGACGAGGAGAACTGTCGGTTGCGTTCTTGACGGCGGTGGTTCAGCTGAACGATCAGTTGGTCGGCTGTCTCGCCCACGAGATTCATGACATCAACAGCTGCGTTCCTTCCAATCAAACTACGCACGCACTTTCGCGCTCCGTATCGTGCCGCTATCGTGATGGCAGTATCTCCATTACGATCCTGCTCGTTTAGCACTCTCTCCACGTCGCCAGGTGACAAAGTCTCAGTCATCTTCGACAAGATGCAATCCATGTAGTACCTCGCACATTCGTACTTCTTCTTGCTTTGCGTAATGCCTGCAATTTGGTGGAAGACAGTACTGCCAGACCACTCTTGCATATTGACCGTACGAATGAGCAGCGAGGCCAACTTCTCCATGTTCCGCTTGTCGAAGCTGTTTGTAAAGATGACTGATCGCATGAGTGGTGTCTCACCAGATTTCGACTGACTGTCAGTCCAAGCACCACGACGAATGAGATCCTTGACGACCTCAATGTCGCCCATAGCTGCTGCCCAATGCAGAGCAGAATGACCCTTTTCATCAATGGGTCGGTTGATATCGACATTGCCTGGTGGTGTAGGAGCAAGGACCATTGCATCCATGCTGGGGTCCTCTTGCAGCATGAAGTAGTCCAGCAGCTCCTCCGCCCACAGCTGATGCTCACGATCAGCCTGCGACATGTGATCTTCGATTCGTCTCCGCTTCCGTGATCCGCCAGTGTATGGGGCCATGTCGTATTCGTCGAATTGCGATTCCGAGGCTACGGTATCGTTGTCGGGTGTCTCTTCGTGGACGTCCATCTGATCGTAATTTTGATGATGATGTTGTTGTTGGTACATGTTTGCTGCGGGTGCTTTGCGCTGGGCGGCTTGTCGTGGCGCTCGTGGCTTAGAAGATGCAGCCGTCTCATGCTTTGGGGCCGGTGGCGGGCTACGGTCACCTGGGACAAAGTCGAAGATCGGACGAAGCTGTTCGAGGACACCATTCTTGGCTGCAAGAGTTCGTCCATCGTCCAGTGGAATCCAGGTTCCTAAGAAGATACTGTCAATTTCCCAGAACTGTAATCAATGGGCAGCTGTGTCACACACCCTGATACTTGCCGTACCCGCCCTGGACTTTCTCGTGGATACCCTTCTGCACCTCTCGTTCGAGGACTCTTGTGCGGGCAGGCTTGTCTAACCCCGCCAATTTTCTTAATGAAGTGTTAGCATGAGTCGGCGATGTCTCCATATCGGACTTACAGGATATGAGTCGCGTTGCACCACCCATCGCCCTGACGGCGCATGATCTGGTGGCCTTCCACAAGTAATTCGTATATTGGAACATTGCTCTGATGCGTGTCAGTCTGGAGCAGGATCCACACAGCAATGGTCACTCACATAGGTCGCAGAGTATACGGTGTTCCCGCTTCTGCCTGCCATGACGGCGATAGTATTCGCGTGAAATGAGACGAGAGCGAGGCTGCCTTCCCGACCGTGATCGTCTGTGGGCCGTGGCTGAGAAGACCTGCGATATGAGGGTCGTGCACATGCGAGACTCTGATATAATCGATGCGCGTGGTGGACGACGCGTGGAGTTCGCGTTTGTCGGAAAGTGCTCGCGGCCGCCGGGCCGAAGCGAGAGCTAGACATGAGCTTCGACGACGAATGCGAAGGAAGCACATGATCAGGCATTGAAGGTCACATTGACACAGCGAAGATGGGAGTAATTGATGCTGCAAAAGAGGCCGTGGGTCTGGGCCATGGAGGGGAAGGGGGCGGAAGCAGCACACGTATGTCAAGCGAAAGGGCTCCTCCAAGACCAGCAAGGACAACAAGCATGCATACCATATGGAGAGGCACATATGAGGGATGCAGAGGTGGGAAGAAAATGCTGACGGTGTATCTGAAAGCAGCCGCCACCCGCGAACAAATGTCCGAAGCTCGTGTGCCTCTCGCCTACCGCGACGCTTGCGCCCATCTCCTCATCCCTTTGAATCGATGTAGGTCTAATCAAGGACGACATGCATGGCTTGGAATTAATCCTTCTACCAGGTCGATACGAGTCGTACTATCTGCCGTGGAAGTGTGGCGTAAGTCATGAAGATCTCGTAATTGAATGAGTGAGAAAGGACAAAGTGCTGATCAACGATATTCCCAGGACGAACGACACAGCTACGAAAAATGCCAGTACGACCTTTTCCGCGAGCGAGTGAAGAAGATGGACGAGATCCGCGAGCAGAAGGGCGGCGCACGAAGCAATTAAAATCACAGGCTGGTGAAGGTGGCACGGCCATGTTATGATACAATAAGTGCTGCTGTGTACAAATGCTCCCATCCCCAGCCCGGATCATGCCGAAAGCACCAAGCATTGTCGAAAATGGCTTGGTCAGTAAGTAATCACGTGAGCCGTTATGCTGGTTCATGACTCCGTGACGTTCGTGGGATCCATTCTCATGCATCCTCCATTTCCGCCTCGAGCTGCTCCCGCATCATCTCCTCCTGCGTCTCCTGCACAATATCACCCTTCGGACTCCCCACATCGGACCTTTCCTGGCTCAGCTCCTCCTGCGTCTCCTCCACAACCTCACCCTTCGAGCTCTCCACCTCAACCGCCAGACCAATATCCTCCATCTCGGCCTCCGGGGAGGTTTCGCGCTTACCCAACTCCAGCATACCACCCAACTTAGCCTTCTTGACCACCGTCTCGCCGTCCGCCGCGGCCCGCACATCCTTCATGAAGTCCTCAAGGCCCTTGGCAACCTCAGTAGCCATCTGAGTAGGCTCGAGAGTCTCCTGCTGCTCACCGAGAGGATAGGCCGTGTCGCCAAGCCCAAAGTCGTCCGGCCCGACCGCCATCTGATCAGCTTCCCGCATGAAATCGTCCCAGTGATCACCAGTCTCTACACGCGGAACAGCATCTGTAATGAAATCGGGACTTGCGCTGGCCTGGCGAAGCGGTTGTCCCGGATTCGGAGATGTCATCCCAGCTTCACCTTCAGCCTCACCATTAGCATCATTCATCCACATCTCAATCTCCTCCACCCTATCCCCACCAGCCTGAGCCACATTTCTCGCTGCTCCTCCTTTCTCCTTTCCGCCTTTCCCACCAAGATCCAGATCAGGAAACATGTTGTCCCGAACTTCCGGCATCTTTCCCACGCCACCGTAAGCAGGAGGATGGTACTCGAAGACCTTCTTATCGAAATCCTTCTCCTCCATCATAGCCTTGAGCTTAGCATTCTCGCGTCGTTCGACGGCACTCTCGCTGACTGCTCGGCCTAAGACTTCCCCGCTATCAGAGGAGTTGGTGGCTTGACCACGGGCCCGCTTCTCCATCCTCAGACGTTCTTGGGCGTGCGAGATCCGGTCTTCCCATTCTACTCCCGTCTTCTCGCGAAAGGCGGTTTCGAAGACATGTCTTGCTGTTTCCAACGAGCAGCCGAGTGCGGCGATGATGTTGTTCGACGGTATGAGAGCTGTGCCGGCGAAGTGGGCGTTGGTGGCGTAGGTGGATGGTTCGGTGTTGGTTTCGTAGAGCTGGAGCTGGTGTCAGAGGGGTTGAATGTTAGTTCGGGTGGGTGTGATCTCCGGGGGAAAGGATGTGTCTGAAAGTAGGCTGTGGAGATCAAGGTGATTGATGTGGAATTTGTGATGCCTGGGATGACTTACGGTGATGATGAAGCGTTCGTTGCGGTTGGCCCTCGTGTCCACCTTAGTCAGCGTGATTTCGTACTTGAAGCCGTCGTTGGGGTCCATATAGATGTGGTGATTATCTATGAAGCATACCCTGTTAGCTTCGAGCCGTGACAGACAGCCATCGACCGGTAGTGCTATCAAACGAAGATCAACATACGCGAGAAGATCTCATTCTTGGCCTTTTTCGCTCCACGCCGGAATAGGGCCTCTTGCTCCTTCTTCGCTACCCTCTCAGCCTCAGTTTTCTTCTTCCGAGCTTCCTCCTCTGCTGAACGTTCGCGAGCTAGACGTTCTTCAATCTTCTTCTTCTCGGCTTCGGAGACGAATTGCTCTGTGTGCGACGTAAGGCTTCAGCCAGTAATCCCGCATGAGATTTAGGACCATTATTCTCCTGGCTTCCTTCACGAGACCCTCCATCCTGAGCCTGCTGACGGAGTTGACGGCGCACGGAAGCAGCAGCCTTATCAGCTTTGACGAAAGAATAGATCCCTTCCCTAGCCCTTTTCTGGTTGAATAGCGTATCGCGCAGCCAATCTCCGCTGACAATGAAGATTCTTTCCCCCTTCTTCACCTTGTCGGCCGCTTGTTTGACGACGCCGGACTGGTTCCTCCAGGTCCTCTCAGAGCAAACTAGGTGAGTAGTACTATCGGTGAATTTGGTCATGAGCTTGCCACCAGCTACGGCTATCCAGTTGGTGACCCGCTCCTTGGTCCATTTTGGGTCCTCCACGGCAGGAAAGATGACCGTGATCTTGGTGCCTTTGAGGCAACCGGAAGGCATTGTGCTGCTGGGAGTTCGAAAATGGACAGGAAGCTGGGGTGGTTAAGGTGGACGATGATCGGAGGGGTTGATGAACTGGTAATTGAGAAAGTGGATTGTGTTAGAAAGAGAGGAAGTGAGGGTGAGATAGTTGGTCATATGTGCTGCAGTGGCGCTAGTGGTATCACGTGGCTGTAAAGCTTCATCGAGTGAAGTTACCTCCCTGCGCGCCGAGGATCGTGAAGTGACGTTGATCACACTTGGCCACGAATGTGCGGAATGCAGACAGTTCTATTGAACCTCCACCGAGTTGAAGGCGGTCATGATTTCGTGCGGCGGCAGTGGCTAGAATGAAATCACTGAGAATGGTCCAGATCGTGGTGGCTCATGTCTTCATATTGGCTGCATTTCCTCCTACTCTTCAACATCAATACCCTTAGCAGCCTCAACAAACTGCTTGATCTTCTTCAGGTCCTGCACTCCATCCGTTTCCACACCACTACTGACATCCACACCTACGACACCCCCACCCATTCCTTCAAGCCCGTGTACCATAGACACTACGTTCTCGGCATCTAAGCCTCCTGCAAGCAAGACCCTCAAACCCTCGTCTGTCTGCAGGAGGCTCTTCACGTTGTCGATAGCCAGCTTTTTTCCTGTCCCACCAGCGCCACTATCGAGAAGGGGTAGGGCATGGTATCCTCGCGTGGCTAATCCGGCTTCACCGGGCTTGCACGCTCGAAGAACTGGGACTGGTATAGACGAGCTCCACTCCATTGGTTCCGCACCGTGAAGTTGCACGATGTCGAGATTCAAGTCTTGGACAGACTCGAGGATGTGTGATAGCGGTTGGTTCTGGAAGACGCCGACGAGGAGCGCTCGGGACGGATGTTGGATATGCCTTCGGCTGGTGTGGTCGAAGTAGCTGATAGCCTTCTTCTGCTCCAAAGGCTGCAATGAAGTCGTCCTCGATGCAATACTGTTTACCTTGGGTGTCTCGTGTACAATCTTGGAGATCGCGAGCGCGGTGTCCTTGTCCACGCAACGTTTCCGACCTTGCACCAGTATCATGCCAACGAGATCTGCACCAGCCTCGATAGCAGCTTTGGCCGCGTCGGCACTCCTCGTCCCACAGATCTTGACGAGTAGCTTTCGCTTGCCCGCAGGCTTGACTACTGCTTCACCGCCCCCCAATAGCTCTGCAATGAAGGCTGCTGTGTCTTTGGCTCTCATCAGTGCTTCACCAACCAGCACGGCACCAACACCATTCTTCTGGTACGGTTTTACATCTTGCGGGCCAGAGATGCCGCTCAATGCGCATAGGATGGTGTCCTTGTCAACCATACTCATGAGTCGCGTCGTGGTATCCATATCTACATCAAAGGTGGTCAAGTTGCGGTTATTGACACCGATGACCTTCGAGCCTAGCTTCACCGCTACCTCCATCTCGTCTACAGTATTGACTTCTACCAGCGGCTCCATACCCAGCGATTGAGAATACTTGTACAGCCGTGTCAAAGTCTCAAGATCAAGCATCTTCACAATCAGCAGCACTGTATCTGCACCCGCCAGTCGTGCTTCGAGGATCTGATACTCTTCGAACACGAACTCCTTCCTTAGCACAGCAGGTCTGTTAGGCATACCGGCTAATGCCTGCCGCACAGCTCGTAGGTCGTCAATGCTTCCCTTGAACCATTCGGGCTCGGTGAGCACTGAGATGACACTGGCTCCAGCGAGTGCGTATGTGCGTGCTTGAGCCGGCGCGCAGGCTGAGAGTGAGATAATTCCCTTGGATGGGGATGCACGCTTGATCTCGGCCATGAGTGACAGCTTGAATGGTGATTGTCGTAGTCGATCCGCAAAGTCAATGAGAGGCGGCGAAAGATCCAGATCATAAGCAGCTTGTAGGTCTTCCGGCCGCTGTGAAGGAATCTGCTTCTGCGCCGCAACTGATGTCTTGCGATGGGCATAGATCTTGTCCAATATAGACATCTTCTTGTCGCCGTTAGTTTGCGATGATACACCGTTGGGCACAGAAGGCTTAGCCTGCTTCTGCAATTTCTCGTTTTCTGCCCATGTACCACCTTGCATATGCAAGAAGTTCTTGAGCATTACTCTGCCCTCCGCAGTCAGGATGCTCTCGGGATGAAATTGCACGCCTTCCACCAAGAGCTCCTTGTGTCGCACACCCATGATCACGCCTTTGCCACCATCTGGTCCGGTCGCAATCCAAGATGAGACCTCGAGACATTCCGGGAGTGTCGGGTGGGTCCCAGCAAGAGAGTGATATCTCGTAACAGGCAGATCCTGTGCAAGACCAGCATACACACCCCGCCCATCATGCCGGAGAGGACTCGTCTTCCCATGCAATATCTCCCCCGTCTGCTCTACAGTCCCGCCGAAAACGGAAAAGATGCATTGCTCGCCCATACAGACACCCAAGATGGGTATCTTGCCAGAGAAGTGGTTGATGGCATCTTTACTTATGCCTGAGTCAGTGACCGGATGGCCGGGTCCGGGCGAGATGACGAGTTGGGTTGGTTTCTTCGAGCTCAGGGCGTCCAGTGTGATTTCATCGTTGCGGTAGACTGTTACGCTTGCACCTTCGAGGACTAGATACTGGTATACATTCCAGGTGAAGGAATCGTAGTTGTCTATCAATATCACATTTGATGCGGTCGGAATTGGTGGTGCTGCTGAGGGCTGTTGTGGCGAATGGTCGATTAGGTCAATGTCCGGCATCTTGTCGATGACCGTCACAGACTTGAGATTAGGTAGATGGGTGAGTTGACAGTGGTGTGATATGTCTGGTCATCTCGTCGAGGTCCATCGATCAGTCATCCTCTTGGCGTCCATCTGGCTCAAATCTAGAGCGACCAGGGTGTGCGGTTGGTGCCGAGGCGGAGCATTTGTATATACCTGCAGTAACGACATCATCACAGACTTAATAGAAGTATAATGAACCGAGGGCCTACAAACAGCTACCATATGCTATAGCCCTCCTGTCATATCCTGTCATATTAACCGCAATACAGGTAGGCTTAACCTCTCTCATCCCGTTTACTCCTCTACAGAGCTCCACCGCAAAGATGCAAGAACACGACATCCTGATCCTCGGCGCCGGCTGGACCTCGACCTTCCTCATCCCCCTCCTCTCCGCAAAACGTATATCCTTCGCAGCCACCACACGAGATGGGCGAAAAGTAGCCGGCGTAACAACAATCCCCTGGACCTTCAACCCAGACGAAGACTCCACCCAGCAAACCTCGAAGAGCCAGTTCTCCTCCCTACCACTGGCCAAACACATCCTCATCACTTTTCCCCTTACCGGCCCCGGCCAAAGCCAAAATCTCGTCAAAGGCTACTCCCTCGCCCACGGCAATAAGACCGGCGGAAGTGTGAAGTTCATCCAATTAGGCAGTACAGGCATCTGGCAGATCCCGCAAAAGACCCTCTGGGTTTCAAGAAAATCACCTTATGATACCGAGAACAAGCGCGCCATCGCCGAGGACGAATTACTAGGATTAGACGGCTGCGTGCTCAATCTCGCTGGGCTATGGGGCGGGGAAAGAGACCCGAAGAAGTGGGTCGACCGCGTCGCGAAGACAAAGGAGGATGTCAAGGGGAAGAGGAGCCTGCATATGATTCATGGGCTTGATGTCGCGCGGGCGATCGTGGCGATGATGGGACGCTGGGAGCTGTGTAAGGGGCAACGGTGGATGTTGACGGATGGCTTCGTGTATGATTGGTGGAGTTTGATGGCTGGGTGGGCGGATTCGAAGAATGAGAATGGTGGTGGTGATGAAGATGGTGGGAAGGCAGATCGGGAGCCGTTGGATCAGGCGAGGTGGGTTTATGAGATTATGAGGGAGGAGAAGGTACATGCGTTGCCGAGATCTATGGAGGAGCTGGGAAGGTGTTATTTTGGGAGGGAGTTTTGGGATCAGTTTGGGTTGGTGCCTTTGAAGGCGAGGATCTGAGTGATGATATATCCATGATAGCGTTCCAACGAGCTTGTACTGGCTGAAGCCAGACGTAGGACATCCCATTCTTTTCAGAAGCTTGCATGACTGCGAGGTCTAAGAACGATCGCTCCCTAAACTCAACTTCCCATGCCCCCTTCCCTATCCATCTGGTCGTCCCCCGCCTTAGTCAAGCAAACATCCACCAACCGCTGCGGCCGCCCATTCTCCTTCAACTGCGTCGCGATCTCCACCGCCCTCTGCAAAAAATACGCCACCACCCGATCTTGCCCGCCCAGAAGCCTCGCCGCTGCCGTCCAGATGGCCTGAGCGAACTCGCCGAGATGGTCTAGAATGTCCAATTGCGTGGCGTTGGACACGGCCGTGCCGAAGAGGCTGGCAGCGTGCATGAAGCCGAATTCGGCGCTGTTGGCCAAGCAAAGCAGAGAATTGTCAGCACTCTCGTGTTTTCAATCTGACCGCCGGTCTAGTAGGCCGCTCTATGTAAGGTGAAAGGACTCACGAAACAAGAAGATATGGATGACTATGCGCACCATCGCTGTCAGTAAACACCCCTACTCTCCTCGCAGCCTGGACGGCATTCACCCGCTCAGGATCGACAAGATGGCGGACGGCTCGTTCACGGCTCCAGGACAACTAGTCCACGACCCCAAACTCGTTGTGTCGGAGCAGATAAGTTCGCAGGCGTTCGATGGCCGGCCACACCCCATCTAGTCTGCCAAAGTAGAAGGCTGGATTCTGTCGCTCGGCGATGCAGTACGGGCATTCGCATGTGAAACCTAGCTGGTGGTTCCGCAGCGGTTGTTGAAGGTAAAAGTTGATGTACGACACCGTCACCTCTTCGCCCTCGGGGATGCCGGTGTCAGCGCGCACGGTATAGCGATCATGATCGCGATCCCAGACCGCGAAAGCATTCGGCGTGCAGCTATGATTGATATAATACGCCCCCTCGACCAACACAGCCCCGTCCTCGACCGGCAACCCACCATGTTCCATCGCCAGCACGAGTTTCTCAAAGAGCACCTTCTCCCTAGCCGCCCCGGACGTCATCTCCAACGTCAGGATCTCATGCGGCGGAATGAACATCTCCATCGTTTGCCGGAGGGATCGATAGGATGAGGTGCTCAAATCGACTGTATCGGCTTCTTTGCATTGGCCTTGACTATGGACGCAGACTTTGGGGGGGCCATCGGAGTCGTGGCGGGCCAGTGCGGGTTCGGAGAGGACAACTTCGCCGTGGAGGAAGGGGCGGGTGGTGAAGAGGCCGAGGCGGTGGATCGGGGATTTGCGAGCGCGCCAGATTTTGGGATGGGTGGTGGATGGTCGTGTTATGTGGAGGATTTCCATGTATTTGACGACGAAAGTGGGATGTCCTTTGAGCGAGTATATGTAGTGGATAGCGATATAGCGGGTAGTGATGGTGTGTTTTGTGGGCGACACGTATGGGTTTTCAGCTGGAAAGCATCTTTGTTGTAGTAGATGGTGTGGAAATGTCAAGTTCGAGAGCTCCTGACTGCTTTCCAGGCGTGGTCCCTGGCTGGGAAGGCCTTTGCTCGAGGCAGTACAGGTGCTTCCAGTGGTTCCACGAGCTCTTGCTGCTTTCAATGCGTGCTGGTGGCCAATTTTGAAAATCACATGCAGTATCTCCAGGCATCACAGCACGGAAAGCACCATGACAGGACCAGAAGGAAAGAGCATGCTCGAGACCATCGTCTCAAGCACCTAAATCCTCACCCTTTCCCTCCCGACCCCACGCCGCCCTCCACCTTTCTCTCAACCAGCCTAACCCACCTCCTCCGTCTCCACTCCCCCCTATTCTCCCCACCAACCCCTTCCTCCCACCCACTCCTCGGCTTCCCCTTCCTCACCTCGCTTCCCTTCTTCCCCACAGGAGACCCAAGATTCGCCTGCACAACCTCCTCAGCCAAGTCAACCACCCACCTGTCCCCTTCCATCTCCACCTCTACCCCTTGCACCATCCTCTCCTCCACCCACTCCCGACTCTCAAGATCCAGCTCCCATTTCTTCCCCTTCCATTTCCATCCCCGAGGCGGTGCCACGTCCTCGAAGAACTGGGTTCCTTTCGCCCTTGCACCTGCTATCCGGGCCGGGCTGAGAGGATCAAACGGTGCAGGGGAGAAGAGCCAGGGCTCCCATGTCTCGGAGTAGAAATCGTATTTCTGTAGTTCGAAAATCTCCACTTGCCGGGTCGAGGGAGGGGAGCGGAGGATGATTTCATCCCCGATCAAGGACTTCAGCTTCGCGAGGAGGTTCTCAGCATGCGTGCTCGCTTGACTAAGATTCCTCTCCTCGCCCATCCACTCTTGTACCCTCGGATGGCCGGCTAGCACTGCCACCCATCCCACACTTAACATCACAAATTTCCACGGCACGACCTCACTGCCCAGCATACCCAAACACCCCACCCCAAAACACGTAACGAAAATCATCGAACTCGTACCCTCATCACTGAAATCCGTCCAAGGAACCAGAAACTCATTCACCCCATCATGCACCCGCGAGAAATCCTCCATCGAATTCTGCAAATCCCGCATATTGCGGAAGAAATCCTTACTCATCTCAGGCGCGGGCCTAGATTTCCCCACATCCTCCCTTTTAATCCCCGCACCGCCGTACCCGGGCTCCACGCGAGGATCATTAGCTGGTGTTGGGTGACGGGCGAGGAAAGAGGGGAGGAGGATATAGAAGAGTAGGCCTACTAAAGGTATGAGAGGGAGGAGGTGCGGGTTTAGACAGAGGAGGGTGTAGATTGTTAGCAGAGACAAGGTGGCGGTGGGTTGGCGCCAAGTCAGCAGGTGGATGAGGCGGTTTTGGAGAACGAAGACGGGACCGATGCGGCTGTTGAAGCGGCGGAAGTTGGAGCTCATTTGGGGAATGCTGAAATTGGGGCGGTCGACGTAGGTTCGGCTTCTGCGGTCGGGTTTCTGCTGTGTTGTCTTGCCTGCAGCTGTTCCCCGATCCTTGTCTGAAGTCATGTTTCCACCTTCATTCTCACTCAGCTCCTCGGGCGGGATAATCTGGGCCATGATGCCGTTGAACAGACGATCTTGCAGTCCGAGTCTGTCCTTCGTTTCTGGTGGGAGGCTGTGATCGACTCTGTCCTTTAATTTCATGGCCTGCTCCTTCAGCTTATCGCGAGTACGAGTCTTGCTGGTGTCGCTCTCGGAGCCGGAGACGGCAGGAGGTGGTGCTGCATCATTGCGAGAAGGGATGCGAAGCACGGGGATGGCATCGTCGCGGTTGGCGATGGTGTTTGGGTCGTCCATTGTGCTCGATAGTATAGCATAGCAGAGCAGCTAGGGAGTAAGTCAAGGCATGGCTTGGTTCGTTATGAACTGCGACAACACTACAAGTACAAGTAATAACGACGAGTCCACAATAGCAAGCAAGCACTGCGAAGTTGGAAGTGTCATGTGCGCTATAGTTCTAGCTTCACAAACTCACGTGTGAACGCCAAGCCAAGGTGGGATGCCGACAGAACCAAGACACGGTACATAAAACACTCGTTGGAAGTAAGATGGTAGAGGCACTACTAGATGACATGCATCATTACTACACCATACCATCAGATATCCCTACTCAAAGCCCACCCGAGGCACACATAAATCTATCCATCATAAACCTGCATTGACAACAATCGACGCCACCCAAATAATTCCCACACCACACCGCATCTAAACAACCAAACCCATGTTCCCCACCTCCCTGACAGGACTCCCCCCAGCCGAAGAACCCCCATACCCACTATCCCTCTCCCCCTCCCACCCACCAACCTTTCCCACCACCCCAAGACAAACCTGCACCACCCTTCCCATCTCCTCCGCTCCCAATCCAACCTCTCGTCCCGCCAACGTCCCAACCCACAGTCTCAAGTTAGCAGCCACGTCCTCCAAACCCTGTTGTGCGGGGAGTGGTGTCCCGCGATCCATATTCGTCGTCTTCAGCAAGCGGTATGCAGCGATTGCTGTCAGGAGGGTGAAGCTTTCAGCGGTTATATATAACTCCGGAAGTGCTTCGTAAGCCTTGCGTTGCGCCACAAATGTCGTCCCCGGCGCCAGGAGTGAAAGCAACTTGGCGATCGTAAGAGCGACATGCACATCCGGTGTAGCGGGCACATGCTGTACCAGATTCATCGTCACACCTCTCTCTCCTACACCAGCCTTACTCGGGAGCGCTTCGAGTGCCAAGACGATATTAGCGTCGCGATGACTATTCGACAACACAGCCTTCGCCGCAAGCGCTCTAGCCAGCGTAGCAGAAACAGGCGGTGCCACGCTGACGGCAAGAGCGAGGTAGTACTCCGTGTTGATACTACTTGGATGCTCGGCCACGGCATCCAGAAGCGTATCATCGACCGTCATGTTAGCGTACCATGCCGCGACGGCATCGAGAGGCGAGCGGATAGCATGATCTTCTATCACGCCATCTCTAGCCATATCCCGACTCGTGTTGTAAGCTGAAGGTTTATTCCAGGCGAGGTTCCACGCACGCTGAATCATCTCGTCATTGAGTACGTCGTCGCATTCGAGTTCTACGAGGTCAGCAAGATGATCGGGAAGGAGTTCTACATCATCCTCTGGCGCAGGTCGACCTTGGGATTTGGCGTGGAGAAGTTCTTTTTGCAGTTTGCGAGCAGAGTTCCAGTAGATTTTACCCACTTTCTCTGTAAACTGCTTGAAGCCTAGGATATTGCCATACCCAGCATTGGCAACCTCCCAGAAGAAGACTCGGAAGTGCACAGCCTTCTGCATCAACCTCGCTGGACTATCCGGAAGCGTCCCGGAAGCCATGAGTGTGAGGAGTAGGCGATGATAACTCACTTCCGCATCGCCTCCTGCGAGTTGAGCATCGATCGCGATGTCCCAAGCTTTCATCCGAGCGGCTTCTTCTTCCTTGTTGGTGCCGGTCATGGCATTCCAGGTTTCGGTTCCGATCGTGCGGCGCAGGCTCAGACTGATCATCTTGGCTGTGACGGCCGCGACTTCGAGGAGGAAGTGTTTCGGCACGTATACAGTCTGCAATGCCGTGAGCCATGCTTTCCGCCTTACTTCGACTGGGGAGGCGAGGGAGGGCATCTGTGGTAGGCGGACGGTAGGCCGTGTTTTTGCCTTTCGGCGTGGTGAGAAATTGATGAGGGGTGCGATGATGTAGAGGAGTGCTCCGATAATGCAGAAGATCTTGACGAGTGGCAGTGTCATCTGTCGCGCCAGTACCGTAGGCGAAGTACTGTGCAAGTCCAGACCACGTCTGAACAGCGCCGTCGGTGCAGCGAACATCTGTCGAGTATCGCCATCCTGCTCACTGAACCCTTCCATCACCATCAACCCAGCCATGGCGCCCATCATGACTTTGCCCATCGTACCTCCGCCACCGTTCCTACCATATCTATACTGAGGCTGATTCTGCGCTTCAGCCGGTGGTCCAGATGGTCGAGCATACGCGGGCTGCCCTTGAGGCTGTATATACTGCTGACCGTACCGTGTCTGCTCAGGAGATACGCCAAGGTATGCTTGTCCACCACTCTGCGATGCCGCAGAAGTTTGTCGAGGTCGCATCGTAGCGTTCGGTGTCGGTGGGCTGTGACTCAGACTGGATTGCCGGTCTCTATTCTTGCCTATCGCCGCTTCCACGGCCGCCAAGCGCTCTTTGAGCAAGTCCATCTCATCAGAGATGGTCTTATTTCTCTTCTCCAGGTGTCGAATATACTCCGTCGCTTTGTGCATCACAGTAGCTTTATTGAGCTTATGCGCCGGCGTCAAGCCCTCCAAGTCCTCCGTATTCTCTCCCTTGTGCGCGCGGCCCATGGCCCGGAGAGCAGGAACGGCGCTACGTAGCTCCACGATCTTGTCATTCAAATTGTTGCGATACCGCTTCTCGATGACGTTGTGCGAAGTCTTCTTAACTGGCGGCTCGTCGCCTTCTTGCCAGTCGCCCATGTCCTCTATCTGCTCCTCCTCCATGATCTCTGCTTTGCGCTTCCGGCCACCCTTCTTCTTAGGCGCCGGTTGAGGCGGAGAATTGGAGATTGAGTTGCCAGACATACTGGCTCGGTTCTGTGATGAGGTCGGGCTGAAGTGGAGACTTGGCGTATCCGAAGGGGCCGGTCCAGGTTGTGAGAACTGTTGGACGCTCGGGTTCGATAGCGCGGACAAGTCCACATTGGGCAGCTCCGCATTCGAAGGCAGTTGCCACGTCGTGTCTAGCTTTGATATGCTTGGTTGTTGCGCGGGTAGAGGGGCCATATCAAAGTCGAAAGAGGTGTAACCATCGGCACCACCAAGAACAGTCTGATCATTGCCCAGGCTCACGCCAGCAAATTCCAGCATATCCTCTCCGGCGATAAGTGGCAGGGCCAACGTCTCTCCACCGAAGGCTGTGTCCACAAATGGTAGTGCTGGATCCTGCAAAGGCGAATCATTCTTACTCGAACCAGATCCGAAGGTGCCGTCCTCAGGAGATGTCGCATCGGCGGTAGGATCCCACCGCAACCAATCCTCCCAGTCCTCTCCATTCTGCCCATACCCCATTTGCTGCTCGAAAGGCGGCATACCGGATTGGCCGGTCCAGGCCATGTTGTTCGCGTCCATATCGTGTTATCGTAAGATATCCAGACGCTGACCCTGATTACACGCTTCACCAGGGAGTGGATCGAATGAGCGTATTAGAGACTCATATTCTTGACCAATTGTTGTGTTGAACAGCAGCGAGAGTAGTACGTCCTCACCCTATCTCATGTATATTCCAAACCAAGAGCCAAAAGGCGGTGATGCCGTGCTGTTCCCTAGCTTCGCAAAAGCGACGATCAGCGAGAGCCTCTAATCATCGAATCGTGCCATCCCACTCGGGTCGGATCAACAGACTTCCGATGTAGCACAGCCCGCAGCTCACGTCACCCAATTCGTCCGCTTACTGAGCGGACGTTTGAGAAGCCGGAAACGATGTGAACGAGGTTGAGTGGTGGATGTGATAGTCAGGTACCGCGATGTTCTTGGGGGAGAATGCCTATGTACATGCGACCTTCATAACATCCGGGGACATTGTTCCTGCATATCATGACGAGGTGTTGTGGCAGTGCCTATCCAGCAAACTGAGGTCCCCCGTCTTACGATAAGCAACACGACGAATTCACCAGAACTCGTACGATAGAAATGTCTTCCGTTACCCTTGCAACACGGCATTGGCTGTGTAGTCAGCCTGGCCCACAATCGTACCATCTCACAAAGCAACCGCAATGCGATTCGTCTCAAACTTCCTCGTATTTGGCAATGCAGCTGCCGCAGCAATTGCCAGGACACCAAAAGCGACGCTGGTGAACCTGTGATGATGTGTTAGTGGTCATATTAAGCACGTTACTGCAGCTTCTGGTACCTACCAAACATAATGTAGCGACTCAGCATACGCCCATTGAGACCCCTTCAGTGCTCCAGCAAGCACAGTCTCCGTAACACCAGGGACCGTGCCAATCTCAGCTGGTGCAGTGAGGTAGGTCTCAACGAAGACGGTCGCGGATGCCAATGGCAAACCGGCTCGGACAGCATACTCCGCGACTAAGACCGGCAACTTCTTCTTCAGCTTGCCCGCGAAAATGTTGTAGTAGATACTATACCCGATCGCACCACCCACCGCACGAACCGAGAGCGAGAGTGCTGCACAAGTCGTTATCAAGGCGTCTGGAGCGGCAATCATGGCGACCGTAGCGGCGGGCACGAGTACGCCTCCGAGACCAAAGGCTGCGACTGTGGCGATGGCAACGGTTTGGACCACGTTGTCTGGGTTCATTGTACCCAAGGAACCTCCGAAGGCTGTGAGCAGGCAGGCGGCCATGACAAGTATCCACCGAGCGCCGCCTGACCAGGTGGAGAGGAGGGCGTTCCAGAATATGGCGCCTGATGCCTGCATAGAAGTATAGTCAGAGACCTGCTATCGTGGCTCAGGTGGACAATGTACTTGCCGTGGCTAGCCCGACTGAGATACCTCGCAAGCCGATCTTGACCGGGATTGGATCATACACACTGGCTATCGTCAATGGCCAGAAGTTAAGCAGCGAGAAGAAGTTCATGCCAGCCACGAAGGCAACGGCGTAGCCCAATGACACGACTCTCTGGCCCATGAACAATTGCGGTGGAATCATAGGGTATCGGGCGAACTTGGCCTCCCATAAGACCCAGACGCAGATTAACGCGAGTCCAATAAGTAGAGTGCACAAGACATAAGCGGAGGTCCAGGGATGCGAGTAGCCTCCTGCTTGTAGTGCAATCAAGCTGGAAGAGTCAGTGATGCGAGATTTTGGGTGACGTAGACCGTGGCTTACAAAAGCAGAAGCCCGGCGATAGAGAGCCCACCACCCACGAAGTCGATGCGTTTGACTACCGCCTGCCAAGATAAGCCTTCAGCGCGGACATGAGCCTGAGGAAAGTATGTCAAGAGCAGACCGATGCCAGTAACGCCGTTGAAGATGCTTCCAGGCAGTCAGCACGCGAACAGTCATCTCAGGTCTGGTAAGCTTACAGCGAAATCCACGCACCCCATCGCCAGGTGGAATGTGTCGAGAACAGCTCTGCATATAAGACGTATGGGCACCATGGTAGCACAAAGGCTGTTAGGATGGCTAGAGAATAGCCTCTCTGCTTAACGGGCACCGTCTCGGCGAGGCTGGTAAATGGTGTCAGTTGATGAGCGATTCCATAGCGCCAGGAGATCTACAACTGACCCAGCAAGCCCGGTCAGCTCGCCAATACCTGAACATGATTAGAGGAACTAGATCGAGGATGTGAGCGAAGTCATGAACGTACCTGCACCGGCACCAGCCATGGCCTTCCCTTCACGTCAGCAATGTGTCCTTTGGGGAAGGAAACGCAGAACAACAAACACTCACCATACCCGCAAGCACCTGAGCAAGACTATGCGCACTACCAAGCACGGCACAGCCGGTACACAGCAGCAATGCACCAAACAACGCAATATACCTCTTCCCGAACAAATCCTGCATGTAGCCGACGAAAGGGCATACCGCCGCAATAGCAAAAGTATTGGCTACCGGGATCCATCCGATGGCCTCACTTGACCGATGTCTTTAGCGATGAAGCTTAGTGTTGCTCCGGCGAAGTAGAGAGGGATCTGAGAGCCTGTGCGGCTTGTCAGATCTTGGTCGATTTTGCTCGGGTCGAGACTGATTACCTGTGTACAGCATAGCCAGGAAAGTGGCAGCTAGGAGTTTCCTGATGGTCCAATGGACCTTTCCGTCAGAGTCATCGCCTTTGAAAGCCTGGTGGTTCTCGAGATCGACTTCCTGAAGGGTCTCCTGCTGGGTGAGCTTCTCGCCTGACGATGTTTGATCCGTGGCATTGGTCTGCACGAGCTCGAGCTTGTTCTTCTCGCTTTCGGCCATGTTTGACATATGTTCTTTCGCCAGGAAGGAAAGGGAAATAATACTGAATATAGTTCTGAAATTGGTGTAGATCGTCAAAGCACGCGACTACGAGCCTTCTATCATGGACCTACCTATCTCGTTTCACCTCCCACTGATATAGGTCTACTGCTGCTTGAGGTCGAAAATCGCAAAACCTCGGGTATCAGTACGCGGAGACTGCATAACCAAGGCTATGCTCGAGGTACTTCAGATGGTACATCGAGGTAAGGTATGGCTGGCAAGCCTGCTGTCTCAGCCTGCCTGCGGCGCACGCAGAGGGTGGACTGATTATTGCCTACGAAGGATGTCAAGAGCTCGTGGCATGCACGAGGAGCTCTTCCTATGGAGCTCTGGACCAATCGGTAATAGGCATTGGAGTAGCAGACATGCACCCCAGAGTCTCCCAAGCGAACTTGTTGCGGGGAAGGGCATGGCACTGAGTCGCGTGTGCTGTTGTTGACGCTGGGCAGCATGGTTCTGGCCAGAGTGTCGGAGCTGGGCGCCGATGCCTTTGTGATTTTCCTGGATGGCACAATAGCGGATGGAGTCTACCTCAAGCGTGTAGTGTGGCTGATTGTGATGCCCTGATGGCATAGCAGTGCTTTGCTACGTAGCGAGGTCGACAACGTGAGGGGTGAGGTTGGCGCAGGCGCTTGACAATGGAAACCAAACATCATTGCTCAAGACCGAGATCACGCTAGCGGACGACTCCGGCTTGGCGGAATGTCATGATCGCAGGAAGGTCAGTCCAGAGTCAAGATGTAGCGAGATCATGTTAACGAATCCACGTCGGTGGCAACGATCTCGGGTCGTACGCAGGTGAGACAGACTACATAGTTATTTGGCCGCAATGCTCAGGTTCAGCCATGCACTACTCCCACCACCAAGCCAACTCACGTTTACTCCACCACCCTCTCATGCATTGCCATCACGCTCTCTCTTAATCTTGCACCATAACCCTATCCAGAGCTACGACTCGAATAGTCGCTGGTGGGATCATGCTGCTTGTCGAGTTTTGGGTGGTGAAGCAGGGCATCATACCAGTGCTTGTCTTTGTCTTGGTTGTCATGCTGAGGAGCAGGGTGCTCGAGTAGCCTCTCGTGGCCGTGATGCTCGTGTAATCCTGACGTGTGATCGTCATCGTGGACTGGGTGATCATGGTGGCCGTGGTGGCCGTGGCTGGCTTCGTCGTTCGTCGAAGTAGCGGCGCTCGTGATAGGGATCCCACTCGACATACCCTGGCCAGAATTGCCTACAGGGCGTTGAACGGCACCAAAGCGATTACTTCCCTGGTCGAAAATGGCGTAGATGCCTCGAATGAAAGTGTCTCCGAGTATCGCAAGGCCAAGATTGCCGTTGGATTGGATGCCGCCGAATGTCATTCCACCTGAAAGCTCTTCAAACGCGAGATCTGACGGTGCCATTTGGAAGAGGTGGTCGCCTACGGCGAAGCAGATGGCGGGAAGTGAGGAGGGTGACGTGGAGGACGGGAAGATCCAGCCTTGTGATGGGTCGAGATGAGCGCCGGGGATGTAGGAGTAGATTTCTTTGCAGGCCTGGTCGGCAAGGAGGGTGAGGGTTGTTCCTGTTCAACCCGTAAGGGCGATCTATTTAGCGAACTTATTCTTCGCTGATTGATGGAAGAGTGTGTTTGGGAACGTACCCGTGTCAGCGATACAGGTGTTGTCCTTCCCAAGATCGACGGTCTTGCCGCCCACCGTGGCGACGGTGGATGGGAACTGCTAGAAGCCATTGGACGTGTCAATGGGTGTGTAGGAGGGTGTGGCGCCGCCGAGAGCCGTTTGGTCTAGTGGAACCTGTCAGAACAGATACAATGTGGTAACATCCATGCGAGATTTTCATACCAATGTAGCCGAATGAGTACCAGCTATTGCCCGTCGGCGGCTCAAACCAGGCGGTGAACAGCTGAGAAGCGCCAGAGATGTCCTTCTGGGCAATCATGTTCTCGACAGGGGTCGCTACTGAGGTTGGCTGCACAGTGTTGATGCTGCTGTAGGCTAGGCCTAGCAGGCCGTCGCTGGATTGCTGAGTGAACTCGGAGGAGGTCTTGTCGGCAGACTCGATGGCTTGGTTGTGGACGGTGAGGCCGCCGAGGACGATAGTGTCAGTTCCTACGGTGCCGCTGGCGCTGCTCTGATCTCCGTAGGTGACTGTCGTGATATCATGTCAGCGGCTACCTCACTAGGCGAGAGCATTAGCACGAGTTAAGGGGAACGTACTGCTCCATGTACTCCCATCCATTGGGATATACGATGAACTGCCAGCGGCGTCGAAGATGGTATGTGTGCCTCTCTGATCCGTGGAGAGCTTCGAACCAAAGACCCACAGATCAGCAGATCCGGTGTCAAAGTCCAGATTGAAGGTCTTGCCTGGCGTGCCAATGGTGACAGGAGCGAGATACTCGGATCCCTGATCTACATCTTGAGCCTACAGACGACTGTCAGTAGATGATACAGTAGATAACGCGATGGAAGTCCTCACCGTGACACGGCCGGTCTGACCTGTTGCGTTGCTCTTGCAGAGGATGTGGTGGGTATGAGTCTGCTTCTTGATACCAAGAGAATGTTGGAGTTGTTGAATCACGGCTGGCTTGGCGGTGCTCGACTCAATCTCCTCAATTTCCTTGAAAACCTGGAAAGGGCCGGGGGCGGTCGGCGTGATGTTGTCTGTAGCTATTGTGAGCTGAGATAGTCGAAATGGGTTCGCAGTCGAGCACATACACTTCATCAAAGCATGGGCATAGTGCTTGATGCCGACCCGGGATAGGGCCGTGTTGTGGACGAGAGCGACTCGCTGGAGGTTGCTGAGATTGGTGGCCATATCTTCGGATGTCTGTACTGTGTTATTCTAAAGCTGATGGAATACGCTGAGGCGGAGGCTGAGATTCGTAAGCTGAAAACGATTGATGAGTATATGGATGGTTGGGTGTAAAGTAGTGTAGTGTGGAAGTGCAAGTAGATGTAAACATGCTGCTCAGATGTCACAGGTAATGTTCGAGATGCGGCAAGGTCGACAACCACTGGGAGTCCCTCCCGGCAGGTTCATCGGAAGTCGCGTTGCATGATCAGAGTTACTGACGGCAGGGCCAGCCTTGAGTTTGACATGGCAAAGGATACTACCATTGTCAGCGGAGGCGTGCCATAGTACTGCGCAGGGTATTGCTACGCAAGTACAAACAGGATTGCAGTTCAATAGCGGTCAATGTCCTCTGCTGCACACTTTGAGGCAAGGTTGTGATATGCATTTCCTACATCTCATGCTCTGTACATCATCCTTCTAATTTCGTGACCTCGTAGCTCCGACGTTTCAAGTCGCTTCTTCCTGGCATCGCTGCCTTCCATCTCGTGCATCTAGTACAAACACAATCCACCATCACTATCATCCACATGCCAAACTGACGCAAGACCCTGAACCTCGATCCTCGAATTCCTCCTCTCACCTTTGTGACTGCCTTTATTCAATACCCGTCTCGCCCAAGCATCTACAGCCGGCTCGCCCGTCTCGTCTCGAGCTTGCCGCAAGAAAGGTATCAATGCCGTGCCGCCTGTACCTCTGAGATCTTTACGAGGTTTCTCCTCGCCGGGTCGGCCTGCCGCGCTCTTGGGTCGAACTGGGAGCTCCGCCTCAGTTGGTGGCTTGCTCGGCTTTTTATCTTTCGCTTCTTGCTCCTTCTTCCGCTTGGCTTCCTGAGATTTGATAATGATGTAGCGGCTTACCATCTGGATATGCTTATCGCGAAAGGCGGAGAGCATAGCTAGACAAGCATCGAAGGAGACGGCTAACGATCTGTCATGTCGGTTATCTTGCGCGAATTGTCGGATATTGGCTACCTTCTCAACTTCTGCCAGGAAGCGTGCGTGCGGTCCAGGCATATATTTCCGCATCTCATGTATGAAGCTCGGTTCTGGCGCCGAAGGCTTCTTCTTGCCATGGTCGAAGTAGGTATCTGAGTGCTTGCTTCCTGTCGGTCTATGTTCCACACTCAGTGCCACGTCGAAGAATTGTATCAAGCTGGATTGGGCGTTGCTACCGCCGCTGTATTGGACGTAGCGTTGTTTGTTCATCGGGCCACCGTTGTCGAAGATGACTCCGTTGGGTAGACCGGCATCGGCCATATTCTTGCTTCCTGCGAGAAATGGTCGTAGTCGGTGGTAGAAGACGTGTGGATCGCAGTTGTCGTACATGCGTTGGAGTAATCCTCCAAGCTCGTCCAATCGCTCAGCGAATGTACGGAGGCACTCGGTGAGTGTTGGTCGATCACCATCATTCGCGGCTTCGATCGCACGGAGCATGAGTGGAATGAGTGGTGCTCCTCTCGCTTCAATAGCTACGCTGACCAGGTAGAACCACTTCTCGTCCAGTGACCCAGTGAAGGTGTCTATCATGTCGAGATTGGCCAGTGTGTCTATTCGTTCGTCCTCAAACAGTGGTTTCCAGTTCCACAGCACGAGTCCGGCATATGTGGCGACTTGTGGGAGCTCAAGGTGCTTACAAGTGGCCGTGAACGGTATGGTCAGCGGAGGTGGCACCCACTCCATGGGCCTCTCGCCACCCCATATGTATGCATGTGCGATAAACGCTAGCACACTGTATGCTCTTCGCCACTCTGCGAGGTCCGAGAGCCTGTCTGTGCTCAGTATGGGCAGCCTGTCCACCACTTCATGCAGTCTCTTGCTCAGAATCAAGCCTTGCAGGTTCTTCACAATATGTTCCCATGGCTCGTAGTATGGGTTGGAAAGCGATTGGAGAGGTGGTTCGGCTGAGAGGAAGCCGTTCACTGGCGAGACATCGAAGTCCTCCGGCCTGGGAAGACGTGATCGTCGGACCATGTTGACTGATCTGGAGACGCAGGCTTGCGCCGTTGGGAGCTACGATGCTCTCGACGGTATTGCAAGCCCAGCCAACGGGTTCACTTGGTCTCGAAGTATGCTCTCGGATGGGTAGCCCAAATGGTTACTGTGAATGTACCGGACGGAGACAGGTCGTATTGGGTCGAGGGCTTTGCGTCAAGTCTTGGGGAGTCCTCAAATTGGAAATGTTTGTGATGTGTATTTGACGTTCCTTTGAGCGTCACTGGCGAGTTATTGTGCTGGTAGATTAGCTCAGGCAGCAGTAGAGCCGGAGGTGTATGTGAAGGCGCAGAGTGGACGAGAGAAAGGCTATACTGAATGGCCTGTTTTACCGCACGGTAATATCCGGAGCGATGTCTGATTTCTCGTGGAATAATAATTTGAAGAGGAGCAACAGTTTGTACATCAAAAAAAGCGAATACTTGCCAAATGTATGAGCTGATTATTATTGAGATGTCTTGGTGCTGAGAAATGCATGCTCCACTCCACGACTTCCCAAAGTCCGAACTCGGACCAAAGGCCTGGACTGAACGCCGTTGGAGCGATGGTCCACGATCAGTGATCTTGAGCACGCCTTTGGCAATCTGTTTTTGGTGAGAGTCAGGGTGGATGGGCACTACTGGTAGATGAAAAGTGCATGATGCCTCGAGCTCGCCACGGAGATCGATCTGCAAAGCTCGTCATGCAATTCAAATCCTTGCACGCAGCCCTGTCTCTGACGTACTCTAGCCCATCTTCAGCAACCTACGATTAGTCTTGCATATGTTTTCGTTCCCTCGTCGACTCGTTGGCGCCACATAAGTGGTCCGACTCATTAGGGTGGCCCACGGATGCAGTGTCCTGCTCTCCTAGCCATCCAATGCTCTCCATTAAAGATCGTTTGTCAAGAAGGCCACTGCCAGATCTCAGGCGCGGTACGCACATGCCTCGGCTGACTTTCGGAAGGCTTGGCTCAGAGATCATGTATAGATGAGAATTTTATCACTATCCAGTTGAAGGCAAGATGGCCGAGTGGTTATGGTGAATAATTATGCCAATCATCGGCGCCGAAATGCCGCTAATTATTTCCAAGGCGTGTGGTAAGTGATGTTGTATTGCCTCGCGCACTTTCAGTAGACTAATATAGTGCTCAGACTCAAGCTCAGCTTACTCGACCTAGTCGAGCAGTATTCTCATGGGCTTTGCCCGCGGGGGTTCGAATCCCCCTCTTGTCAGACACGAGAGGGAGAATGTGATAATTCTCCATCAAGATTCGTTTTTTGGGCTGGGTGTAAGATGAATTTGTCCATTTTAGGAAGTTGTGGTGTGAAGTGAAGTTGAGGTTGCTGCTGCACAAGGAAGGTGCGACAACAGTAAATTTCGCACAACTTGCGATATTCCCATGGATCTGCCTGTCTCAGGACGTATGGCGGTAGTGATAAGGCTCACAACTTTGAAACTTGTTGGGAGGCTTTACTATTGGTTGTGCAAATCTGGCTGGATCACAGGTAGCCATTCGTGTCACGAGTACGATTAGCCATACAGCCGTAACGCACGTCAACGGCCGATCGAGTCCATACAGACAGATAGTGACACACTACTTGAGTCTCATGCCTTACATACAGACCCACGGTTGCCAACGAAGAGCTCACTGATCAGAGCTCATCCCTCTTCCTCCTTATTGTCGTCGGTGCCCCTTGCGGCCTCAATCTGTAAGCCATGACCCCATGCCTTGGTACCATCGTACCCCACTGCCCACCAGCCTCCCACGTCCCTACCATCTTCCCCATAAGCAGCGTATCATTCTTCGCGATCCCCTTGGCATAACTCTGCGCCGTGGAATTATACAGATAGCTCGTACCATTCATCGCACCAATCGTAGAATTCCCATTTAATATCGTCTGAGCAGTGGCATTCGGCATCCGATTCGCCCCCAGATCGTAGACGTCGAAATTGCTCTGTGTGTTCGAAGTGGTGGAATATCCCGCTCCGAGGAAGATGTCGGCGAGCGTGGCGTTCATGTACATGTCCTCGTTCGCGGCGTTGAGGAAGATGACGCAGTAATCTCCGTATGCGAGTTGACCTGCCCAGAGTTGAATCTCGCCAAGACCGTATTGGTCGGTGGAAGGGACGAAGTAGCGCCAGATTCTTTGGACGATTCCGCCGCTGGGGTCTTGAGAGATGGCGAGGATGGCCGGGTTGGTGTAGATACTGTAGGATTGGGGGGAGAGAGTGAGGATGTTGGTGCCGATTAGGAGAGGCGAGCGCATGGCGGCCCACATTGTCATGTGTAGTTGGTATTCCGAGTCGGTCATGCCGCCCTGTGAGTATGTCAGTCACTTCCAGCTAAGGGGTTGAAGTGAGGAGGGTGAGCGATTTACGTTGCCAATCTCGAGCATGTCTAGGTCGTTCCAGCCGCCTTGTTGACTGGTATGGGTGAGCCACACGACTTTGTTGATGATATTCATAACACTGCAATGATATCCTGTGTCGGCGCAATTCGTGCCGTCTTTCTCCTCACACGGGCAAGCCGGGTCCGGTCGATCGAAGGAGTCGTAAATGTCGCCTGTCGCTCGCTACGAGTTCGCCAGCTGGATCGCCCAATTATACGTTTGATCTTCGCCCCAGTTGCACTTTCCGTAGATCATTTGACGGCCTGTGTTGTTTAGGGCTACAGACATGCGGTTGTAGCGCTCGTAGGAGATATTAGGGCTGCCGGATTGGCCTTCGTTGTAGCAGTTGTCGTACCTGAGGACGTGATGGTTAGTAACACGACTACCATCTGCAGTGGTTTCTGTCTATACTGACTTTAGATAATCCACACCCCACCCAGCAAACGTATCCGCATCCACAGTTTCGTATCCCAGACTTCCAGCGTACTGCCCGCACGTATACGTCCCAGCAGAGCTGTACATCCCAAACCCGAGCCCCAGGGCATGGATCTGATCAGCAACGTGTTTCATCCCATTCGGAAACTTGGTCGTGTCCGGCTGTAACGTTCCGTTATTGCTGCGGCCCGAACTCCAGCAGTCGTCTAGGACAACGTAGTAATAACCAGCATCTCGCATTCCGAGCTCGACCATCCGACGAGCGGTGCCTAGGAGTAAATTTTCCGAGACGTCGCAGCCGTAGGCATTGCAGTTATCCCAACCCATCTATGGTGTTACGGCTAAGCCATTGTGCATGAGGACTGCTGAGGCATGAGAGGCCAGGCCAAGGAGGGTCGTGGCCAGTTGTAGGGAAGGTGACGGCATATCCGCGGGCTGAGAAGGTGGGAAAGAAGACGAGGTGACAGAGAAGACGAAACGCTGTACGATTGGAGCAATTCACCTTGTCTTATACCTTTCCAATACCCGGCTCTCGTCAAGCTCGTCTATTGTCCCCGAAAGTCATGCCGGACAATCTGTTAGCCTTCATCGGAGGGCTACGAGCTGACGACGCATGGGCAGGCTATGATAGCCGCTATTGCCATGCCTGAAGGCATATGGCGTTTTAGCACGGCATCGATGGTTCAGTCAAGCGTCCCAATGGTCGGACATTCGCGCAAGCGAGCACTGCCAAGTGATGTCAACACGTGCGGGGAAAGCTTGAACAAAAGCTTGGTGGACCAGAGTTCACACAGCTGCGATGAAAGGCCCACTTTGCACCGAAGGCACGTAGGTGGAGGACGAGTCCCGATCGCGGGCTACGACACCGTACTCGCAAGCAGCTTCTCGAAGTACTGTGTGTGTCGGGAAAGTGGGCGAATTCATGCCAGGCGCTATTGACCGGCGGGAAATGGCAGGCCCAGCGATCGGCATCGGGACTCCACCTTTTCGTATTGAGTGTCTCTTATCTTGTGATGGCCTCGTGTAGGTGGAATGAACACGGCATAATAGGATTACTGGATTAAGGGCAGAGCAGAGCAGAATCGTTGCATAATTCGTCGTCATGTAGGGTCGTATATACATATCTATTTGTCGTATGACCAATTCAGATCAGCGTCTCTGCGAGACTACCATCTGATCCGCTCTTCGATTTCGCATGCCATGTCCTTAGGTTTTGGTACAGCATGGTGTCCAATATAAGCCGTGAGAGGTAGGCCCGCCGTCGGACGTGTAGCACAAATGCTCGAATCGGCTCTATGGCGGTGTCGATGGTGGACTGGCAACTGCCCTTCCCCTGAACCTGGACGTGTCTTGCCAGGGTCTCAAAGCTGCAATTCCGCCTCAGCAAGTACTGAGACTCGTATCATCCATAAGATTTGACCAGTGATGGTTGGGTATTTCTCGTGTGAAAGTGCGAAGCCATTCCCCGTTCCTCCTTCATCCACTAGAGAACATATGCTTGAACTTCTCAATCTTCGTACTGATATACCTCTCCACCTCTACCCCCTGCACCCCTTCCTTCCCACCCGTCTTCCACGCCAACGGAATCATAGGGACCCGTTCCACCACCCTCACCTCCCGATTCGGTCCCTCCACCGCCCGCACTTTCTCGGGGTTATTCGTCAGTAGTTTGATCCCTCGCTCACCGTCTAGTCCGAGGTCCATTAGCATGGCTGTTGCGAGACCGTAGGAGCGTGCATCGCCTGGGTGCCGGAGGAGGATGTTGGCTTCCATTGTATCGTGGCCGAGATCCTGGAGGTTGTAGGCTTTTAGTTTCTCTTTGAGGCCGATGCCCCGGCCTTCTTGACGGAGGTAGATTATTACACCGCCGCAGGAGGGGAGTTTGCTCGGAGGTAAAGGCTGTTCTCCGTTCTCGCTGCTGGGCGTAGTGATTGGGGTGGGTGCGGGGAGGGACATTAATCGTGCCGCTTCGTCTAGCTGTTCTCCGCAGTCGCAGCGGGCGGACCAGACGGTTTCGCCGGTGTAGCATTCGCTGTGAATTCTGACCATTGGTGGACCTAGCTCCTCCGGATACGATGAATCTATTCCTCCTTCCGCTGAGACATCACTCGACATCGTCGGACTTGGCGGGCCCTGCCCAGGTCCATTCAAGCCACTCAGATACCCCGCTGATGGTCTCCCACCCGTCTTCTTCGCTGCCGCACCAGACTCCTGCCGTATCTGCTCCACGCGGCTATGCGTTCGGCCGGGAAAGAGCGTCCCGACATACGCACCTCTGATCATTCGATCCCGCTCCGTCTCACCCGGTCTCGGCGCATCGAGGCTTTTACTCCGTATGTGCGGGCCGAAGACTATGGCGAGGTGTTCTTTTTCGTCGGCGCTGTTGTGATAGAGATGGAGGAACATCTCCTGCCCGGTGGTCGTGGGAATGCGGGCGCGGACTTGGCATTCGACGTGGGGAAGTTGGGGGAGAAGATTGGGTTGTCGTTCGGAGTCGGTCGGGGAGGAGACTGGTATACTCCGGGGTTGTCTGTCGTGCCGTTGTCCCGTAGAGTCATCGTGGAAGGGCGTTTGCGGTGGCGTGAAGGCGGGACTTATGAGTGGTGGAGGAGGGGCATTATTATTATGTTCATCGTCATGGCTGAGCTTGAGATATGAGACTGTTCGCTCGCGGGCTGATGTAGGGTGTGGTGAGGCAATGGGCGTAAAGGCCGGTGATGCATGCGCTGGATACTCTTGCATGGCTCCAAAGTGTACACTGGTGGGATGTTGTATGGCTATCATGATCGTCGATAGAGTGGCATACACGCGCGATATTCATGCGATCCCGGCGGCGGGGCCTATTATTACCAATGTAGAAATAGAGTTCTACTCGATCCATTCACCTCGGCTCTTACTGCCGGGGAGCTATTCCCGCACGACATCTCCTTTAAACATATCCCATCGTCCTTGAATGAAGCCATGCTGGGGATGCTGGGGATGCTGGGGATGCTCATCACCATCCTGCCACAGATCTCCCTACCCTTTGGATAACGTGTCCGATAGACGCAACCGTGTGACTGTGCTCTGTACAGATTTCAGTTCCCACACGCCATCGCAAACTCATGCGACAACTGCGTCTCATAACAGGATATGTTCTACATGCCGCTCGGAGTAGCTCGCCAACCTTCTGCGTCCTTTAGACCGGTACCTCCTTCATAGGGTTAGCCAAAGAGACTCCAATGCGAAAATCATTTCGAGCGCCATAGGCTCTCCCACGCCAACCGCTTCGTGATGCAGCCGGGTCACTCTACCATCACCTTCTGCCACGTACTGTCCCGGCTTGGACACCCCTACTCCCCATCCCGGCTACATCCCCGGATCAAGTAGCTAAGAGAGTGGCTAAGAATCAGCAAAGTCACATTCCCTCTCCAGACCGACTCTAACTCTCTTACACTTGGCCTCTCGCGATATGCTTTCCCTACCGCCGCAAGTACATCTTTAAGCGTCTGCGACCCCTCTAGAGTAAGAAGCTCTAGCGTTCTATCCTACAGCGTCGAGATTAATATATCGACTCGACCGGATACCCTGCAAGACGAACATTTTGCGCCATGTTCCCGGGTTGCGCTCGTGCTGGTGCCACGATCTGGTCCACTGGATGAGGTATTTGAGGCAGAGCCAGACAAGTTATGGGACTTTATGTCGACCGACCGCCAACGGGAAGAGCCCGATATCGATGAAGAGTGACTGTTGGGTGTCGAAGGTTTCGCAGCGGATGGAGGCTACATCCCTTGTGCCCAGCAAGCCTTGCGCTAGAGCTTGTCTGAAGAGCGGCGTGATGAGCAGGGGGTTGGCTCGTCGGTCGCCTTCGTAGCCCTTAGGCAGTTCTGGTAAGAGGAAGATTCGACGCTGGAGTTCTGGCGAGTTGGCGATGGTGGCGTTGAAGACTTGACTGACTTTCTTGCAGCGGACGATTTCGAGGAATGATAGGTACAGGAGTATATTCTCGAGCAATTCGAATGTGGTGGATACGCGCTGTCCGCTCGGTCTTATCTCAGTCTGGGTATCGTCTACTTGGATGTCCTGTTGCTGCCTCAGGACTGCTGGAATCCGACATCTTGGCTCAGAATTTGCGATTGGCATTGTTTGTTCAAGTAAATGCAAGCGTTCAAGCCGGGTGCTCGAGTCTTATATTGAATTTTCTCGTGGATCTGCATTCACAAGCCAGCAGGAGGATGAACACTGTCGAAGCACATGACATGAAGCTGACGTAGCGTGAAGCATTCGCCTGGCATGCTATATTTCGATTCGACACACACTTTTCCCACAACAAGACCTTTGATCTTACTATAATATAGTACCATCAGCAGAAGCCACACAAGCAACAAGACGACCAAGATGTCTTCGGACAACCCGACGATAAGCTCCACTGAGCTTCTGGCTGGAGTACTCGCCGCTCTTCAGACCATGCAGCGGAGTCAGCTCGCCATGCACGAAACTCAGCTCGAAACATCGAGGCAGATCAGCGAGCTCGTCAGCGTGCAGAAGCGATCCGACGAGCGCATCGCCAACTTCGTCGAGGCCCTCGCCAAGTCCCACAACATGATGCCTCCCCGATCACCCGGCATTCACGGCCTCTCCCCTCTTACCGCGGGCAAGCGCCTCACGGATACATTTGAACTTCTGGAACACATTCTGATGCTCTTGGATCCACGTGACATCATGCTGCACAGCCAGCGTGTCAACAGGATCTTTCGAGCGACCGTCACCAATTCTGCCGTCCTTCAACGCAGGCTCTTCCTCAGAGCGGATTATAGTAGCAGTGGCTTCCAGCTTAATCCCTTCATACGCATGCCGAATCTGTCCCATCGATTGCCGGTGTACTATACGTACGACTCGAACTCGTTGACTTACATCCCAAATCAGCGAGCTTGCCAACTCTTCCTCACTAAGTCCCGCTTGACAGAAGATAAAGGCAGTCGTCACTTGGACTTGTCACTCGCTTCGCAGGCTAATTCGGTTGTCACAAAGTTCACCATGCTGAAAGGAGGCTCGTGGAAGAGAATGTATCTAACGCAGCCACCTTGTTTGATCAAGGTCTGTGTGTACTACGACAACATTCCCGGAAAGCCAGGTCGATCGAGAGGGGTTGGTGGGAGAATGATACTGAAGGAGTGCACGTTTGACGGACTGCTCGAAGCACTGGCTGAGGTGCCACTTACGCCTTTGCTATGATTCTCTTATGTTCTCGGAGCATCTTCAGCACACGTCTCCATGTATGCACGTGGAGGACGACGAGAGCTTGCTGACCATTTACATCATTGTCGGTCCAAAACAAAGGGGCGCTGGTAGAGAGATGCTCAGTACTGTGCCTATGTCGAGGAAGGCAGAAAACAACCTGAGACCATGTATTGAGCTGAAAGCATGCAGTCGAGCTATCGTCTGCCGTGCCATCCGCTTTACAACATTCAATCGTCGTAAATGACTTCGCGCAGGCTTCTGTTTCTTGGCACGTTCACCAGCTTGTCACTCCATGTGATTCACCTGGTACCTGCCAATCTTGACTGAGCAAAGCTTGTGCCGCACATGAAACCATGTTCCACGTCCATCTCTGTAGTACTTTTACTCAAGCCAGGGACACATCAGCTCCTACACCGCCGACGCAAGCAAGGCCAACCAGGATGGACCATATCACCAGGTAAATGCTGATGCAGCCGCGGGATCTACCGAGACGTCCAATTGCACGATAATGATCCATGGCCGCAGCGCCCCAAGGCTTGATGGTCTGACGGATCGAGTGAGGGAGGTCATGAAGACCTGACAGTGGTCTTGGTTACAACGATCCTACGTGGTAGCAAGGATGCTGGCTCTAGGTACGGGGGACTCGCAAGGCCACACAAATCAATCAGGCACACAAGCTAGCTGTCTCCAGCTGTATTCCGCCACCTTTATTTCAAAATCAGGACTGAGCTGCGACGTTCATTGGCGGGAGTGTTGCCATCTTTCAGTCGCGCCAGAAAGGCATTAAGCCTCTGATCAGAACCTCCATCGCTTCCCTCTCAAACTCGACTCGACTTCCCGCGGCGCGCAAATGTTCGACTAAGATGTCTTGAGCCCTCGATAACCTCACATCATTGACAGCGCAGTCCATTGGGTCAAACAGCTCCCGTCTCACGACCTTGCTGATCTGGCAGCTCGCCAACCTATTTTCCATCTCGACAAGAAAGCTGTTCATGCCTTTGCATACCTTGAACTCCATGAGCTTGACATAGCCGATCTGGGGTAGGACGTCCACCAGCCGCCTAGCCATCTGTCTATCTGTCATGGCCTGACATCTTGCTATAGCCCTGTGGTTGCCGAGAAGATCAACGTGGAAGAAGCTGCGGCCATAGATCACTCGCGAGGCCTCGTGCCGGGTTTGGCGGTTGATATGGGTCAAGTATACCCTGTCGAGGCCTGATATGCTGACGGGTTGAGCGCTGTAGATCGTTACCGTGACGCGGCGAAGCTTTTGGCTCGGTAGTCTCTTGATGTAGGCGTCGGTAGGTCGGTGGAGGATTAAGTCGTAAATGACGAGACGTAGTTCTGCAGGCAAGGTGAGTAGTGAACACTCTGGGCGAATGTAGTCCTCAAGCAGTGGGCAGATCTGGACGGGTGCCGGCAGCGATGGAGGTGTCGCAGCCCTTACTTTTCTCGTCGAGAATTGCCTTGGGTTCTTCTTCCTCATTCTTTGCCTGTCGGCTTGAAGGCGAGCGAAGATGTTGTTGATAAACTTATACTTGGCTATCACGCTGTTCTCCATCGCGACAGCGAAATGTGACAAGACACCTGGCCAGGGTGAGGGAGTGATGCTGACTTTGGTGGAGATTGTTCGCCAGACCTGATATAAGTGACCCTTGAGACCTCTTCCATACTCCCCATGTATATGAGCAGCTGCTTGTCCTTATATAAGGGTGAGTAATGCGGGAGGACAACTTTATTCGTTAGTAGCATATGTACGTAATATTCCAGTCCTAGCGACTCAAAGCCGATGGACGAGTAAAGCTTTGAAGCTTTGCTTAGTAGCTACAGCTGCATTGTGGTCATACCCGAAGGCCGAAGGAAGCGGCAACGTTCAAAACACTTCGACATGAACACCAGTCGGGATACGCCACTCGTTATAGCGCTGATCTAGACGTAGCCAAGTCTTAAAAAGCGGTTCCAAGTTCCGTCACGTGACACAGGCTCTGTCTGCCAACGTCACTACACGCTTGTCAGCTACTCGCAGTAACTTGCAACCGAACTTCCTGCACACGCCTTCTTCTCATCATGCATCTTCAATCAGAAAGTAACGATAGCCACCATGGCATACTCAATCCCACCCCTCGACTTCTCGCGATCGCCAAATTCATTCTACACTGTCAGCGAGGTGGTGCCGCCACCACATGATGATTCGACCATGTATACTGGCTCCAGTGAGCCGGAATCTCTGTCGCGTTCTACCACGGCTACGAGTATGATGACTGAGGACCATGAGAATGAGGGCGAGGAGCCACGGCTGGAGCACAGGATCGTGGATCTACGGCGCATAGATTCCGCGAGCTCAATCAGTAGTCCTCGTGGGAAGCTTGTAAACCGGCAGGTCTCGATGTATGGCCGTGCGTGGAGTACGAAGGATGACAAGAAAGGGTGGCAGAGCTTTCGGGTATGTCTAATCTGACATCAGCAACTGGTACGAGCACTGACTGCGGTCTAGTGCGATATCCATCCAGCAGCAAACTCTTCCTACTCCAAGGCTGAAACCGAGTGCAAGCAAGCCATCATCACAGCGGGCGGAGAGATCGATGCTAGCTTTGTTTACCTTGGAGGCTTCTTCTATCGACTTCCTGGCTGGGTCGACAATCCTCTGAAGCCCGGTCATACTCTTATCGAAAGCAGCCGTGCCAAAGTCGATAGGTGGACGCCTTTCCCGAGACCTGTGTTCGACCGCTTCAAGCTCAAGCCATATCATGCTACTAACCGGGTTGTGACGGCGGAAAGGCGTAGGACTATCGCTGGGCCAGAGCATCTGTTGCAGGATGTGCTATTACTGCCGAAAACTCGTCAGAAGGCTGGTAGGAGAGTGGTGAGTAGCTGGTTGGGTATGCTGGCAAAGGACTATGGCAAGGGTGTAAGCTACTTGGCGTGACTAAGATGTTAGCACGAATCTGGTGGGACTCAGAATGTCATGAAGTTGAGCTCGTGGAATGTGGTTGATCTATGTTTATCATGGCGATAATGTAGCGGAACCTCTGACGATCTATGACCACGAGATGCTAGGAGAGATATTAGCAGGTATCTAGCGGTATTACGCAAGTGATGATGAAGATACCCAAGCATGATACCAGCCCCAGCCGCCATGGCCAGGAACTGTAATCCCATACTTCTCAGCTCCTTCCATTTATTCGGTCCCGTCTCCAGAATCTCAGGTATCACTCCCACAGTGCCGACATACAAGAACGTGCCGGCTGTGAAAGGTAGTAGCATATCGCCCCAGCTGAGACTCGTGCCGAAGATGCCAGTATTGCCCACGCCCTTTACCACTTCAGCGGTGAGACTGTTGCCGCCGAGCTCCTGCACAGTGATGCCGATAACGGTGCCCAGTACGGCGCCTAGAGCAGTCACGAACTGTAGACCCATTGCTGTCTTCTTGCTCATGCCTCCTTGAATGAGGAGTGCAAAGTCGCCGACTTCATGTGGGATCTCGTGGCAGAAGACCGCGAGCGTTGTTGTGGCACCTATTGTTGGTGAGGCGTAGAATGATGAGGAGAGCGCTAGACCGTCTGTGATGTTGTGCGTGAAGTCCGCAATAATGTTCAGGTAAGCCGAGAGTTTGACTGAAGGCTTGTCTTTTGGTTCTTGTGCCATGGATACTGTTGTGCCTTGCTTGGCGTCTGGCTTCCGTTGTCGAAGGCTGCTAGCATCTTGTGCGCTTGCGCCTGTTGTGCTAGCCTTCTCACCAATTGCATTACCATTGCTGTGTTGACTTCCATGATCGTGCGAGTGTCCTTCTCCACCAGTAGCAATCCTCAGGCCTTTGTCCATAGCCACGAACGTCACGAAGCCAACCATGATAGCCACTCCAAGCAGTAGATTCTTGTTTGGCTCCACTAATACAGCCCGCACTTCGCCCTCTGGTACCTCGCCGAGGAAGATCTCAGGCAGTAGGTGGAAAAGGGTGTCACCCAACAATCCTCCCACTGCAAATGCCACCATGACATTCAGACTTGACGGGTCGATGTCTGTGGGACATAATGCCAAAAGAAAGTTAGGAGGACCAGAGATATACAGCGTACCCATCAAGGAGTTCAATGCTGGACTGGAGAAGGGAAACAGTAGTGCGAAGGACTGCTGGAGGAAGGAGGCATTGGCTGGCTTGGCTGCGGTGTGGTGGGCTGTGAGCTTTTCGATGATAGTACAATGCTACGCCATACATATTAGCGTGCATAATTAGTCCTGCAAGTAGCACAGAATCAAGCATATTGTAATGACCAACCTGTAATTGCTCCTCGATCTCTTGTGTACTGAGATTGGCCAAGTCGTGCTTGACGACCTTCGGCAGCACCTCAGCGGCGACAGAGTAGACGAAGTAGATAAGCAGAATCGCACACGCGATGGTTCGTCTTTTCATTAGCATTGTAGAGGTGGAAGTCCTCTGGTGACTGCTCGTGTGAGATCGTTATGAACAACTGAATATCATGGTGAACTTCAGCCGGCCCACCTGCCTCTTTCGGACATCCACGTCGACAATAACATTTCAACCCAGAACTCCTTCATGGTAAATCTTCACGACTCGCAACCAACCCAATGCTCACGACATGGACGCGATCGAAACAAACATGTACGGAGTACTGAACTTGGATTGTTGGATGGCAAATCATGTTGCCTCAGGCGCAAAGTATTTCGAGTACCCGAGTACCTTTCTTTAGCCGCGTGGGCTCGGAACGACACCCGTTTCAATTTACTTGCGACGCAGGCATATATTTCTCCGCCAAGCTAAAGAAGGTCATCCGCACATCTGTTGGTCTAGATGAGTAGCGGACTGCCCACATGTGCTACACTCGGACGACAGGCGACTTTCAAATTACCAGAAATCACATGTGGCTAAAGGCTTGCTCTTTCGGCTCATATGGCGGTTCCAAAGTTACTGTCTCGAGGGCCGTGAAACATATATGCTTTGAAGATCTCGTCCCCTTGAACGTCTTCGCATCTCACATTCAGACTCATCGCTTTAAAGCTTGACCTGACGACGACGTCTCACGAGACATCGAGATCATGGCACGTTTCTCGATCCTTCTTGGCCTGCTGGCATCATGCACGTCCTTCCTCCCTGGCACGCAGGCCTCGTCTCTGCTGCCGCGTGCGGCGTTGACACAAGTAACTAATTTCGGCTCCAACCCAAGCAACACGTACGGCCGGTGCGCTCTGTATTGGCATGAGCAGGACTGACACAAAAGTAGTAAGATGTATATCTATGTGCCTGCCAAGCTCGCCGCCAAGCCACCGGTCATTGTAGCCATCCACTTCTGCACTGGCACTGCACAGGCGTACTACACTGGCAGCCCATACGCACAGCTGGCTGATCAGTATGGCTTCATTGTCATCTACCCGGAGTCTCCATACAGCGGCACTTGCTGGGACGTGTCGTCCAAGTCTGCTCTTACGCACAATGGCGGAGTAAGTGGAGGTACTGCATCTATAAGATGTTTATGCTGATCCTGCCAGGGTGACTCCAACTCCATCGCAAACATGGTAACATATACCTTGTCCACGTATAATGGTGATGCCAGCAAGGTCTTCGTGACTGGGAGTAGCTCTGGAGCTATGATGACTGTATGAATACCTCCCTCTTGGCCATCTAGTCGCATCGGTATGCTGATTGTGACACAGAATGTCATGGCGGCAACATACCCGGAGCTATTCGCGGCCGCTACTGCGTACAGCGGTGTTCCAGCTGGCTGCTTCGTCTCGTCTTCGAACCAGGTGGACGCTTGGAACTCGTCGTGCGCACAGGGACAAATCAACGATACACCACAACAGTGAGTTCATTCTGCCTAACAACGCGACTAATCCGCGATTGACAACCATTTGACAGATGGGCCAACGTCGTCAATAGCATGTATGCGGGCTACACCGGTGCTCGTCCACGTTTCCAGGTTTATCACGGTAGCGTCGATACTGTATGACAGCTCTCCCATCCCGTGGGGCACAGCTGCTGATATTCCTTCTTATAGACTCTCTTACCCCCCAACTACAACGAGACTGTCAAGGAATGGACTGGTGTCTTCGGCTACGACTCAACCAAGCCTGCAAAAACCATCTCTAACTTTCCTGCCCGAGGCTACACTACATACGAGTGGGGTGCTGATTCGTCCAATCCGCTTGGCAAAGTACAGGGTGTTTATGCTCTTAATGTCGGCCACACCGTGCCCATCAATGGCACTCAGGACATGATGTGGTTTCAGCTCGGTCCTTACGCCACTGCTTCATCTCCTACTACCAGCACTACGACCACCGCGACCTCCGCTTCCGCATCTACATCTGCATCTACGCCACCACCCTCGTCCAAGACTACCAGCACCACTACAACACAGCCAACTGGTTCATGTTCGTCGATTTATGGACAGTAAGTACACGAAAAGGTTACAATCGGCGTTGCAAAAATCCACTGACCACTGATCTAGATGCGGTGGCCAAGGTTGGCAAGGACCGACTTGCTGCGTGAGCAGTACCTGCAAAGCGTCCAACCAGTATTACTCGCAATGCCTGTAATAGTTGTCAGAGCGTCGGTGTGCGTGAAGTCACACTTTTCCGATTGAGCAGATGCATATATATCTGGAGACAACAGACCATCCGGGCAAGCTACAATTTAGGTCGGTCTGTAAAAATTGCTTCGTGTCCTGTACTCCTAAGATTATGTCTTTGTCTATGCCTATCGGCGTTCACGAACTCCGCAGATGGGCTTGGCGTGGCATTGACTTTTGTCAGCCGCCGTGTGCCATCCGGGACACCGCACCACATAAAACATACTCTTTACAAACCATGTCCATCAAGCTTCACCATGACAAAAGTACAAGTAGTACGATTCGCGAGTGTGGTCAGCCATGTTTGCGAAGCACCGCTAATCATTAGAACCTCTTCTTCTGTGCCATTATGTCTAACCAAATCAGACCATACAAGGTCGCGGTGACGGAGGAAGCCATTAGCACGCTCCGATCGAAGTTGCAGGCCGCAACGCTCCCAGACGAGGTTGAATTCTCTGATGACTGGGACCAAGGCACACCACGCAGTGAGATCGCACGACTGGCCAAGCACTGGGCCGATGGCTTCGACTGGCGAGCCCAGGAGGCAGAAATTAACAGACTGCCTCAATTCATGACGACGGTGGAGCTCGACGGCTTCGGGCAAATCGACATGCACTCCGTGCATCAGAAGAGTGAGAAGAAGGGGAGCATACCTTTACTTTTCTCCCATGGCTGTGAGTGACGCTAATGCTGCGCCTGCCAAGCATTTTCTGACCACCAGCAGGGCCGGGTAGCTTTCTTGAGGTAGGAAAGATCATCCCACTTCTTACACGCAATGCGGATGGTCTTTCATTCGACGTTGTGGCGCCCTCCCTGCCGAATTTTGGCTTCTCGGGTGGCTCGAGACAGCGTGGCTTCGGTATTGCGCAGTATGCGGAAGCAATGCATAAAGTCATGCTGAGTCTAGGTTACAATAAATACGGTATGCTTGCCTCATCACTAGATTCTTGCTGCTGTCTCGGTTGCTGAAAGTTACGTAGTCACGCAAGGTGGAGACTGGGGCTTCAAGGTGACTCGATTCATGGGCATCCAATACCCAAATCACTGCCTTGCTTCACACCTCAACATGATTTTGGCGAGCGAACCGGACATGGTGAAGCACCCGAAGGAGTATGCTCAGTACAACTCTGTTCAGCAGACTGCTACGGAGAAGCAGTTTGCAGAGCGGACAGCGTGGTTTATGCAAGAGGGTTTGGGCTACAATATTCTGCAATCCACAAAGCCATCGACCATTGGCTTCGCTCTCGCCGACTCGCCGGTCGCTTTGCTCGCTTGGATATATGAGAAGCTACATGACTGGACTGATAATTATCCTTGGACGGACGACGAAATTCTGACTTGGGTCTCAATCTACCAATTCTCTACTGCTGGGCCTGCGGCAAACGCAAGAATCTATTATGATATCCAGAACTCCGCTGCACGGCCGTTCTCGGATCAAGTACTCGAGTATAACGACAAGGTCCTATTAGGATTGTCGTACTTCCCCAAGGACATCCATCTGCCTCCGCTGGCTTGGGGCAAGACGCTAGGGCCAGTGGTTTTCGAGGGCGTGCACGAGAGCGGTGGGCACTTTGCGGCCCACGAGCGACCGGACGAACTGGCGAAGGACCTGAGATCGATGTTCGGTGCGCAAGGAGGTGCAGCTAGCGTCGCTGCGCGGTTTGCTGGTACGAAAGGCTAGCTCAGGTCATATTCGTCCCCTCAGCAGTCCAGCGATCTGCTCGTAGGCCGAGAACACTATTCCACCAGAAAGTACTAGTCGTCCAAGTCGCATACTGCTGCCCTTCCAGAAACCTCTCACCCCGTGATCCCGCATAACATTTCTCACGGCCATAGCAATGCCCTCCCCTTTAGCACTCTGAGCTCTGGTCTTGATCGTGTCGAATGGCTGCGTGGCGTAGACTGTGCCTGTTCCTGCGATAGCGCCTAGAGCGAACGAAACTAAGATTGTGTCTGGTTTCGTGCCTGTTCGTTGCGCATATGTCTCTTTGAGGGTGCTGTACAAACCCATTCGTACGGCGGAAGTGGCTGACTGTTTGACGATCGTACTTGAAAGCCCGCGATACAGGCCTTGGAAGCCTTCTTCTCGTATTATGGCCGTCGTAGCTTGGGTGGCGGAAGTGAAGCGCTTAGCTCCCCGAGCATTGTCAATCATGACTGTCTTGATACGCTCGGTTGGTGTCACGGCTAGAACAGCTTCGACAGCGCCCGCAGTCATGCCGGCTAGGACTCGTCTCTGGAAATCGAGTTTGCCGTCTGTATCTGCGAGCAGATTTTGGACAGTGTCGAAAGTGAGGAAGCGCACACCCGCCTTCAGCGCTGTGCCGGCTACTAGGGCACCGCAGCCAGCGTAGATAGAGGATACGCCCTGTCGAGTAGCCGTTTGCCAGACCATTTTGATAGGGTTTTTGGCGTCAACATTGCCGGCTGATGACGGCAGTTGCGATCGCGTTTTGGCCCATTCGAATGGATATGTTATGCTGGCTTCGATGCCGCCAGCTATCGATCCCGCGATCAAAGATCCGATGGGCGATAACTTGGCGTCGGTCGACCTATTAGCCCTTGTAGCGACGGTTGGGGGTGAGTGCGGTGTGATGGTTATTGTGGCCATTGTGTAGAAAGTCGTCAGCGCGTGAAGATGAGTGATAGCGTAGTCTGCACCCGTGTGAGAGAGTGATGATATTCATTGTCAAGGACCAGGCCATGTCTGGTAAGATCTATGGTTGCTTGATGGAATGGATACTCTGTTGCATTCCCTCGCTCCGAAGTGACCCGCGGCTGAGAGAGCCCGTGGACTCAGCACTCCACCTGAGCCTAGACGACTTTGCTAGACGATAGAGCTCAAAGAGCCCTTAACATGCCGAGGGATAGCGAGAGCTTGCCGGCTCCTTGATGCTTTGTCTTGGATACCTATGCTGCTTGCCCACTATCGTTGTGCAAGCAGGTACCTTTGCGGACGACTTGCAGCATTTTGTGTCTTTAGCTCGCGCCGTGATTCAATGAAAAAGCTCCCCACGCCCAGCTCCAGCTCTCTGTATGCGGGAGACGGCCAAACGAGTGGCCGACCCGCGGCCCGCGCGAGCTGCGGAGACTCAGATCCCACTGAAATCGCTAAGATGTCCGTCCCACCACCCAACTTCAACAACAAGCGCAAATGAGGCCCGGGTGACTACTATGTCATCCATTGATGCTTCGAACGGCGCCGTCGTCGAGCGACGGAAGCCAGGTACTGCATGTGACTTTTGTCGCCGCCGAAAGGTGCGCCTGAATTGTACACATGGTGAGACTACGACACTACGCTAACGCGAGGTCAGATGCGATGCAATGGCGAGCAGCCTGCTTGTGCCAACTGTCGCGCATATCAACAAGCTCGCTGTATATACACAGCTAGGAGTAGGACCATACGGTAGGTAGGGTGATGAAGACACCACGTGCATTTCTTCTGCTCCATCTATTAGATTTGTGAATTGGCCGCACTGGCCAGCATGGCTTGCTCGACTGTTTACCCACGAGTGTCTTCTGATCTCGTTATAGGCCTACCAAAGCAGTTCTGAAGCAACTACAAGAAGAGAATCGTCGTCTTAGGGCGACAACGAATGATCCGGGCAGCCCAACCAGCGTCAGCCCCTACAAGCCACAGCCGGCTGGGTCTGGTGAGAATTCAAGCACAATCGTCTTACCACTCGACAAACCAACCGGAGATCATGCCCATAAGACGCAGACAGAGTCGCCAATGACGGCACCTGCCTCAATTAGTAATATCTCGACCTTTCACGGTCCCACGAGTACCCTATTCGACGACGTCGCCGCTGGTAAGCAGAACAACTCATGGTTAAGTCCCGAACGACGAGCAACGATGCCTGGTGTGCTTTTCGCCGAAGCAGCCAGGCAGAAGCAGATGGAGCGGATCAACACTCTTCAAAATAAACTCGACTTCGACGGTGTAGAACCCGAATTGGGCTTGCATCTTCTGAACCTTCATTGGAATCGTCAACACCATTCGTTCTTGGTGACATATCGACCTGCCTTTATGAGAGATATGGCATGTAATGGTCCGTACTTCTCGAAGATTCTACTCAACGCTATATACTATGGTGCATCGAAATTTAGCACCAGACTTGAGCTTCGTAAAGATCGAGACGACGTCCGAACTGCTGGATGGCAGTTCAGAGACAGAGTAAGAGAGCTACTAGGTCGAGCGATGGATCGAAGTGAGATTCCGACTATACAGGCGCTGCTGCAGATGACTAGTTCGCTGTTCGCTCTTGGCGATGAGCAGAGCGCTGCGTGGCTGTATGCCGGTGCAGCTTTCCGGATGGTCATCGATCTAGGTCTTCATATTGATGCTACACTATTGCCAAGTCATACTAAGCTCAGTGAAGAGGACCTTGAGATTCGACGACGCGTGTTCTGGTCGGCTTTTGGTGAGCTTTCTGCCTCCCGAATCGCTTGTTGACAGTCACTAATCAATGTAACGGGCAGTGCTCGACAAAATCCAATCTTTATATCAGGGCCGACCTGCCGCTTTACAGCATCAGGACTGCCAGGTCCCTTTCTCATTTCTAGACGAATACGAAGAGCTCGAGCACTGGGTCCCTTTCGCCTACAGTGGCGCAGACGAGTACAGCGGCTCTCCAGGCTACTCGGTCACAACGTTCACAGAACTGTGTAAGCTGTGCATTATACTTAATCAGGTGTTGAATCGTGTCTATAACAGCAGAGGCGGGCCCGATCAATCGGACGTGCTGCTACAGGATCTTCAACGACTAGAGGCAGACTTGAATGCTTGGACGAATGCTATGCCCGTGCACCTTCGTCTGCCACAAGCTATAGCGACTGCAGCTGTAGATGCTCCACCGCCTCATGTGCTCTCGCTGGCGTGAGTACATCCTTGCATGGCTGCCAAGACAGGTCATGCTGACCAAGAACTAGTGCTATGGGCAACATGGTTCGCATCCTCCTCCATCGACCATTTGTGTCCGACGGGCATCTCAGCTCGATTGCACCAGAGGTCGCTAAGAGCTGTTTCAATGCCTGCGCGGCTGCCGCAACAGAGATCGTCCGGATCATTCGGCTCTATGACCAGGCTTTCACCATAAGGAGAGCGCCGTATCTCATCTCCTATGCCACCTACCTAGCGGCTACCATACACGTCCGCATCGCTGCAACGCGATCAGGCTGGTCCGAGGCACATAGCTGTCTGCAGACATGTCTTACCGTCTTCGAAGATGGTGCGAAGACGAACTATGCTGTGAGGAAGTCGAGCACTGTCATCGAGAATTTGATGAAACGGATGAGTGTCTCGCTTGAGCGAAAGATCGGTAATGGTGACTACAATGGCAACGGACCTACAGATCTGTCTCAACAAGGTGTTACCTGCCCGCCACATCATGCTTTGTCGGGCGAGTATCAGCAGTCGCGATCAGGATCAACCGACTTGTCCTATGCCGGAACAGCTTTGATGGACGATATTGACATCGATGCTATTATTGAAAGCTTCATGTACAATCAGCAGGGAGGTGCGGTGGGCGACGGAACTGTCGGAGGAACATCGATGTCGAATAACGAATACATCATGTTGGACCCGAGTCTAGGACCACAGTACTCGTGGCTTGGCATGTCAAGCGACGTTGATGATACACTATTTGGATTCCATACATCTGGACTGGATATACTGAGGTAGCTCGCACGCACTTCAAAGGCAGCAGGGCTGGATTTCGAAGAGAGCATAGAGAGAGTGTTCGTGGACGTCTTGGTAAAATGTGTACAAATATCATCAGTCATGACGCATTGCTGACTTAGATACCCGCTAAGATGTTCATGACTTGACGACCTCGACATGCTCTCCGACCACATCGATCTTGCCCTTCTCAAGATCATGGATCGCATCCTCCATGGTCTCCACCGCGTCTGGCGAGCCAAACATCCTGTCCATGTCTTCCAAGGTGAGGCCCTTTGTCTCAGGAACGAACAGGTACACCCAGATGATGCCAATGGTGGTGATGCTCGCAAAGACAAAGTAAGTGCCATAGCCTATGTTGGTGATCATATAAGGTACTGAGCGTGCGATGACGAAGTTGAAAAGCCAGTGGGTCGCTGTGCATAGTCCCATGCCCACACTGCGCAGATTCATCGGGAAGATCTCAGCGCAGTAGATCCACGGCACGCCAGCGTAGGAGAAACAGAATCCGAGAGCGAAGATGTAGATGAAGACGATGGCCGCGTAACCACCACCACTGACATGAGTGCTGGCAGCTGTGCTTGGAGCGGCGATCTTGACGTAGGCGCCAATGAACCACATGGAGAAGGCCATGATGGCACCGCCAACCATCAACATCTTCGTGCGTCCGAAACGGTCGACGACAAAGTTCATGGCGATGATGATGGCGATGAGGCGAACAACACCGTAGATGCCAGTGGCGTAGAGGCCAGCGTTGGTGCCTTTGAGCCCTATACTCTTGAAGATCCGGGGTGAGTAGTAGTTGATTGCGTTTGAGCCCGCAAATTGCATAAAGACAACTGAGAAACGAGTCAGTATGAACCTATCGATGTCTCGCGTATTGATTCAGTACATCACACTTACACATCGTGATACCAATAAGTAGTCGGTTCCAGTTGCCTTTCCTGCTGATGATCCTGATGGTGCTCTTGATGCCCTTACCCTCGTCGAACCTCGTCTCCTCCGAAATCTGATGCATGATGAGCGTGAGTTCCTCCTGGAGGTATCCATGTTCCAGCGGCAGGTTGCGTAGTTTGATGAGACCTGCCTCCGCTGCCTCGCTACCACGATATCTGGCCAACCACCGAGGAGATTCTGGCATAAAGCACATCCCGATGATGAGAAGGACACCAGGTATGAGTTGCACTGCAAAAGACGTCCTCCAGGCGTTCGAGCCGTAGGGGCCGTTGACGGCAATTCCGTAGTTGATCCAGAAGCCGATGCAGGTACCAACTTGAACGAAGATCTCGTAGATTCCGACAAGGCGCCCTCGGATGGCAGGTGGCGAGAGCTCGGCCACGTATAGTGGAACAAGCATAGATGCTGCTCCGACTCCCAGACCACCAATCGCACGCCCGGTGAACATCACAGCAGTGTTGCCAAACGAGACAGTCTGCATCAAGGAGCCAATGTTGAACACAACACCGGAGATGACCAAAGCCCATCGTCGTCCAAGGCGATCACCGATGGGAGCCGCGAGTAGTGAGCCGAAGAAGCAGCCAGCTTGGAGAAGCGAGACGATATTGGCCGCGAAAGCATCCGACCTCTCCACATCAGCATGCAGAAGTCCAAAGTCCCTGTTCAAATTTGTTAGTAACGTGTCAAAAGCTGACGATGAAGATGTACATACTTTTTGAAGGACTTCTGCGTAATAGTCGTGCCGATAAATGCCAGGTCGTATCCAAAAATGAAGGCGCCCATCGATGCGATGACAGCGATTATGTAGACACGCCAATTGTACACCTCAGCGGGCGCTGGGGTGGCCATGACTGTGTGCATCTTGTGAGAACGCATGGTTGCGGGATAGTTTGAGCCGATGACTACTCTGGTGTGTTCAAGGCCGAAGTAATCAATCGTTATCAACGATCTCGAGACAAGGGACAAGAGCTGTTTGGACGATTGGAGACTTCATCGTAGCGGGCAAGGGCCTGCTAAATATGTCTTTCTGCAAAGGTCCTAATGATCCAGAGTTCATGGGATGGACAGCGGGGTGTGGTACTGTACCCCGGAGTGGAGAAGAGTTTGCAAGCCACATGGTTCTCTAGCGGAGAACTAGGTTGAGAGGAGACTCACTCCGTGGCTCATCTTGTGCCGTCCCGAGTGGGACCGTCCACGGAGTCCCATTCATCGTTCTCTCCACGGCTTAACCTTTCCCGTCCGAACGAGGCTCTCCTGGCAGCCCTGGTGAACTATTGTATTAAATCAAACATGGTCGTAAGAATTCGCTTTTGGAGATATAGCAAATCTACAATGACTACATGGCAAGTGCTCTGAGAACAGTAACCACGACCATCATCCCACACATCCCCGTCCCATACAAACCCGATCATTTTCCAGCAATCACAAGGATGTCTCGACGGCCTCTCGCCCCACCAACTCGCCAACGAAGGAAACATATGCTCCCAGCCGTCTGGATGCGTGCCGGAACGTCCAAAGGCCTGTTTATACATCGTCACGATCTGCCAAGCAAAGAGGATGACTGGGCACCCATCTTGATATCGGCCATGGGATCAAAGGATTGCGACTCGATGCAACTCGATGGTATCGGTGGTGCGACGTCAACGACGTCGAAAGTTGCTGTCATTGCACCTTCGAGGCGACCAGGTGTGGATGTCGATTATACCTTCGCTCAGGTCGCTGTCGGAGCTTCGACGGTGGACATGAGTGGGAATTGTGGGAATATTGCTTCAGGTGTCGGACCCTTTGCTATCGATGAAGGTTTGGTGGAAGTCAAGCCGGGTCAGAGAGAGGTCGATGTGAGGATCTTCAACACGAATACCGGCCGTTCACTCGTAGAAACGCTAGAAGTCGACGAAGACGGTCTCTTCGTTGAAGAAGGCACGTATACAATTCCGGGCGTTCAGTCCCCAGGCAGTCGAATCCGTATGGCGTTTGAGAGGCCCGCTGGATCAAAAACTGGGCGCTTGCTACCTACTGGCTCCGCCTCTGATATATTAGATCTGTGGGTTGGACAGTCGAACCATCGTGTTCGCATCAGTGCCGTAGATGCGGCGAATCCCTTTGTCTTTGTCGATGAGGCTACGATACCACGAGCTTTGCGATCAAATCAACCAGGCTCACCAGAATATCTCAACTTCATCGAGACTGTTCGGAGGCAAGGCGCAGTCCACATGGGCCTAGCCAACAATGTGGAGGAAGCTGCATTGGTCAGAGGTACACCAAAAATTGCCGTCGTCAGCATGCCGTCCTTACCGCATAAGACACCCAGCGCAATGATTCCGGATGTCAAGGTGACGGCATTTAGTATGGGCAAAGTACACGCAAGTCTGCAGATGACGGGTGCAGTACCTTTGGCTGTCGCTGCATGCACAGAAGGCACGATAGTGCATGAAATAGCCGAGCGCGCGGCCAAGCTGAGATACCCACCTGCATCGTGTGCGGTCAGCTGTGTTGATGGCGGCGAGATGAGAGAGGTGGCTATTGAGCATGCGAAGGGGACAATGCCGGTGGTAGTGGAAACTAACCGAAAGCGCACGGTGGCTAAGGTGACCTTGTCGCGAACAGCGAGACGACTTTTTGAGGGACAAGTAGCCTACTATAACTGAAATGTGAGAATGAATTAAATCCAAGGATTTTCGAGTGAACGCTAACTCCCGCACGATCGATGGTGTTCATCACTTCCAGACTGACCATCTGTCTGGTACCGGAGCAAGGGTAGCCAACTGCGGCGCCTTCTGTAATCCTTCAGGAACTTCCAGCAGCTTTGATAGCAGCAATGTGTGGGGCCACAAGACATTGCCACAACGGGTCCTGATAGTAGACTGTATTCCCATCTTGACTGGTCTGGCCGGTCGAAAGTGTATCGCCATATTGCCAGAACATGTCACCACCTGTCCCGGCTGTATTGAGTGCGGTAGTCTCCCAAGATAATTCGGATGTGCAATTATTGCTGTCTCCAAACTCCTCCAAGACGCAAGGTTTGTTCAAAGCCTTGCAGACTGTGGCGTGGTTTTGGATCCATGCATTGCCCCATGGTTCGTCGGGTGTGACGGACCAGGACTGTGGGTACAAATGATAAGTGCAGAAGTCGACGTTGGGATCGCTGCAAGTGGCGGTGAAATTCGTGCCTTCCCCATATGTATAAGGGTAGCTACCATCGCCCTGAAGGCCGAAGCCCTCCTCACCAGTGGTGACCATGTGCTTGGGATCCAGAGACTTAACGTAGGCCGCGGTGGTCCTGACCCAGCTCGGGAGAGTTGTCGTGGGACAGGCATTGCAGCGGGGCTCATTGGCTAGTTCCCAGGCGAAGACAGCAGGCGAATTGGTATAACGGGTGACGACTGCTTTGATATAGGCCTGGTACTGGGTCTGTGCTTTGGCGCTGGTGTACCATTGCGCGTTTGATGTAATGCCGGCGTAGCTAAAGTAAGCTGCCATGCCGCCGTAGTCGGTCCAATTGTTGGTGAAGTTGATGATCAGCTTGATGCCGTGTGCTTCGGCGCTCTGGACAACGTAGTCGAGACGCTGGAGACCGTTGGCGCCGGTATTGATGCTTGCTACGCCGTTGACGAAGGACTGATAGTAAACTGTACCAGTACCAGGTATCGAGGTCACATCGTTGAACCCCCACACTCGAAGGACCTTAATGCGGGCGGTCTGGAGGTGGGACATGACGAGGTCAACATCAGCATTGTTGGTCAAGAAGCCGATCCAGTAGGTGTTGGTTCCAGCAAAGTAGGTAGGTTTCCCATCGATGATAAATTTGGTACCTGAAGTTGTGGCGATTGAGCCAGATGCTGCAGCCGTGGTGGTCACAGGCGCTTTCGAAGTGCTTGTGGTTGGCTTAACGATAGTCATGATTGAGGTAGTCAGAGTGGTCTTGGGGGTGGACGAAGTCTTCAGCGGCGCGCTGCTACGATGTTAGTACTGGGAGTGTTCCCCACCAATTTTGATGTTACTGACGACGTGGTCGGCGCTGCCGTTGTCTTGATCGAGGATGTCGTCCCCGGGATACACTGTGAGTAGTACTGGTTCTGAGCAACGCAAGTATAGCCGGCTATACAAGTTGTGGCACCATACCATCCTTGACCACCGCACTGCGACCACGCACCACCCTGTGCCACGGCGCCAGCGGCGAGGCTCCCAGCCAGTATTGCGATCCTCATCTTGAGAAATCTGAAAAGTAGGCTGATAGTGGCAGGATTGTGAGTGGGTTGTAGAGATGGAAGCTTGATCATATATTCGTCGATGAACACGGTTCCATCTCCTCCGCCTCCAGAATGTCCAGAATCATGGTCAGACGATCATTAGACGATCAGAAAAACGCTGCTTGATGAAGCCATGCAAACGGAGCCGTCTTCCCGCCAATCATTTCAGTCACCTCGACGCTGCTGTGAGATAGTCTGTGGCCACAATAGATGAAAACTTTCGCCGCGTGATGGAATTGGGGTGGCCAGAAGGTGGGAGGTAGGGTGCAAGCCCTAAAGGAGCTCGGAGATTGTCTGTCCGTCATGTGGTTTCAAGAAAGCTGTTGGGGCTAGGCGCGGAGCAGGAAGTGCTTGCCACTTTTGCTGCAGTAGCCCTTAATTCCAACAGATCTTGGTCTTCGAGTAACATCCTCCCTGACATGCGCCAAGCTTCAGAGGAGAGAAGAAAGGAAGTGCATCGCCGGCCCGTCGGTATCGCTCCGCTTCGCTTGCCTGCTAGCTCTCACCTCCGTCGCAAGCCAAACTCAAAGTTTCCTATCCAAAACACGAAACAGCTTTTCTTCCCGATCGACGGGAGGGATATCAAGATGGATCAGTACCTCAATTGTACCGAGGTCCTCCTTTGTGGTTGCCTCATCTTCACGGACCCCAGGTCGAGGCAATTATGCTTCATTCCCTCCATTGAGCAGGACCAAATATGTACTCTGGCCGGACAGCCAAGGAACAATCACAAGAACAGCCGTGATATACAGTAATACGGCAACAATATCCGGGCAACTAGTGATCTGGCGGAGTTCTGATGGCAAGCTACAGTGATGCTACGCGACCTGCCTCACCTCACCCGTCTCGACCTCATAGAGCCATCCACTGATCTCAACACCGCTGGCCAATGATCCGTTCGCTTTCAACCACTGGACATCACTTTCAACAGCTTTCTCAAGGTCCGAGAAGGGTTGAAAGTCTAAAGCGTGCGGCACCTTACTGCCGTTCTTCTCGATAACGCTTGCCGCATCAGTGTTGGAGAAAGTCAGCATCCCACAGCCGGTATGCTTTACGAGCACGATCTCCCGAGTTCCAAGGAGATGTTCCGAGATTAAGATGGACCGAAAAGCGTCCTTTGCGTTTCCGCCGGCGTTGCGGATGACATGCGCATCACCTAAATCTATGCCGAAGGCAGCAGCTGGGTCGATACGCGCGTCCATGCAGGTTACTTCGTAAAGGCTTTGTCAGCTTAACAGGCAAATACACAAGTGTGGGTGCGCGATGTAGTGACTGGACATACCGACAAGGTATTTCTTCGCCGGTGGTAACGCGAGATCGCCCTTATCGAACGTGGCTACATACTGCTTGTTCTTCTGCAGAAGCTTTTGCTGGTTATCCGTAGCCATGCCGATGGACAATATTCTATATGGAACTTCGCTGTTGCTCTGAGCTTGAATTATTCAGAGAGAACGATGCGCTTTCTGCTGCACTAACTTCCACAGCCAGCTGCTTCTATACCATGGTGGGGCTCAGCACGCCATCCAAGCTACTGCAGGTACGCAAAATAATGTGCTTCGATAATGTTGTGCGACTCGAAGATCGGTTCAATGCGAATCATCTCGCACTCTTTGACCATCCCATATGCAACTACTTGACAGCGGCGTTGATCAGACGATCCAATCAGCTTGAGGTTGCCTTTGCGACTCGTTCACATCAAAGTCTCGCATGCTCCGCGCATAACAAAGGCCGGGCGGCCCGGGCCTAGGTAGCATCACTCTCATGCCGCGTATATCTGCACTACGATACATGGCAAAGTATCCACATGTTAGGAATTCCACCATGGTAAGCGATGAAACCAGCTATGGTGGATCGTGTAGCCACTACCTGCACCATCAGCGATCGGTTTTGGCTGGGCAAGCTTACGAAATATGTCAATAAGAAAACGAACACACATCCGATAAATCATACCAATATAAGACACTCAGTCCGGGCTCTTCTGCATGTACTCGGATCATCTCAAGCTCCTAGTGTCGATCGCCGATGCGAGAGACTGACACCATCGAGACCCAACAGAGCGCTCGCTCATATATGGCATAGGAACAAGGACTAGTTCACGAAAGCTATGTCTAGATCTTGGCTCACGCCATAAGGGGCACTACTCGAGGCATCAGATAACAGCTCGCAAGCTACTCAGGAGATTTGAGCTACGCCACTGGCTCGACAACAGACCGCCGTTCTCTGGCGCGAGCAAGCCATCATCCATGCCGAACAGCCAAATATCTCCCTACCAAAAAAGCTAGGGCTGATAAGCAACATGAAAGGTCGCACATGGTGTTGCATGCGGAGCATGTAGCCTGATCAATTAGCGCGAGCGAGCTCTTCATCTTACTTTATCCGGAGCCAAAGCAGTATTTGTTCCGACCCCCACTAATTACACAATGCAGTCCGCTGCCTCTCTAGACCTAGCCCGTCTTGTACAAGTCACACAGTGAGAATGAGTGCGAGCCACTCAGCCTCATCGCCGCAGTCCTACATTGCGTAGGAATCCATGGCGATTAGATGTCGTCCGAGGCTTCGGCTCTAGCTGCCGCGGTCTCGCAGTAGCTGGCTGCACAGGAATCATGCCCGCCAAGCGATCCGTGACGTCTTCATATATCTGTGTCGCAAGCGCCGTCTGCTTGCGTTGAATCGTGAACTGAACAATGTAGATCTTGGTCCCAGGAAAAACGCGCTCAGGCATATCGATACGTAGCTGATGTACAGGTAAGTCGGTGGTGCGGCCAGAGTCAAGTGGCTTGTAGTCTAGCAGTCTGGTGCCGACGACATCGAAGCCTACAGTCAGGCGCTTTGCTGATCCGAGCCGGATTAGGAAGGTAGTATCGGTGGCTGTGTCCTTGATGGTGCATATAACAGCGACTCGCCCTTCGGTCTTGAGGATCTTGGCATATCGGTTCGAGGCCACTTCTGGCAGCATTCGCTTGTCATCGTTGTTGAACGGGTTGACTCTCTCGATGTCAAGGTACACATACGGCGCGGGTAGATCTTCCAACTTCAGGACGTGAAGGGGATATTCACCTTCTTGGTCATCGAAGACTATTCCCTGTGGAATGTACATGGAGATCCGTACACCTCGCTCCCCGATGGCTTGCAAACGATGGCACTGCACTCGAGCATATCTGTCGTCGTCTCGCGCAGAGCCGAGCTTCTGTAGGACAACTGCTAGGAAGGTACCTTGACCAGTGGGACTGGGGCAATGCAGCGCTGCCGTGAAGTGACGATCCGTATCATGTCGTGGCGATAGATGTAGCTCAATATCGAGCCCACGGTTGGTCATCGCGTATGGTGACTCCTTCTCCCAGCTACTATACGCTCGAATATCGGGTGCTTCCAGAAAAGCGAAATCATTCGGCGAGTCAGCCAGTAAGCCATGGAGTTCGCCAGGCTTCAGAGACTTGCTCATCCAAGCGAAAAGTGAATGATCATCTGACACTTTCATGATTTCCTCCTGCAGGCGCTGGAAGGCTCGGTCTCCTTCACCATAAAGCATAGGCATGTTGACAGTGAACAGTCCCATAAGGCAGTAGGCCTCGTCTTCCTCTCGTGTGGTTTCGCGACCTGCAGCCCAAGACATGCGCTCAGCTACACTCGCGGAGCTGAGGAGACGTTGACCGGTCAGTATGTCTGTTCTGATGCGTGCCGCTTTGGCGACTATAGCTTGTATTCGCACCTTGTTCTCGATGCGTCTCCATTCTTGATCGTAGAAGACTAGATCTCTAGGTGCAAGCAGTTCCTGTAATGTCCAACCACGGCGGAACCACCGTGAAGAGCGAAACGCTGGCTCGATCTCAGTCATATCGGCTTTCTCTGGGTATATGACATCTTCGAGAAATGCATAGCACTTTCCGGCGGCGCTATACCAGGCGTACATACTATTGATGGCCTCACTAAGCTCCGCGCTGCTGTCCTTGTTGATGCAGCAACTGTCGATCCAGATGAGCTTGAAGCCATCCTCGCGAGCGCATTGAATGGCATTTCTCACTTTGGCATAACCCGCCTTGTCTGTGCCGCGCTGAGCAACCACATCGGCGTATGTGACTTCATCTTTGCCCCAGGTGTGAGACAATATGCCATAGGTGAGTTTGGCGGCTGCTACATCTTTTAAGCTCTGGTAGTGCTTGTGGATCAACGGGTAGCTCCTTGTCGACAACGCTGTAGTCTCCAGGAAGAACATGGCTTATGTCACGGTGCTTGGTCTATATTACCTACGTGACAAGTCTCGCGTGGCAAGGGTCGAAGTGACGACCATTGGTGAGTAGGGCTCAATGAATGCTGGCTGCTTATAATGTGGTGACTCCATACCGATCGACCGTGGTCTCTAGTGAAGCACTAAGGAGACACTACTGTACATACCATTCATACTTCCGAAGATCACTTTGGTCCCATTCTCATGATTAGTCCCAGGGTGGGGGCGGTATTGCCCAGCATGCACGCTAATTCGACAACGGCGGTTCGCTGAAGGGTCGCCGCGGCGGCGAAGGATTCCCGCGAGGCTCAGCCCTGCATCTTGGTTGGGGCCAAAAAGGCGTCTGTAATTAGACGCTCAGCCCAAAGGGTGCAACATACAAAGGAGCATGCTTGGCCGCCTGTCTACCAAGATGGCTGCTCTTGTTGCGATAGAAACGCCTGACGACCATCGGCACAGGTTGATCGCGATCTTAGCAGCCAACACCGCTCACACATCCAGCTCACCCTGAACCACAATGGCGACCCAGCCGCAGAACGATATACAGCCTGGCATCCAGCCGTATGGCATAGAGCCAGTCCAGTCCCCCCCGCCAACGTACCGCGAGAAGCACGACCAGCCGCAGCCCAGCAGCGTCGAACGCCAGGTGGTCCACGAGCAGCCCAGCATCGAGCCAAATCGGATCTCCTACGTCGCCGGGCCGAAGTATTCTCTCCCACTGAACGAGTTGGGCGAGACATCGGAATGGGTGGATTGCCCCTACTGCATGAAGAGAACACAGACGGAGGTTAGGAAGGAGCACTCGTCTATGACATTGTAGGTCAGGGTAGCCTTTCGAATGTGCAGTCGAGGTTCGCTGACAACCTCTAGCATCGTCGGAGTTGTTATAGGTATCTTTTGCGTATGTGCAGCTTGCGTGCCCTGCATAGCTCACTGGTTCCCGGACACGAGCCACTATTGTTCCGAGTGCAAGAAGCAGTTGACATACAGGGCACACAATGGCATGGTACAGGTGATCAAACCGGATGGTCAGCGTGGCGTGCCGTCACGGTACGCGGCTTGAATGTACTGCTTTCTTGCTGGCTTGCTCGTTTGATCTGCTTCGTGTACGATATGGTATAATTGGAGGGAGTTGGAATGGGTCCAATCTCACTCTACTACCTCTTGCGTTTCCTACATAATAGATTTAAAACTAGATCTACAGTCACCTTCCTCCACTTTTGGACGCTCAACACTTCCATTTCATTCATCAACCGCAAGCAAATCTTGGATTATTGTTCATGACACAACGCATCGCTGTACTTTACGACGTGTTTGATTGTGCCGGGCATGTCATGGCTGATTCAGCCTCAAGGCAGTCACAACATCAAAAGCAGGCAGGCACTTACAGCGGACTAACGAGCATCGATATCGGACAATATGTCTGGTGGTCTAATCGTAATTGAAACACAGCGAGCCCACTATGCTTGATTGCTCAGCCTTTGCCATCAATCGACTCGTTCGTCAACGCTCATTGATTAGAACATACAAATTACTGATCAAGGCGTCAAAAAGCACGACTAGCGGAGAGTTTCAGTCATTCTCGTTGGACGGTTGGATACTGGCAGCCGGCACGGTCGGGCTTAAGATCGAGATGTCGTTGCTCGTGTCGTTGGCATAATTAGTGTAGCCAGCGGTGTAGCCATTGAAGACAGTTCCCTGCGCACTATAGTCTGAGATACCAAACCAAACGTGTCAGCACAAGATCATTCTGATGCCATCCAGCTTAACTCACCGCTAGTCTGGCCCCACTTCCCACGCTGCTGCTGCGCAAAATCAGGCAAGTCTTCATCGCCGGGCTTGACCGTCAACCCTTCGTTCTCCCGCTCCTTGCTACCTTAATATAGCTAGTTTGGATCTCTCGTTAGGATCTCCTTGCTAAGCTTCGGCTCGTAGACGAAATAGTAAGGGCCGTTGTCGTATATATTATAATATATAGCCTAACTAATATAAGGCCTAGGAGGTAACTAAATATTAGTAGGATCCTCCCTAAGTCTAGTAAGGCGCGAAGCTATATAGTCTAGATTTTAGTAGGATTCTATTTAGTAGAATCTATATTTTTAGAACTACCTATAGACGCCGTTTTATACGCTAAAATAGAATATATCTTACTTATAGTACTTAATTATCTATCTAGTATTATTTCTAGTATATCTAAATAGTATTTCGTAGTACTAGGGTTAGGGTATAGATATACGCTAGTAGTCGTCGGATACGCGAGGGCGTACGGATATACGCCTATAGGGTTAGGGTTAGGGTTAGGGT